>NC_069502.1:633673672-634041172 GCF_027579735.1 Bombina bombina
CCGGCAAACATCTTCTCCAAGCGGCATCTTCAATCTTCTTCCATCCGGTGCGGAGCGGGTCCATCTTGAAGCAGGCGACGCGGATCCATCCTCTTCTTCCGTTGTCTCCCGACGAATGACGGTTCTTTTAAGGGACGTCATCCAAGATGGCGTCCCTCGAATTCCGATTGGCTGATAGGATTCTATCAGCCAATCGGAATTAAGGTAGGAATTTTCTGATTGGCTGATGGAATCAGCCAATCAGAATCAAGTTCAATCCGATTGGCTGATCCAATCAGCCAATCAGATTGAGCTCGCATTCTATTGGCTGATCGGAACAGCCAATAGAATGCAAGCTCAATCTGATTGGCTGATTGGATCAGCCAATCGGATTGAACTTGATTCTGATTGGCTGATTCCATCAGCCAATCAGAAAATTCCTACCTTAATTCCGATTGGCTGATAGAATCCTATCAGCCAATCGGAATTCGAGGGACGCCATCTTGGATGACGTCCCTTAAAGGAACCGTCATTCGTCGGGAGACAACGGAAGAAGAGGATGGATCCGCGTCGCCTGCTTCAAGATGGACCCGCTCCGCACCGGATGGAAGAAGATTGAAGATGCCGCTTGGAGAAGATGTTTGCCGGTCCGGATGTCCTCTTCTTGCCGGATAGGAGGAAGACTTTGGAGCCTCTTCTGGACCTCTTCAGCACCGGATGATGGATCGCCAACCCCCGCTTGGGTTGGATGAAGATGTTGGAGCCAGGACGGATCGGTGAACCTGGTATGGTGAAGACAAGGTAGGAAGATCTTCAGGGGCTTAGTGTTAGGTTTATTTAAGGGGGGTTTGGGTTAGATTAGGGGTATGTGGGTGGTGGGTTGTAATGTTGGGGGGGGGTATGGTATGTTTTTTTTTACAGGCAAAAGAGCTGAAATCCTTGGGGCATGCCCCGCAAAGGGCCCTGTTCAGGGCTGGTAAGGTAAAAGAGCTTGTAACTTTTTTAATTTAGAATAGGGTAGGGAATTTTTTATTTTGGGGGCTTTGTTATTTTATTAGGAGGCTTAGAGTAGGTGTAATTAGTTTAAATTTGTTGTAATATTTTTCTTATGTTTGTAAATATTTTATTATTTTTTGTAACTTAGTTCTTTTTTATTTTTTGTACTTTAGCTAGTTTATTTAATTGTATTTATTTGTAGCAATTGTGTTTAATTAATTTATTGATAGTGTAGTGTTAGGTTAATTGTAGGTAATTGTAGGTAGTTTATTTAATTAATTTATTGATAGGGTAGTGTTAGGTTTAATTATATCTTAGGTTAGGATTTATTTTACAGGTAAATTTGTTATTATTTTAACTAGGTAGCTATTAAATAGTTCTTAACTATTTAATAGCTATTGTACCTAGTTAAAATAAATACCAAGTTGCCTGTAAAATAAATATTAATCCTAAAATAGCTACAATGTAATTATAATTTATATTGTAGCTATATTAGGATTTATTTTACAGGTAAGTATTTAGCTTTAAATAGGAATCATTTATGTAATAAGAGTTAATTTATTTCGTTAGATTAAAATTATATTTAAGTTAGGGGGGTGTTAGTGTTAGGGTTAGATTTAGCTTTAGGGGTTAATCAATTTATTAGATTAGCGGTGAGCTCCGGTCGTCAGATTAGGGGTTAATAATTGAAGTTAGGTGTTGGCGATGTTAGGGAGGGCAGATTAGGGGTTAATACTATTTATGATAGGGTTAGTGAGGCGGGTTAGGGGTTAATAACTTTATTATAGTAGCGCTCAGGTCCGCTCGGCAGATTAGGGGTTAATAAGTGTAGGCAGGTGTCGGCGACGTTGAGGGGGGCAGATTAGGGGTTAATAAATATAATATAGGGGTCGGCGGTGTTAGGGGCAGCAGATTAGGGGTACATAGGGATAACGTAGGTGGCGGCGCTTTGCGGTCGGAAGATTAGGGGTTAATTATTTTAAGTAGCTGGCGGCGACGTTGTGGGGGCAGGTTAGGGGTTAATAAATGTAATACAGGGGTCGGCGGGGTTAGGGGCAGCAGATTAGGGGTACATAAGTATAACGTAGGTGGCGGTCGGCAGATTAGGGGTTAAAAATTTAAATCGAGTGGCGGCGATGTGGGGGGAGCTCGGTTTAGGGGTACATAGGTAGTTTATGGGTGTTAGAGTACTTTAGAGCACAGTAGTTAAGAGCTTTATGAACCGGCGTTAGCCAGAAAGCTCTTAACTCCTGCTATTTTCAGGCGGCTGGAATTTTGTCGTTAGAGCTCTAACGCTCACTTCAGAAACGACTCTAAATACCAGCGTTAGAAAGATCCCATTGAAAAGATAGGATACGCAAATGGCGTAGGGGGATCTGCGGTATGGAAAAGTCGCGGCTGAAAAGTGAGCGTTAGACCCTTTAATCACTGACTCCAAATACCGGCGGTAGCCTAAAACCAGCGTTAGGAGCCTCTAACGCTGGTTTTGACGGCTACCGCCGAACTCCAAATCTAGGCCATACAAATTGCAAGTGAGCCCAGCACGCTTTAGTACAAACCGTGGTGCTTTTCAAGAAAACTTCATATGGTGCAAAATAGGAAAAGCACACATCCGGATTTGCATAAATAATACATTATATATTATACAATATAAATGTATTATTTATGCAAATCCGAATGTGTGCTTTTCCTATTTTGAAATATATATATATACACACACACATATAAAAACTCTGATATACCCTATTTTAGATGAAACAAAGAACAAATTACTTATATGTCACTTTCATTACAGCATCCAAAGGAAGTCTGGGAATGACAGAGCCTCCTTTTTGTTTTAGCATCCAGCTGTCAGAATAGTAATACTGTGGCTTGAAATAGCATCAACAGTGCTATTGCTGAGCCCTGGTAAATGCTTCTGCCATACCTCCAAACAGCTCTTATCTAGTTTTATTTGTGTATTTATTTATTTCTGCTGAATAGGGTATAGGACTTGATTGCTACAACTTTAGAAACAGATTTTTTGCAACACCCTTATTTACTCAATCCTACAGACATGAGGCATAATGTCACACACCCTGAAAATAACCACTAAAATCTGTCACATCTGTGAATAAAACCAAAGTAAGAGGACATTTTCTGGTCTTTCTGAATAATTATCCTTATTTTTTATTGCACCAGGGCTTCCACCTACACATTAATGTAGCAATTAATGGGTTTTATTTTGTTAACAAAATTACAGGAGTGTTTATACCAAGAGTGACAGACAGTTGATAATAGAAAATTCTTCTCACTGACATGCAAAATATAGTTGTCAAATGCATAACTGAATCTGTTGCTCCTGTGAATTTCAAATTTGCTTTTATGTCCCTTTAATAAAATTATGGTGATTGCATTTAACCCCATCAATGTGTATAACATTTGTTTTCTCCTCCAAAAGCTGACATATTAAACATTTTGAGAAACATCTATTTAGAAGCAATTCACATAAACCTCATTCTATATCCATAATTTTTTTTATATTATATATTATATGTAAATAATATAATGTAATAAGCAAAATCAAACTCTTCTATTTAAAAGTGTATATTTCTAATAAAACATATCTTATAAAGGCCTCCTGTATTGTGCACAAATCCTGCTGTAACCGGAGTGTGAATAAAGGCTGTGACACACTGCACGCAAATCGATGGGATGCAAAGCAGCGCAGCTAGAAAAGTTTGCAACCTTCACTTCACGCTGCACCACCTTGCAGCTTGTCTACACTGTAGTCTGTACTGTAGTTTTTCATGTTTACCTCTACAGATTCTGTTAGTCATGGCTACCTCTACAGATATCACTGCTCATCTACAAAACTCCACTCTCAGCACTACTGCTGACCAATAGATTCCTCTCACCAGACGCTTCTTTGTCTGGAGGAATCGGATAGGCTGCCAGTGCCCAGCTGACGCGCACGAGTTAAGTCGGTAGACACTGCACGTGAATGTCCACACGTCGCCTCTTCCCCTAGCTGCGCACGGCTTCACGTGCAGTGTGTCACGGGCTTAAGCTGGACGGCTCCAAAAGTTCAGCTTGCTTCTATTGCACCATCTAGTGCAAATTAATTTGTGAGTATATTGTTTTATCACTATTGTGATTAATATTGTGGTGACATACTTCACGATTGGGGAACCTTCTTTTTCTTTCACCTTTAATATTAATGTCTTCCCTTCCAAATTTTTAAAATATAAACTTGGTACAAGCTGTGGAGTTGAAGATATCCAGAGTAAGGATCAGGACCATAAACTGTAATTTTGCTGAGGTAGTGGTGTACAGCTGCATAGTGACGTAGGTCGGCGTGTTCCCGCTGAAAAGAGACTCGCCGACAACACAAGCGGCGTTCATTCCCTTGGAGTTGGAGATTCTGCCCAGGAAAAGGGCCCTAACTCTGGGGCAGGTGCATGAGCAATAAGAGACTCAGCACACAAGCTCCTCAGCACAGTTGGCTGGGACATTGTATATATGGCCCATATTGCAAAGCTTATTAAAATGATTGCTAATAAGAGTGTCAGTCTAGAATAACTGGCTTTACCACCGTTTCTATCCCGGCTGAAGACTGGGGGCACAAAGATCTTCCACTAAAGAGGAAGTCACAACGACTACCGGCATTCCAGTCAAAGCCTAGTATTGTGAAAACAGTCAAAGCATAAACAGCTAAGAAAATATTTGTCACTAAAGTGCTTGAACAAGCATGTTGGAGTCATTGGAGCAACTTTCATCTAAGCTGTTTTCACATACTCCAAGGTGAGATCTTTCCAGTTTTCCTCTTAAAAAGGCACGCTGTGGGGATTTAAGTTTAAGTGCCAAAAGGCTATTTGACTTTTAATGAAAAAAGTTTAAAACATCATGTGCCTTTCATATTGTGCCGGATGGGATTGAAATACTTTGACTTTATAGTCAGCTCTCTACCAAAGAAGTTTAGGCTGTTAATTATGTATATATTGCTATATTTAATATTTCACTTTCAAGAATCTCTATATTTCAAAGAGAACATTGTATGTAAAACAGAAGTACTTACAAAACTTATAAGCTTATTATATATATATAGTAAATTCACTTGAACTACCTGCTTTAATTTATATCCATATAAGTAGAGATTATCTGGACTGAGTATATGCTTACAATAGAAAAGATACAATCTCAAAGAAAAGTCTTATTATATACGGCGATACTGAACGTTTTATTGTCAAGGAGGACATTGTATATAAAGTAGAGGCCTTTATAACTTACAAGTTTATCATTAATGGATAACCTATTTGTTCCAATATATACCAATATATGTAGCAACTCATTGGACTGAGTATCAGTTTAAATCAGATGAGACAGATAATGTTTTAACTATAGCAGCTTATAAGCATATCATATGAAAAATTTGCCTCATTACTTTTTCAAGGTTCTATCTACATACGTTTATAATGTGTTCTTGAACCTTTTGGAAAGCAGACATATATTTCTGCAGAATCTTATATTATACTACATCCTAGAAAATATGCATCATCTGCTTTAATCTTTATTTTCTATTATGGAGTGAGGTGTCTTGTCTTAAAGTCTAGTTAAATGACCAGTAAATACAGTAGATTTGCACAACAATTGCACAATAATAAGACAATGTAATAGCACTTACTGTTAAACTTAAAATGAGTAGATTTTTTTCTTCAAAATTATGTATATTTCCACTCCCTCTGTACCATGTGACAGCCATCAGCCAATAGAAAATACATATACGTATATTCTGTGTATTCTTGCATATGCTCAGTAAAAGCTGGTGACTGAAAAAGTGTAAATATAAAAATAAAAAAAATGTTTACATTTTTTTAATGAAAGTAAATTGGAAAGTTGTATAAAATTGCTGCTCTATCTGAATCATTAAACTTTAAATTTGACCAGAGTATACCTTTAATAAAATAATATAATCTAGGTTTTATTTATCCTTGTTTGAAACTAACATTTTGGTACAGTAAATACTATCATTTGTGTATAGTTATATAAGTTTAGAGGTTTGCTTTATTTATATACCTAAAGTCAACAAAGAGTAGATTCAGGTACTAGATACTTAATGAAGTTCTGACTCCAAAAATAACAGTTTAAGAAACAGGATATTATCTTCAGAATATTTTGAATCTAGTACTATTGTAAGTTTTGATCTTCACAGAATCACATATTCACTTATATAAAAGTAGGTGTACTCACTTTATTATTAATTTTGTATTGACACAGAAGAAAATGTTGATGAATACATTTTTTGAATTTAAGAAAAGGGAAGGGAGGGGGAAAATAAGTATGTATTGGTTATTAATATAAAGATCACTAACCTTACTATATATATATATATAAATAACACTTTTTTGTATAAAGTTATTTACAATTTCATTTTAATAATTATGTACATCTCAAATTTACTAATTCTCTATTTAATAGATATATGGGTAGATTCATAAGTAGAAATAAAAAAATAAATCTCCTGCAATGATGACCAAATCCAGAGTTAAAGGGCAAGTGAACCCAAAAATATTTATTACTTATTTAGATTATGTAAATAACGATATTTACAGCCAACTGTAACACAATTTTCATCTAAAAATACTTTGCAAATAAAAACACTTACTAGTTCTACTCCGGCCTTTTTGAAATGGCCGCTTGACTCTTCCTTTGCCCGACGTCACCCAAAATGAATTTCCAGTGTCAACTACAGGATCCTTGTCCACCCTGCATGTTCCCGTGCTTCGCGCACGCACAATGCACCGTTTTCGTAAAGGGGGCATTTTTAATATCGGGAACAAGTTTTAAATTAATAGCTATATGCATATAAAGGCATATCTTAAAACACCAAATAAATCACATTAGGATAAATATTGACTAGAGATAAAAAGAATGAGATATGATTATTTTGCAACAAACTGTTACTCAAAATATTGGATGCAGATCCAAATTTTAAAGATATGTAAATAAAACAAGCATATTTCTCGCTAATCTTACTAAATTGCAGAAATTTTTTTTTAGAACAGGATTCTCTTTAGGTGGGAAAAGATATACTCAAATGAAGGAACTAAATAGGATATTTAGAAATGAATTAAAATGCAATAGCAACAATAAAACAGTTTTGATCAGAAGTAAAATTACCATAGCGTACGGCTGAACAGTTAAATGTAATTAATAATCCAATAACTTTAGATGTAATAAAAAATACTGAATATTACAAAACCTTACAGAACCAGATAGCACCAGTATTAAAATATATATACACACACACACATACAGTATATATCTACACAGTATGTCACAAAAGTACACCCCTCAAATTTTTGTAAATATTTTATTATATCTTTTCATGTGACAACACAAGAAATTACACTTTGCTATAATTTAAAGTAGTGACTGTACAGCCTGTATAACAGTGTACATTTGCTGTCCCCTCAAAATAACTTAACACACAGCCATTAATATCTAAACTGTTGGCAACAAAAGTGAGTACACCCTTAACTGGAAATGTCCAAATTGGGCCCAAAGTGTCAATATTTTGTGTGGCCACCATTATTTTCCAGCACTGCCTTAACCCTCTTGGGCATGAAGTTCACCAGAGCTTCACAGGTTGCCACTGGAGTCCTCTTCCACTCCTCCATGATGACATCACAGAGCTGGTGGATGTTAGAGACCTTGCGCTCCCCCACCTTCCAGTTGAGGATGCCCCACAGATGCTCAATAGGGTTTAGGTCTGGAGACATGCTTGGCCAGTCCATCACACTTACCCTCAGCTTCTTTAGCAAGGCAGTGGTCATCTTGGAGGTGTGTTTGGGGTCATCTTCGAAGGGAGGGGATCATGCTATGCTTCAGTATGTCACAGTACATGTTGGCATTCATGGTTCCCTCAATGAACTGTAGCTCCCCAGTGCCGGCAGCACTTTTGTAGGGCCAGACTATGACACTCCCACCACCATGCTTGACTGAAGTAAAGACGCACTTTTCTTTGTACTCATCTGGTTGCGGCAAAACATGCTTGACACCATCTGAACCAAATAAGTTTATCTTGGTCTCATCGGACCACAGGACATGGTTCCAGTAATCCATGTCCTTAGTCTGCTTGTCTTCAGCAAACTGTATGCAGGCTTTCTTGTGCATTATCTTTAGAAGAGGCTTCCTTCTGGGATGACAGCCATGCAGACCAATTTAATGCAGTGTGTGGCATATGGTCTGAGCACTGACAGGCTGACCTCCCACCCGTTCAACCTCTGCAGCAATGCTGGCAACACTTATACGTCTATTTCCCAAAGACAACCTCTGGATATGACGCTGAACATGTGCACTGAACTTCTTTGGTCGACCATGGCGAGGCCTCTTATGAGTGGAACCTGTCCTGTAAAAACAGCTGTACAGTCTTGCCCACTGTGCTTCAGTTCAGTTTCAGGGTCTTGGAAATCTTCTTATAACCTAGACATCTTTATGTAGAGCAACAATTCTTTTTTTCAGATCCTCAGAGAGTTCTTTGCCATGAGGTACCATGTTAACCTTCCCGTGACCAGTATGAGAGAGTGTGAGAGCGATAACACAAAATTTAACACACCTGCTCCCCAATCAAACCTGAGACCTTGTAACACTAACGAGTCACATGACACTGGGGAGTGAAAATGGCTAATTGGGCCCAATTTGGACATTTCCACTTGAGGGTGTACTCACTTTTGTTGCCAACGATTTAAACATTAATGGCTGTGTGTTGAGTTATTTTGAGGGGACAGCAAATTTACACTGTTATACAGGCTGTACACTCACTACTTTACATTGTAGCAAAGTGTCATTTCTTCAGTGTTGTCACATGAAAAGATATAATAAAATATTTACAAAAATGTGAGGGGTTTAGTCACTTTTGTGAGATACTGTGTATGTATATATATATATATATATATATATATATATATATATATATAAATAACTCAAAGGCTGCTTCAAAATATTCACTAAATCAAATATTAGTTTAAATACTAAAACCTAATAAAGACCCAGATAAAATAGATTCATACCGCACTCTAGCACTTCTAAATGTTGACTATAAGATATTAACCTCAACTATTGCAAATAGATTACAAGGAACCATAAAGTACAGGCAGTCCTCAGGTTACAGACATCCGACTTAAGTACAACTCGTACTTACATACAGAGAAAATAGAGCTTTATTGACAATCCTTCTTTCCAGGATAATCCAAAATACTGAAAATCCAATTGTCACAAGGACAGAAAGTGATGTGAAATTTTCTGAACAGGGGCTCAGATAGCAAAACAAACTTTATCCTATGCTATCCAAAACAAAAAAAAAATGTTTGGCTAGAGTTTCACCTAAAAAAAGTGCCTGTTCCAACTTACATACAAATTCAACTTAAGAACAAACCTAAAGTCCCTATCTTGTACGTAACCCGGGGACTGCCTGTATATCATACATGAGGATCATACAGGTTTTATCCTGTTATAAAAATTCAAAGCTGTAAAATCATTAAGAGGGAAGAGGACAGTGCTATACTAGCAATAGATACGAAAAAAGCATTTGATGCTTTAATGAGGGATCATATATTTACGTCACAAAAAAAATTAGATTTTAGAAAAATCTGATAAATGTGCATTATAATGATCCATTGACCCACTTAATTATCAACAATACTATAACAGGTAGCATCTGCCTTAAGAGGGGAACCAGACAAAGCTGTCCCCTCTCATCACTTTTATTTGATATGGCTATGAAACCATTGACAGTTACTTTAAGGGAAAAAATAAATTACATTAATTTAGGATCATTTGAGATTAAGAACAACAACAAAAATACCAATAATCTTAGAAATTCTAAATAAATTTGGATTGTTTTCAGGTTACAAAATTAATTTAAATAAATCTGAAATCTTATGGGTAAATAAAAACAGAACAGTGGAGAAGGGTTTTTTTCTCAAGGAAATAACTAACACCTAGATTACGAGTTTTGCACTAAACAGGGTGCGAAACGAACGCAACAAAAGTTGCGTTATTTCACCCTCCATATCGCTGCCATTACGAGTTACTAAAAAGCCTCCTTGTGCGTGCGATATGGTTGCGTTAAGCTCCATATCAGACAAAAACCAAGGGCTGCTTTGACGTGCTCATGCTCCCTTTCCCCCATAGACATCAATGGGGAGAGAGTGCTAGAAAAAACACCTGAAATGCGGAATGAAAAATGTCAGTTACGCAAGCCCATTGATGTCTATGGGGAAAAAAGTTACGTTTAAACCTTACACCCTAACATAAACCCCAACTCTAAACAACCCTAATCTGCCATCACCGACACCAAAATAAAGTTATTAAGCCCTGATCTGCCGCTCCCGACATTGCCGCCACTAATAAAAGTTATTAATCACTAAACCTCTGGCCTCCCACATCTCCGCCTCTAAATAAACATATTAACCCCTAAACCTCTGGGGGGTTTTAGTTGTAATTTTGATTTTTAACATTTTTTCATAGTGTTTATTTAGTGGCGGAGATGTGGGAGGCAGGAGGTTTAGGGGTTAATATATTTATTTAGTGGTGGCGATGTCGGGGTGCAGGGGAATAGGGGTTAATATATTGAAATGGTGTTGGCGATGTGGGTGGGCGGCAGATTAGGGGTTAATAACTTTATTGAATAGTCGCTAGGTGGGTGGGCAGCAGATTAGGGGTTATTAGGTTTAATACAGTGTTTGCGATGTGGGAGGGCGGCGTTTAGGGGTTAATAGGTAGTTTATGGGTGTTAGTGTACTTTGTAACACTTTGATTATAAGTTTTGTGAAACATTTTTGTTACACAAAATCCATAACTACTGCTTTCAGATGGCAGTATGGATTGTGTCGGTATATGCGGTAACGCAAGCATTTTAGCCTCAAGGCACAGCCTGTAATACCAGCTCTATGGAAATCCCACACAAAAACGTAATTTTTTTTGAGTGCGGTTTTTTTTGACGTTGCGTTACAGGCTAAAATGCTTGCAATATAGCTATAACGACACGACTCACAATAGTGCGTTACTGCTTTTACATTAAAATTACAAATTTTTCAGCCTTAAAAGCCGCAACGCAAAACACATAATCTAGGTGTAACTTATTTAGGGATAAAAATATCAACCTTCAATGGTATGAGCTTAATTATATAGAAGTAATTCAGAAAATTCAAGTTGATCTTAAAATATAGGAGTTAATCCCCCTTTTTTAACAGGAAGGGTAGATTTGATAAAAATTAAAATTTTCCCTAGATTAATGTATCTGATGCAAAATATAACCAATTCTAATTAAAAAAGTGGATATAAAAAATTATTAATCAATATTTTACCCTAATTCTCTAGAAGAAGAACCCAAGATTAAGTTAAGGTTTTGTGTTTGTATAGAGAACATGGGGGTTTGGCTCTCCCGTATATATAAATAAATATTGTCTCATTTATATGAGTAAAACAGTTATTGATTGGATAAGAAAACAAATCATTATTCACTTCTGGAAAAGCTTAATTAAACCCTATCAATCGAAAGCCATAATGCACATCAATACAGAAAATATTCCTAAACATATCCGGCAGCATGTTATATTTAAAGAAGCTATACGTGCCTGGCAAAAAAATATGCCTTTCCAGGAGGAAAATCATCTACAATCTTTAAACAATGGGAATTATTAGGTGTTTAACATATGTTTTCCAATTAATAGATAAGAACTCTAAAACAGTCATATTACTTAAAGATTTTCCATTCCCAATAATCAAACCTTTGCATATTTCCAAGTCATTATTGTAACAAGTTAAGGAACCATGGTTGTAATTGGGAATGGGAATCAACTGATTTCTTATTTAAAATATACCTACTCTATTTTATAAGAACCTTTGCTTTTTTAGAGGGCACTATACATTTAGAACATTTGGAAAACAGGTGGATTTAAGGAATAAGAACTCCACAGATCATACAAAGGACATAAAACATGACTTGTCAGCTAGTTTAAGAGAAATGCAGACTAAAATATTAAACTAAGCTTATATTATTTCTGCACATTTGTTTAAATAGGATAAAAGAGACGGAGCTTGTTGTTTCAAGTGCAATACTAAATATGCAGATCTAGGTCATTGTTTTTTTTAGATGTCCAAAAATTTCCCAATTCTGGTCAAAAGGCTGTTATCGGTTTAGGAAAAATCTTAGTACACCTACAGAACTAAATTTTCAAGATGTGGTCTTTTTAAATGATGGATGCGAACTAAAAGTTAGTGTCAATTTAATTATTCTTAAGGCAAGGAATATGATTTTGAAAGGATGGAAGGATAAAGACCCTAATATGAAAAAAGTACTAACGCTGGTTTTTGACCAATTAATAAATTAACAGCATGACATAAAGATTTCATCAGACTCCACTCCAGCATTTGTAAATTTTTACAGAAATGGAAAAACATAATTCAAATTTAAACTGAAGAAATAAATATTACAATTTTAAAACCTTATAAAATTACATTGGCTCTACTAGAATCTGATGAAATGCATAATTAGATATAAAGGCTGGGGATGGGAGAGAGGATAGTTAGATTAATTTATTTTTGTTTCTTTCCTGGATATAATTAAATTAAGAAATTCTATCCTGGAATTTAAGTATGATTTGTTATAGAATAATTATTATGTTCGAGGGACAGTCTAGTCAAAATTAAACTTTTATGATACAGATCGGGCATGCAATTTTAAACAAATTTCCAATTTAGTTTTATCATCAAATGTGCTTTGTTCTCTAGGTATTCTTTATTGAAAGCTAAACCTAGGTAGGCTCATATGCTAATTTCTAAGCTCTTGAAAGCCATCTCTTATCTCAGTGCATTTTGACAGTTTTTACAGTTAGACGGCGCTAGTTCATATGTGCCATATTGATAACATTGTGCTCACCCCTGTAGAGTTACCTAGGAGTCAGCACTGATTGGTTAAAATGCAAGTCTGCCAAAAGAACTGAAATAAGGGGGCAGTCTCCAGAGGCTAAGATAGAAGTAATCACAGAGGTAAAAAAGTATATTAATATAACAGTGTTGGTTATGCAAAACTGGGGAATGAGTAATAAAGGGATTATCAATATTTAAAAAAAAATAAAAATTCTGAAGTAGACTGTCCCTGTAAAGATTAAAATAAGTTAATTTTTTAAATATAGGTCTTCTTGTATTGAAAGATATTGCATCATGAATTTATATTCTAGATTAATGATAAAATGTTGAAATAAGGAGTTTAAGTAGATAACTTAAGTAGATAACTTATTTTTTGTGTATTTTGCTTTAATCAATATGTACTATCTTTCTCAATTTTTATTTCCAACAGTACAAATCATAAATCCATTTTTTTCCCTTGCATCACGCAGAATGCCTCCAAGAGGGAAAAAAAAAAATACAAAAAAGAAAAGGAAGTGAAAATAATAACGCAAAAAATATACATTGACATAGAGATTATATCATATATGAGTTCAATATACAGCTAGGCAACGATCTTATGAAAAGAACCAAATAGACATTATCATACTGACAAAAAAAAAAAAAACTTTATTAGTAATTAACATGTATTATAAGCTTAAGATCACTTCTAAAATCTATTTTCAGGAAATATTAATTGTACTGTTGGGGGTTTTGAGGGAGGAAAACCCTCCTTTTTGTAATAAAACAAACAAAAAAACAAAAACAAAAAATAGGATAGGGAAAGGGGAGGGGAACAAACGTCCTCCCCCCTCTGCCGGTAACGCTCTCTTTTATCCACCCCACAATACTAGAAGGTGTTCTAATTACTGATAGATTCATAATCTCAAGGGGCTTTCTCCCTAGAACTAGCTAACCACGCTGAGGGGAATAGATTCGCTATAACAAGCTCTGCAAATGCAATGGTGTTTAAAAAAGGCATAAGGATACGTCTTTGAATTGATGTGGGTAAGACTTAATTAGTGGTAGCCAATCCAGAAGGAAGGTTTTCACCCTACTTTCCACTAAGAATTTTGTATGATAGGATTCAAAAAGTTTTGGCTGGAAATTTCCCCAGTATCTGGTATAATAATGTCAGAAGCTTGCCAGAGGTGGGGACTGGAGAGAGTGGAGTCGAGTAGAGGAGAATTCTTTTTACTATTTATTTTCTTTTTCTCCCTTTTCTTTCTTTCCCTTTTTAAAAAAAAAAAAAGAGAAAAGAAAGAAAGGATTCAAAAAGAATCTGGCATTGAATTTCTTTAAGGAAAAGAGGGAAACTTGGGGCTACATGATCTTTCCAGCTTTTAACTATTAGATGTCTTGCAGGGAGAAGAATAGTATTTAGAGCTTTGATCACCCTCCTAGGTCTGGAATCAGAATAAGTTAAGAAAAATATCTCTTCTGCTGTAAACTGGCTCAAATCTTTATAATATTTGCTATACCAATACCTGATCTTCTGCAAGAATTTTTTAATTTTGGGACACGACCAAAACAAGTGAAAAATATCAGCCTTATTAAATTTAGCAACGGGGACACCCAAAGACTTGTGTAGGGTAAAACCTAGACAATTTTATAAGGTGATAAATAGTGATGTCGCGAATATAAAATTTTCCGTTTGCGAATGGCGAACTTACTCAAATGTTCGCGAACGGGCGAACCGCCATAGACTTCAATAGGCAGGCGAATTTTAAAACCCACAGGGACTCTTTCTGGCCACAATAGTGATGGAAAAGTTGTTTCAAGGGGACTTACACCTGGACTGTGGCATGCCGGAGGGGATCCATGGCAAAACTCCCATGGAAAATTACATAGTTGATGCAGAGTCTGGTTTTAATCCATAAAGGGCATAAATCTAACATTCCTAAATTGTTTGAAATAACGTGCTTTAAAACATCAAGTATGATGTTGTATTAATCAGGTAGTGTAAGGGTTACGCCCGCTTCACAGTGACAGACCAAACTCCCCGTTTAACAAACCGCAAACAGTCCATTTGCACAACCGCAAACTCCCCATTTGCACAAGGTTGGATACCAAGCTAGCCATGTCCCGTTCCTTGTCCTCACTGATGTCATTGAAGGTCTCTTCCTCCACTCAGCCACGTACAACACCAAGGGTCCCCGAAAGGTGACCCCTGGGACGCCTGCTGTGTTTGGTCTTCCACTTCCTCAAAGCCACCTTCCTCCTCTGACTCCTCTTCTTCAGACTCCTCTCTCTGTGTTGCCTCTCTCTGCATTATTATAAGGTGTGTTAAGTAGTGCTATTCCTATCAGTTTAATCCCTGTTACGTCCCCTATCAGGGGACGTGCATATGGCATCGATTTTAGGAACTGGGAGATGGAAAAAGCTTGGTCGGTCCTCCTACTTCAAATTTGGGGCACTGTGCGTGCAATCTAATGTGCCACCAGATAGGAGTGGTGTGTTAAGTAGTACTATTCTTATCAGTTTAATCCCTGTTACGTCCCCTATCATTTTATATGAGGGTCCCTCAACAGGCACGACAGCATGAAAGACCCCATTTGCACAAGGTTGGATGCCGAGCTACTCATGTCCCGTTCCTCGTCCTCAGTGATCTCACTGAAGGTATGTTCTTCCCCCCAGCCACGTACAATACCACGGGTAACAGATAGGTGACAACGAGCACCCTGGGATGCCTGTTGTGGTTGGTCTTCCTCCTCCTCCTCAAAGCCACATTCCTCCTCTGACTCCTCTTCCTCACAATCCTCTTCCAGCGTTGCCGCAGGTCCAGCAAGCGATGCTGATAAGGCTGTTTCTGGTGGTGATGGTGACCACAACTCTTCTTCTTCCCGCTCATTTATGGCCTGATCCAGCACTCTTCGCAGGGCACGCTCCAGGAAGAAAACAAATGGTATGATGTCGCTGATGGTGCCTTCGGTGCGACTGACTAGGTTTGTCACCTCCTCAAAAGGACGCATGAGCCTACAGGCATTGCGCATGAGCATCCAGTAACATGGCAAAAAAAATTCCCAGCTCCGCAGAGGCTGTCCTAGCACCCCGGTCATACAAATAGTCGTTAAAGGCTTTTTCTTGTTGGAGCAGGCGGTCGAACATTAGGAGTGTTGAATTCCAACGTGTCGGGCTGTCGCAAATCAAGCGCATCACTGGCATGTTGTTTCGCCGCTGGATATCTGAAAAGTGAGCCATGGCCGTGTAGGAACGCCTGAAATGGCCACACACCTTCCTGGCCTGCTTCAGGACGTCCTGTAAGCCTGGGTACTTATGCACAAAGCATTGTACGATCAGATTACACACATGTGCCATGCATGGCACATGTGTGAACTTGCTTAAATTCAATGCTGCCAACAAATTTCTTCCGTTGTCACAAACCACTTTGCCGATCTCCAGTTGGTGCGGAGTCAGCCACTTATTCACCTGTGTGTTCAGGGCAGACAGGAGTGCTGGTCCGGTGTGACTCTCTGCTTTCAGGCAAGTCAACCCCAAGACGCGTGACACTGCCGTATCCAGGATGTGGAATAGTACCTGGGGAGCTGGGGGGGGTGCCGTTGATGTGAAGTAAGATGCAGCAGCAGAAGAGTACTCATCCGAGTTATGGAAGAGGATGGAGTAGGAGGAGTAGAGGAGGTGGCAGCAGGCCTGCCTGCAAGTCGTGGCGGTGTCACCAACTCCTCTGCAGAGCCACGCATTCCATGCTTGGCAGCCGTCAGCAAGTTTACCCAATGCGCAGTGTAGGTGATATACCTGCCCTGACCATGCTTTGCAGACCAGGTATCAGTGGTCAGATGGACCCTTGCCCCAACACTGTGTGCCAGACATGCCATTACTTCCTTTTGCACAATAGAGTACAGGTTGGGGATTGCCTTTTGTGCAAAGAAATTTCGGCCGTGTACCTTCCACTGCAGTGTCCCAATAGCTACAATTTTTTTGAATGCCTCAGACTCCACCAGCTTGTATGGTAAAAGCTGGCGGGCTAAGAGTTCAGACAAGCCAGCTGTCAGATACCGGGCAAGGGGGTGACTTTGTGACATTGGCTTCTTACGCTCAAACATGTCCTTGACAGACACCTGACTGTGGGCAGATGAGCAGGAACTGCTCAAGGCGAGACACGGAGTGGCGTATGGTTGAGAGGGGGCAAGGAGGACAGCAGTGGTTGACGTGGCTGAAGATGCTGGACCAGGAGGAGGATGGCGGCTTTGAGTTTGTGTGCTGCTTCTACTCATGTGTTGATCCCATAGGCGTTTGTGATGTGCGATCATGTGCCTTCGCAAAGCAGTTGTACCTAGGTGGGTGTTGGACTTCCCACGACTCAGTTTCTTTTAGCACAGGTTGCAAATGGCATCGCTGTTGTCAGAGGCAGACACACACAAAAATGCCACACTGCTGAGCTCTGCAATGACGGCATTCTTGTGGTGGCAACAGCATGCGTTGATTGGCGTGCTGTCTGGCTGACCCAGGTGCCGATGCATGCTGTCTGACTGTGCCACTAGCTCCTTGCGACGACCTCCCCCTGCTTCCAACTCGTCTCCTCCTCCTCTCTGTCTCCCCATCTGAACTTTCCCCCTCTTCTTCTTCTCTTCTAGCGGGCACCCACGTAACATCCACGGACGCATCGTCATCATCAACCATTTCACTTGTATCTGACAACTCAGCAAAGCAAGCAGCAGCGGGTACAACATCATCATCATCACACCGTACGTCCATGTGTGTAATGCTGCCTGACTGAGACATATCCCTGTTATCTACATCCTCTGGCAATAATGGTTGCGCATCACTATCACTCATTTCTTTCAACTGATGTGTAAATAACTCCTCTGACAGATCAAGTGAAGCAGCTGTGGTGCTAGTGTTGGTGGTGGCGGCAGGCGGGCAAGTGGTAACTTGAGAGGTGCCCGAAGCTAAGCTGGAGGAGGATGGTGCGTCAAGGTTCCGAGTGGAAGCTGTAGAAGATTGGGTGTCCTGTTGTCAGGGATTTTTTAAATTAGTATCCCCTGCAAGCAGAAATTAGTAGTGATAAGAATTAGGACCACAACTGCAGTGAAATTTATGTTGGGAAGGGCATGCCAGATAGATAGTGAAAAACGAGTGGCAGCAGGGGTTAACTTATCATGCAATACACTTCCCTTTAATATATGGCTGAGAGGTTAATGGCTGTGATCAAAGGAGCATTCAGCTTTACACAGTATTACACCTCTCTGCCTTAAAAAAATACAATAGTGTAACTGGGGTTTGTATATTATATGTGTGAGTAACTTTTAACTTAAGCAAAAGTGAAACCTGAGTTTGATTGATTACTGTTAGGTTGAGGCACATATAGATCCTAACAATACATCAGCAATCCAATGAGGTATGAAATGACAGATAACCACATTTGTAGAAACATTTGTTGTTACACGTTGTATTCACTTTACATTGTTTGTTTAGATTCAGGCATGGAAATAGTCTTACCGCGTTTAGAGGAAATAAAGGCTGGATGCGGTCTTTGGTTGCTATATTCAGCGAGTTGTAGTAGAGGAACCTGGTTTCTGTGGCTTCAGAGTAATTTTGCGGTCGGCGCGCGCGCTCCGTTGGCGTGTGACGTCACCGCTAGATCCGGGTCTCCTGTAATCAGGTTGTGTGCTCTAGGCGGAATGCTCACAAGCATAGGTTTCACTTGCAGCAAGAATATCGAAGCATTGAATGCTTCCTGTTGGGGAAATTTATAGCAATACCGCAATAAGGAGTTATGATATCACTTAGGATATGCGTCAAATGTGCAAGGACATAGGTAAACATGACAGGACCCCCCCCCCAAGGATCATCTCCGAGGATCAGTAGAAGGTCGGTCTGGATGTCTGCTATGGAAACGATTAACCAACCGAGGAGCGGAAAGGTTAGCGGCTGGCTCCCAAGAATCCTCAGAATCGGGATAACCCTTCCAGTGTACCAAATACTGGAGGTGGCCTCGGAAACGTCGTGAATCCAAGATATCATGAACCTCATATTCCATAGACCCATCGGGATCCAGAGGTGCAAGAGGAACAGCTGGGGAATGTTGCCTGAGTTGTCTGTATGGCTTGAGCAAGGAGACATGGAAAGTAGGATGACACTTCATTGTGGCAGGTAGAGTTAGAGTGACAGCGTTGGCATTTACTACCTTCGCAATAGGAAAAGGACCAATATAGACAGAGGTCAGTTTCTTTGAGGGGACTGGAAGATGTAAGTTACGAGTGGATAACCATACATAGTCACCTACGGCGTAAGTTGGAGATGGTAATCTTTTTTTGTCATATTGAAGTTTGTAACGGTTCTTCGCAGACTCAATATTGTGTTTAACCAGGGTGAAGGTGTCAGATATAGTGTTCAGTAACCCGTTTATGACTGGGGAAAAGGTCTGAGATGAGGAATCCCATTCGAAAGTTGGATGGAAGCCATAGTTAATAAAAAATGGAGTGGACTTGGTGGAAGAATGTTCAGAATTATTGAAGGCAAATTCGGCGTAGGGAAGAAGTGTGGCCCAATCATCCTGTCTAGCAGACACAAAACATCTTAAGTACTGTTCCAACCATTGGTTTGTTCTCTCTGTCTGTCCATTGGTTTGTGGATGGAAAGAGGTACTAAGCCTTCTGGTGATATTAAGTGAGTGGCAAAGATGATTCCAGAATTTACTAGTAAATTGACTACCCCTATCAGAAGTAATGGTGTTAGGAAGTCCATGCAGTTTGAAGATGTGTGTGAACATCAATGTGGCAGTTTCTGCAGCAGTGGGTAGTTTGTGATATGGAACAAAGTGTGCCATCTTGCTGAATAAATCTACAACAACCAATATAGTGTTCTGTTTCTGCGAGTAGGGGAGATCAACGATGAAATCCAAGGCAATATGAGTCCAAGGACGATGGGGTGTTGGTAATGGAAGGAGGCATCCAGTTGGAGAGAACTTTCCGGTTTTAGTTGTAGTACAAATCTTACAAGTTTGGACATAGTCAGCGGTATCTGGCAGTAATGTAGGCCACCAAAAAAATCTCTTGACTAACTCTTGAGTTTTATGTATACCCAAGTGACCAACAAGATGAGAATCATGTAGGGTTTGTAGGACAAGTGTTCTTAGTGGAGGAGGTACATAGACCTGTTGTTGGTAGTAATATAAACCGTCCTGATGTTGGCTTAGGCTTTGAAGAGGCTTTTGTGTGTCTGACTGTTGTTCTGTCCTGAAAAGGTTGATCTGTTCAGTAGTCAAGGCCAAAAACCTATCTGCTGGAATCAAGGATGTTTCAGGAGGTGGTGTTTGGGGTTCTTCCAACTGTCTGGACAAAGCATCAGCCTTTTTATTCTTATAAGCTGGGCGGTAGGTGATGAAGTAGTTGAATCTGGATAGGAATAGGTTCCAGCGGACTTGACGAGAGCTGAGAGTACGGTTTGTCTTCAAGTATTCAAGGTTTTTGTGGTCGGTATAGATGAGTATAGGTATAGAGGTTCCTTCTAGTAGATGTCTCCAATGCTCCAAAGAAGTTTTGATAGCTAATAGTTCCTTATCACCAATTGGATAGTTGATTTCTGCTGGGTTTAGCAGACGGGAAAAATAGGCAACAGGATGTAACGGGTCTTTGGTAGTAGTCCTCTGGGAGAGGACTGCCCCTAGTGCGAAATTGGAAGCATCAACCTCCAATATGTACTGGAGAGTTGGATTTGGGTAACGAAGAATGGGCGCAGTTGTAAAGGCAGTTTTGAGGTAGTCAAAGATACCCTGTAGCTGGTCATTCCACTGAAATTTATGAGTAGTTTTTGTTAGATTTGTTAGGGGTCTGGAGAGAGCAGCGAAGTTCTTGATGAATTTCCTGTAAAAGTTTGCGAACCCCATAAATCTCTGGATATCTTTTTTACACTTAGGGATAGGCCAATCTTGTACTGCTGTTATTTTGTCAGACTCCATCTCAATACCTTTGGGTGTTATGGTGTAACCCAGAAATTTTATCTCTTGGGTATGGAAGGTACATTTTTCGAGTTTGACGTATAGTGAGTGATCTCTTAGACGAGTCAGGACTAGGGTAACATGTTTTATGTGTTCCTGGAGGTCTGAGGAGTATATAAGGATATCGTCTAAGTAAATGACCATAAACAAGTCTAAGTAGTCCTTGAAGATGTCGTTTATGAAGTACTGAAAAGTTGCAGGAGCATTGCATAAGCCGAAAGGCATGACTGTGTACTCAAACAACCCATAGCTTGTTCTGAAGGCAGTTAACCATTCATGGCCCTGTTTTATGCGTACTAAATTATAAGCTCCTCTGAGGTCCAGTTTAGTGTAAAACATGGCACCCCGTAATCTATCAATTAGTTGAGGAATCAGAGGTAACGGGTAGCGGTTTTTTATAGTGCGTTTATTTAGTTCCCTATAGTCTATGATGGGTCTCAATGATTGATCTTTATTTTTAACAAAGAAAATCCCAGCACCAGCAGGGGAGGTAGAGTGGCGAATAAAACCCTTCTGAAGATTTTCTTTTAGGTAGGACTTTAGATGTTCTAATTCTGGTTCAGATAATGGGAAGACATGTCCATAAGGGATGTCAGCACCAGGATGTAATTCAATTGGACAGTCATAGATCCTATGAGGAGGCAGATGGGTTGCCTCTTTCTTGTCAAAAACATCAGAAAAGGAGGTATATTCAACAGGAACATGATTAGTAATATCTAGGAGTAGTCGTTCCTGATGTAGACAGGTGTTTGTGCAATATGTAGAATTAAAAGTAATATGTGAGGTGGACCAGGTTATGGTTGGATCATGTTGCTTAAACCAAGTAATGCCCAAAATGATCGGATACATGGGGGATGGTATTACATCAAAGGTGAGAAACTCAGTGTGTAAGGACTGTGTAGTAATGCGAAGAGGTATTGTATGATATTTTATAGGCCCTGAGGTAATCTCTTTACCATCAACAAAGCGGAGGAGACTGGGTGTGTTTTTTGTTATAAGTGGTATTTTATTGTACACTGCAAACTGGTGATCAATATAATTGTGGCTTGCACCCGAATCTAGAATAGCTTCAGACTGGAGTCTGTGGTGTTCCCACTGTAAAAGAATAGGGAGGGTGCAATGGTTAGAGCGGTGTTGTTTAGCAGATAAACAGATATGTGTAGCTCTTTGCTTACCCTTCCTGCGTTGTAGTTGTGAACAGTCTTTCATTGCATGATCTAAGCCGCCACAGTACATGCAGGGATCCAAGGTTCTCCTTCTCAACTTTTCCTGTGGGGTGAGGGGTCCCCTGATGAAACCTATTTCCATTGGAGTCTCTGCAGCCCTAGATGGTGGCTTTTGTGAAAGAGTGTTGGGTGCAGGTGGTGTTGGGTGTTTAGGAATGGTGTCATGATGTGCCTTCTCTGTGCGTCCCTCCCTGATACGTCTATCTAAAGTAATGCAACTGTCTATAAGCTTTTCTAGGGAGTCAGGGAGTGGTTGCCTGGCTAGTTCATCCTTGAGGGATTCGGAGAGGCCAAGTCGAAACTGGTTTCTCAATGAGAGATCATTCCATTGAGTATCTGGTGACCACTTTTTGAATTCAGCTATATAGTCTTCCACTGGCCTTTTGTTCTGGCGCACGGATCTCATAGCAGTTTCAGCAGACAACTGTTTGTAGGGGTCATCATACAGCTGGCCCATAGCCTTGAAGAATTGGTCCAAGGAGAACAATATGGGGTCATTAGTCTCAAAAAACAGGTTTGCCCAGATGCGGGGTTCCCCGCGCAGATATGAAATAGTTGTGAGCACCTTTAGGTGGTCATTTACATATGTTTTAGGTTTTAGTTGAAAATAAAGGAAACAAGAGTTTCTAAACTCCCTGAACTCACTTCTTAGTCCACTAAATGGTTGTGGTGGATTTGGCTGTGGTTCATGTGTAGTGTGAATTAGTTTCAAGCTGTCAAATTTCTCATTAATATATAGTCTTAATGAGTTATTGTCAGCCTGCAAAGCAGTGAGCCCCTTAGAGAGGTTGTCAACCGTTTTTGTGAGTGCATCTACATGGGCTACTAGGGCTGCTGGGTCCATCCTGGCTTCGATATTATTGTCAGGGATTTTTTAAATTAGTATCCCCTGCAAGCAGAAATTAGTAGTGATAAGAATTAGGACCACAACTGCAGTGAAATTTATGTTGGGAAGGGCATGCCAGATAGATAGTGAAAAACGAGTGGCAGCAGGGGTTAACTTATCATGCAATACACTTCCCTTTAATATATGGCTGAGAGGTTAATGGCTGTGATCAAAGGAGCATTCAGCTTTACACAGTATTACACCTCTCTGCCTTAAAAAAATACAATAGTGTAACTGGGGTTTGTATATTATATGTGTGAGTAACTTTTAACTTAAGCAAAAGTGAAACCTGAGTTTGATTGATTACTGTTAGGTTGAGGCACATATAGATCCTAACAATACATCAGCAATCCAATGAGGTATGAAATGACAGATAACCACATTTGTAGAAACATTTGTTGTTACACGTTGTATTCACTTTACATTGTTTGTTTAGATTCAGGCATGGAAATAGTCTTACCGCGTTTAGAGGAAATAAAGGCTGGATGCGGTCTTTGGTTGCTATATTCAGCGAGTTGTAGTAGAGGAACCTGGTTTCTGTGGCTTCAGAGTAATTTTGCGGTCGGCGCACGCGCTCCGTTGGCGTGTGACGTCACCGCTAGATCCGGGTCTCCTGTAATCAGGTTGTGTGCTCTAGGCGGAATGCTCACAAGCATAGGTTTCACTTGCAGCAAGAATATCGAAGCATTGAATGCTTCCTGTTGGGGAAATTTATAGCAATACCGCAATAAGGAGTTATGATATCACTTAGGATATGCGTCAAATGTGCAAGGACATAGGTAAACATGACACCTGTGTTAGCCAGTTAACTATGTCCTCAGAACTGTTCGAGTTTGGGGTACGTGGCTTCTGAACACTGGGCATTATTCTAGGGCCAAAGGGAATCACAGCACCACGACCACGATGGCCCCTGCGGGGTGGCCTGCCTCTGCCTGTCATTTTTTTTTCGATTAGTGGTACTATGCGTGCAAGCTACTGTGACAACAGATATGAGTGGCACTGTGCACTGGCAGAAGTTGGCAGAGTAGACGCTGTAGGCCTGACACACACGGTTGTAAACAACTAACTGCTATTCAATCTATTACAGTCAAAAAAAAAAAATTTTTAAATGTGCACTACTGTTACACCAGATATGAGTTGCACTGGGGTGACACTGTGCCCTGGCAGGCACTGAAACGCACACGTGTGAAGGAAACTGACTGCTATTATTTCACAGTCAAAAAGTGTTTTTTTTTTTTTTTAAATGTACACTACTGTTACACCAGATATGAGTTGCACTGGGGTTGACACTGTGCCCTGGCAGGCACTGAAACGCACACGTGTGAAGGAAACTGACTGCTATTATTTCACAGTCAAAAAAGTGTTGTTTTTTTTAAATGTACACTACTTTTAAACCAGATATGAGTTGCACTGGGGTGACACTGCCCTGGCAGGCAGGCCCTGAAACGCAGACGTGTGAAGGAAACTGACTGCTATTATTTCACAGTCAAAAAAGTGTTGTTTTTTTTAAATGTACACTACTGTTACACCTGACACACACGCTGGCAGGCAGGCAACTGCAATTAGATTACACAGGGAAAAAAAAAAAACAGTGATGTTCTAGCCCTAAAAAGGGCTTTTTGGGGTGCTGTCCTTACAGCAGAAATCAGATGAGTCCTTCAGGACTGTAGTGGACACTGAATACACTAGCCTAGCTATCGATTTCCCTATTAAATCAGCAGCAGCTACACTGTCCCTCCTCTCACTAAGAATGCAGCTTCCGAATAAATCTAAAATGGATGCTGTCCAGGAGGTGGGAGAGTCTGGGAGGGTCTGCTGCTGATTGGCTGGAATGTGTCTGCTGACTGTGAGTTACAGGGTCAAAGTTTACTCAATGATGATGAATAGGGGGTGGACCGAACATTGCATATGTTCGCCAGCCTCGGCGAACGCGAACAAGCTATGTTTGCCGGGAACTATTCGCCGGCTAACTATTCGCGACATCACTAGTGATAAATAATAATTATTAATTAATTTTAAATGTGATTCTCTCCATGATATAGAGATCTGTAATTTTTCTAGCTCCAGAAAGCTACGCTTTATCCTGTTCTCCTCTAGAGAGGGAAACAACCCTCGCCAGAAACTATATAATTTGTCTTCAAGTAATTCACCATGTTTAGCCAGCAAAATATTGTAAAACAGGGATATTGAAGAGCGCCCCAATGAGAATCCCCGTATTACATTCTTAATATTAGACCAGGCCGAGAGAGCAGTAATATCCCATTTCTGAGAAAAGACATAGTGTCGCGGCTGAAAATACACATACAAATTTGAACTAGGAAAATTAAACTTTTGAAATAGAGACTCCGAAGTTAACATTTGATTAAGATCAAAGATTTGATGAACATATACTAGTCCTGGATCCGCCCATCAGCTAAAAACCACCTGGTTTATTCCAGGCATAAATTCCAGGATACCTAAAATAGGTAGAAACTCTGAATATGCCGAAAAAAAATTAAAAACACTACAGATTTTATGCCAAGCTAAAATGTCATTTTTTATGGAAATCAAATTACTTATATTAAAGGGTAAGTTTTTTATAGGGCGAGAATGGAGCAATCAGGAACGCTTCTAACTCTAAGGAAACAAACCTGTTTAGGTCCGTAATCCAATCAAAGGCCAGCTTAGTCAAAGAAGCCCAGTTATACACTCTTAGATCTGGTAAAGCCAGCCCTGCCGATAACCGCTTTTGCATTAGTCTAACGCAATCCGGGGCTTTTTATTGCCCCAGATAAATTTAGATTGCCAGGTTTGTAAGTCCAAAATGTCTCTGTTAGACAGTAGTAATGGGAGGTTTTGTAAGAGATATAATATCCGCAGAAAAATCATTGTTTTTATTAAGTTAACTCTTGCCGACATAGAAATTAAAAGGGAGGACCAGTTTTCCAAATCATTTTTAATTTTCTGCAAAACAGGCAAAAAATTTAGTTTATACCACTGTGCAGGATTTCTATGTAGGACAATACCCAAGTACCGAAAAGACTACACCACTTTAAATGGGTTTTCTACCCACTTTTTTACAGAGGCAAAGGAGTTCACTCTAATCAAAATTAATTTTATAACCTGCATAAAGAAGAATTTTCAATCTAGCCGCCCCAGAGGAATCCCGGGTAAACTACCCCTCAACCATATAGCAATAGGCTCTAATGCTGAATTAAAAAGTAAAGGGGAGATGGGACATCCCTGTCTAGTCCCTCTTTCGAGGTATATCTTTGGAGAGAGGCAACCATTAATACATAAATATGAGATAAGGTTATTATATAAATTTCGAATAAACTCAACGAACTGATTCTTAAATCCAAATTTCTCTAATGCTGTAAATAAATAATTCCAATAAACTGCATCAAATGCTTTTTCTGCATCAACAGTAAGAATTGCTGCTTCACTAACGCGTTTAAATTCATCACTGTTTGAGTCTAAATTCCAAACTTAATCTAGAAAAGATGTGACTTTCCGAATATTTTTTAGTGAATTCCTGGTTTTCATAAACCCTGTCTGGTCTGGATGAATGACTTTGTCCAGCAACTTCGCTAGCCTGGATGACACAATGGCCGTCAATAATTTATAGTCTGCATTCAGCACTGAGATCGGTCTATAAGACACCGGATCCTCCAGGACCTTACCTTTCTTAAATATCAGTGATATACGTGTGGCAGAAAAATAGCTTGACATTGTATTACTAGAAGAAAAATAAAAATTAAATAAACTGGTTAGCGGAGCTTTAATTTCTTCCTTTAGAATTTTATAGAACTCTACCAGCAGAAAGTCTGGCTATGGAGCCTTATTAACACTAGCTAATTGAATGGCCTCTAAAACCTCTTCCTCTGTAATGGGCCGATTCAGAACTATCAGGTCCTCTTCAGGGATCCTTGGCATTTTAACCTTAGTCCAGAAATTCCTAGCGTTATCCATATTAATATTTGATTCTGAATATAGACGTTGAAAGACCTTAAAGAATACTTTATTAATATCCTCAGAGTTAGTATATTTTCTGTTATCAACTTTAATAGCTGAGATAAGATTTCTATTATTTCTAATTTTCAGTAGTTTAGCTAGGTACTTCACAGAATTCCCATAGAATCCCCTAAACTGATAATTAATTTTCTGTTCTTCTTCCTGTGATCTTTGTTTTAGGAAGATATCCCTTTCTCTTTTAAGCTTACAATATCTATCCCAATTACCAGAGGATTTATCAGTATAAAAACTACTGAGTGCGTTCCTGACTTGGGCAGCTAATTGAGATTCCATCGCATGGACTTTCTTTCTCCAACTACATAAGTAGGATTTAATTTCTCCCCTCATTACAGCCTTGGCTGCCTCCCAGAAAGTCTCGATTTTACTAAATTGACTTATGTTAAATGTAGTGTAGTCCTTCCACTTCTGTTTTAACCAATTAATAAATCTAGGATTATCAGATAAGAAGCGGGGGGGGGGGGGGAATGAAATATTTTAATTCTTAAAATCAAAGAGTGCAAGTAATATTGAAGCATGGTGCGAAATCACAATGTCATGAATATTTATTTCTAATCTGCACAGAGCCAATGGTTTGGAGATCAATAGAAAATCGATTCTGGAAAACGTCTTATGAATTTTTGACTCACATGTATAACTGCGCACATCAGGATTTTTAAGTCTCCATATATCTACTAAACTTAATTCATGGCAGAATTTTTTGAAATATGTTGCAATTTTATGATATTCTTGTGTATTCTTTAGTGACAATCTGTCCAATACTGGGCACGTAGCCATATTATAATCTCCCCCTAATATTAAATTTCCCGCTATAAACGAGAATAATTTGCCCCTAATGCCATCCCAGAATTCCGGAGAAAACGAATTAGGACCATAAACATTACATAAGACATAATTACAGCAATTAATCTGAATTTGGAGAATAATAAATCTTCCCTCTGGATCAGCCTCCGTTCTTATATTATAGTCCAAATTTTTGTGGAGCAGTATTGCAAACCCTGATCTCCTTTTAACTGCTGGAGCAGCAACACATTTGCCCACCCATTTACATTTCAGTTTCAAAAGTTCTGATTCTTTAAGATGTGTTTCTTGCAACATTACTACGTCGGGATTAAATTTAGCAAGATATTTAATAAATAGCTTGCATTTCCTGGGGGATGTTATGCCCCCCACATTCCAGGAAAGTATATTAATCTTGGCCGTCATCATGTTTATTACCTACTTCTATATAGAACATATATATGTCTAATATAATATTTTTCTCCAAGGGCTCTGGATAAAGATGTATCCGGCAGAAAGGGGAAGAGGAGGAAAAGAATATATAAAATAAAGCATGCCCATTGTCAACACATATAGCAAGCTATTCTGCTTTTTCACCAATAAGGATATTTCAAAGTTTCCAAGAATCAATTTTTAAAGGTATCAAAATACGGAATACAAAAGAAAAATGCAAGATATAAAAATACAGTGAACAACAATGACATAATAGGAACTTAGCCATATACATTTAGATTTGTATTTAACCATAAATACCTTCTCCAATGTATTATCAATTACCAATAAATTCCTGGGCCTCTTGAGGATTATTTAAAACCCGTCTAGTACCATTATCTTCCACTATGATCTTTGCGGGGTATATTAACCAAGCTTTCAAGCCTTTATTAGTAATTTTAGTACAATAGGGAATCATTTGCTTTCTCTAAGTGGAGGTTTCTACCGAGAAATCTTGAAACAGCAAAAGTTTATTTTTCTCAAATATAAATACCTCTGACTTCCTGTATAATTTAAGGAGTTCTACCTTATCTTGATACCTAAGCAATGTAAAAATACTCATTCTGCTATGCGCCCTTTCAACTACTAGCGGGAGCCGCTGCACAGGAAAACCCAATGCTTGAGTAATTAATAAGGAGGTAACCTTCACAAGATCCTCATAGTCAGGGGTTTCTGGCAGACCCACAATTCTGATACTGTTACGCCTGGAACGATCTTCCAGGCGAAATTGTAAGCTAGAAATTTTAACCTCTTGATTATGCACTATATTGTCTTGGGCATTAACCCGGTCTTCCAGGTCTGATATTCTGTTTTCTGCCTCATTTATTCTTGATGCAAATTGCTTGACCTCATTTGATAGAGAAACAATATCTGTTGATATGATGCTAAGCTCTTTTTTAATAATATCAAATTGTGGAGTGAACATATCAGCTAATTGTCATACTGAAGTATGCGTGTTGATGGGGGTTGAACCCAAGTCTAAGGATGGGTCTAATATAGTGTCTACACTCTTATTCTTCCTATGCTTAATTTTGGGCGGCATTATGGGAGAACTTTGTTTTCCCTGAGTGATAAATCTTTCCATGAAACTATCTAAGTAGTAACAGGAATAAGTGCAAACAACAGATACAACAATGTGCTTGTGATTACAGATAGAGAAGCTGTAAAGCTATTAGTGCATGTTACCATTACCAGTGTGAAAAAAAAACACTGGGGGTTGTCCTCACCCCCACTTTTTTCTTTAAACACGTGAAGTGTAAAATTTAGGCCTTTAACATATATAGATATATATTACAGGGGGCAGACAAACAATAATAATGTATCTCTATAGACTTAGGGAGGGCACACATCCCACCTTCTCCTTAAACTAAACACAATATATCTGCAACAAGGAAATTTAGTACAGATTGCTCTAGAAAACAGAAAAAAATAAAATTGCTAGCATTAGGATAGGTAAACACAGCTAGGCCTTCTTTGGGTTTTTCATTTTACTTCTCCCAGATTCTTCTTAAAGGCTCTCTTGAAAAAAAAAAAAAAAATTTCCTCTGAACCCCTTTTTAACTTTTCGTTCCCCTTTTTTTTCCTGAGTAGATAGGGACCAAACAGATAATCAGCGTCCTCCAGTTAAGATAGGAAGTTCAACAAGCTAATGCAGAAACACATATCAAATATGGGAGATATTAGCGTGATCTCAAATAAATACAGGGGGGGGGAGATATATTAAAGCCACAACAGAGACCAGCAAGAAATACTCTCCTTACAGCACTCCGACAAAGTTAAAGTTATACAGGCCCCTGTATACTGCTACCCCTAGCAGCCGTAATGTAGAGAGGGCTAACCACCCCCGCAGAAGCGCTGCATGCTTTTTCCAATCAAACAGTACCGGGGTAAAAACTCATTAGGTAGATAGCTACTTGCAGTAGAAAGCTCCTTGACAATCTTGCAGTAGTTCAAACAGGAAGTATCAATAAGTGTGTCTAAGCACTCCTATACTCTTCTCCTCGGCACACACCCTCCAGGACCACCAAATGCTATATGGCAGTGATCAATCGACTCCACCAGGGAGCTTTAAAACATAACAACCACACCTTGGCGTGAACAGCAATAAAGCCGGTGTCTCCCCAACCTTAGAGTGACCCTCCTCCTGCAACCGGATGGTGCTCTCCACTGCGAGGAAGAGGGACTGCCCACAGATCACTCTGCGGCCAGACAGCCCCGACCTACAAGCGGCTGCACTACTTACATGACCCAGAAATTCGGCAGGAATCGGCTTCTTGACTGCCTATAACAGGCACGACACTCCTCTCTAATGATGCTTCCTCGGCGGCAGATGCGGTATCGACCGCTGGGCTTATCAGCCAGAATAAAGGCTCTCATTTCTCTGATATCACTATGTTTTTACATGATGTAAGCAAACGAAAATATATAGGATCGTTATGAAATAGCACGGAATATTGTTTAAGTAATATCGGTGCCAATTAAACTAGGGAGAAAATCATGTTATACTGTTTAACAAAAAAAATATTTGTAATGTTTCCTTACTAAAACGTTACATACGTTACTTATTTTGGGTCAAGAAAAAAAATATATAACTTCTACATTTTTTTAATTAGCTATAGTGTTTGAGATACGCTACTTGTGCTTCAGTAATATAGTCATAGTGAAAAGCAATATTACAATTACAACAATCTCATATTTTCTTGATACAACATTAATGAAAGTTGTTTTTATTCAATCGCAAATAACAACACAAAATGTAAAAACATAAAACAATTGAAAGCACTATCTGAAACAGAGGCCTATTCATGAAGGCATCTTCTCTTTCCTTGTTGCTTGTACTCCTCTGTCCTACATTAGTCAGCAAGTAAAGAAGCTTTCCACCTATGCTAATATCTTCGTTCCATTGCTGAAATGTCTTGGTGGAACCACTCATCGTGCTCGTTCACTGCAACACAGTTGTCAGGGGAGAAGTCCAGTTGAGAGTCGAAAAAGTGGATTTTGAGTGACATTTGCAGCCTAATTTCTCATTACCATTCATCTGTAATAAGTTCACAAATTTGCAGACCAACAAAATTCCTTTCTTAACTTTAGCCTCACTCAGCAGTGAAAATTTTTCTCTCAGGTACTTGAAAGCATCCCCTTTACAAAGTTATCCATGAACACATTACGTATCATCCTGGCTTTTAATGTAAGGCATAATAACAAAACTGAAAACAATGAAAGGAACAACACTCTAACCTGCACTTCATGAAAGCTTCACACAGACAAACAAAACAAGGCCTACAGTAATTCATCATTCCTGTACTCAGGTTTACCAGGTTCCTTACTTGCCCAATAGGAGCAACACGCCCTTTACTCTAGACTCATACCCTACATCAACATAAACGGGTGATATCTCAGCACCAAAATATTTAAATGTTATATTCGTTTTTCACGTGTTGAAATCAATTAGAAGTATTTTAAAAACAGAAACTTTTTTATTGTTAAGCAGTGAAATTACTGAACTTTTGACTGACAACTTGAAAACATTAGGAATATTGTACACAACAGCTTAAAAAAAAGAAATCACAATTTACAAATTTCTTATATATTAATAGACACTTAAAATTCTTAGGAAAGAAAAGGTTTCATGAACACTACACTACTCAAAGGATTACATCATTGGCATACGTCTAAACACGTTGGTTTTACATTTCCTAGAGATGTTACAATAAGACAGGTTAGTTCCAGTAAAATATTGAGAATAAATAGATTAACATCAACGTCAGAGTAAATTATAGCATAATTAAAAACTCCAAGCAATGTGTTTCAAATTTTCTAAGCATCACTTTTGCAATACACTTGGGTTTAGAAAAATACTGCTAATAAAAGTTAACTTTACATAGTGATAACTGTGCAAGCGACCTCCAAACCATATGGCATACAGCTGTAGATTACATGCACTCATATTCCCCAATTTTACATGCTCAAAATGCCAGCAGTGATGAGTATCATAACGTCACCCTCTGTCCACCCTTAAATCTCAAAAGCAACTTTGTCAATGCATAAATTCTTTGCTACAAAAACAAATGGAGAAAGAACAAACCTTAAATACAAACAGGCTTCATTTCAAGTTAAATATCTATTATGTGGTGGGTTAACATATTCTTTTAAACAAAGAGGCGTTAAACATATTTTAAAAGCAATTACCAAATTTACTAGAGATTAAAATATACACTGAAGTGTAAGGTCTAATTTTATCTCAGCAAGGCTCACTGAATAAAACTCAAGAGTCATATGACTGACAGATGCTTTGCGATACAAGCTTCACAGACTAATTTGCTACAAAAGAATGGAAGGTTTTCAAGCTCAGACATAGGCTTCAGCTGTATCCACTGCTACTGAAACCATTTTATCATCACAAAAAGCAAACTCAGTGATAAACAGATAGTGCCAAAAAATAGGGGCGCCTCTTAGTACAATATTTAAGCAATGCAATACCAACAATTACTAGAAATGTGCAAAGTGTAATATTGCAAGATTAAAAAAATATATAATATAAAAATATATTATAATAATATATATATCATCGCAGCCAGAGATAAAATTCAAAGTGCATTGCTTTAAATAAAAGCTAAACTACTCAATATAAAAAATAAAATAAAATACAAAAGTGTTTATTGGACAAACACTCTGGGGCCTATCTATCATGCTCCGTACGGAGATTGAGGGCCTGTGTTTCTGGTGAGCCTTCAGGCTCGCCAGAAACACCAGTTATGAAGCAGTGGTCTAAAGACCGCTGCACCATAACCCTGTCCGCCTGCTCTGATGAGGCGGACAGGAAACGCCAGAATTCAACCCGATCGAGTACGATCGGGTTGATTGGCCGCGAGTCTGCAGGGGGCGGAGTTGCACCACAAGAGCTGCTGGTGCAATGCTGAATACGGAGAGTGTATTGCTCTCCGCATTCAGCGATGTCTGTCGGACCTGATCCGCACTGTCGGATCAGGTCCGACAGACATATGATAAATAGGCCTCAATGTATCAAGCGTAGCAATGGGTTTCACAGTAACAACTGCTTCATCAGGCTTAGATACATTAAAATAAAAATAGCTACCTTATATATACACAATTGTACCCAATTAAAATCAACATCCTCTAGTTCCCCAATTTGTCCCTATTTCGCCGCACTATAACACCAATTTTTAAAAATCCAAATTGCCCCTATTATGGCGCATGTTTATAACATACGAATGCTTTCAAAATGTAAAGATATATCACTAAATCGGAGTATGCTAAACATACTATATTATTTTAATCTTTAAGCAAGAGTGATACGTGAGATTGTTTGTGTAAACATGTGACGTCACAAAAATGTTGCATGATTACTATCGGCTAGATTACGAGTTTTGCGTTATGAGGGGTGCTAACTTGCATGTTATTGTCACCGCTCACGTACCTACAGTGCTGGTATTACAGGTTTATAAAAACCCGGCGTTATCAGGCAAAAGGTGAGCATAGAGCAAAATTGAGCTCCATACCGCACTCCAATACCAGCGCTGCTGAAAGCTGCGGTGAGCTGGTTTTACAAGCTTATGCACGATTTCCCCATAGTCATCAAATGGGGAGAGCCGGCTGAAAAAAAGCCTAACACCTGCAAAAAAGCAGCATGAAGCTCAGTAACACAGCCCCATTGATTCCTATGGGGAAACAAAATTTATGTTTACACCTAACACCCTAAACATGAACCCTGAGTCTAAACACCCCTAATCTTACACTTATTAACCTACATTATACTTATTAACCCCTAATCTGCCGCTCCGGACATTGCCGCCACTATAATAAACATATTAACCCCTAAACCGGCGCACTCCCGCATCACAAACACTAGTTAAATATTATTAACCCCTAATCTGCCGCCCCTAACATCGCTGCCACCTACCTACATTTAATAACCCCTAATCTGCCGCCCCCAATGTCGCTGCCACTGTACTAAATTAATTAACCCCTAAACATAAGTCTAACCCTAACACCCCCTAACTTAAATATAATTAAAATAAATCTAAATAAAACCTACTATCATTACCTAAATTATTCCTATTTAAAACTAAATACTTACCTGTAAAATAAACCCTAAGCTAGCTACAATATAACTAATAGTTACATTGTATCTAGCTTAGGGTTTATTTTTAGTTTACAGGCAAGTTTGTATTTATTTTAACTAGGTAGACTAGTTAGTAAATAGTTATTAACTATTTACTAACTAACTAGCTAAAATAAATACAAATTTACCTGTAAATAAAACCTAACCTGAGTTACACTAACATCTAACCTTACACTACAATTAAATAAAATTACATTTATTAAATACAAATTACCTAAAATTACAAACAAAACCCCCCCCACTAAATTACACAAAATAAAAAAAGAAATTATCAGATATTTAAACTAATTACACCTAATCTAATAGCCCTATCAAAATAAAAAAAGCCCCCCCAAAAAAAATAAACCCTAGCCTAGACTAAACTACCAATAGCCCTTAAAAGGGTCTTTTGCGGGGAATTGCCCTAAAGAAATCAGCTCTTTTACCTGTAAAAAAAATATGCAAACAACCCCCCAACAGTAAAACCCACCACCCACACAACCAACCCCCCAAATAAAATCCTAACTAAAAAAAACCTAAGCTCCCCATTGCCCTGAAAAGGGCATTTGGATGGACATTGCCCTTAAAACGGCATTTAGCTCTTTTTCAAGTGCCCAAACCCTAATCTAAAAATAAAACCCAATAAACCCCGAAGATCCACTTACAGTTTTGAAGGCCGGACATCCATCCTCAACGAAGCCGGGAGAAGTCTTCATCCAAGCGGCAAGAACTCCTCAACGAAGCCGTATTTAGGATAGGATTGAGCTCGCATTCTATTGGCTGATTGGAACAGCCAATAGAATGCAAGCTCAATCCTATTGGCTGATTGGATCAGCCAATAGGATTGAAGCTCAATCCTATTGGCTGATTGCATTCATTTAAGTGACGTCATCCAAGATGGCGTCCCTTGAATTCCGAATGGCTGATAGAATTCTATCAGCCAATCGGAATTCAAGGGACGCCATCTTGGATGACGTCACTTAAAGGAACCTTCATTCTGGAAGAAGACTTTCGATTGAAGAGGATGCTCCGCGCTGGATGTCTTGAAGATGGACCCGCTCCGCATGGAATGAAGATAGAAGATGCCGTCTGGATGAAGACTTCTGCCTATCTGGAGGACCACTTCTGCCGGATTGGATGAAGACTTCTCCCGGCTTCGTTGAGGACTTCTTGCCGCTTGGATGAAGACTTCTCCCGGCTTCATTTAGGATGGATGTCCGGTCTTCAAAACTGTAAGTGGATCTTCGGGGGTTAGTGTTAGCTTTTCTTAAGGGTTTATTGGGTGGGTTTTATTTTTAGATTAGGGGTTGGGCACTTGAAAAAAAGGCTAAATGCCATTTTAAGGGCAATGCCCATCCAAATGCCCTTTTCAGGGCAATGGGGAGCTTAGGTTTTTTTAGTTAGGATTTTATTTGGGGGTTGGTTGTGTGGGTGGTAGGTTTTACTGTTGAGGGGGTTGTTTGTATTTTTTTTTTACAGTTAAAAGAGCTGATTTCTATGGGGCAATGCCCGCAAAAGGCCCTTTTAAGGGCTATTGGTAGTTTAGTTTAGGCTAGGGTTTTTTTTATTTTTGTGGGTGGGGGGGGGTTTATTTTGATAGGGCTATTAGATTAGGTGTAATTAGTTTAAATACATACAGAGAGAAGTGCACTTACAGGAACCAACAACTGGCTCAATACCATTGTTAGCCTGTTCTATGGCGTTTTACCACCTGGGTGAAGCTTTTTAGCCCAGTAATGCTTTTCACAGAGAAGAAATTTCCTGTAGTATATCAGTCTGATCCCGCCTATTACGGTCAGTCCAGCGCCGAAATACCAGGCAATTCCTCTCTGAACAAGGAACACAGCAACCCCAGATGATCGTTTCGGCCTTCTTTGGGCCTCGTCAGTGAGGTGTAGCTATATTCCTCTAAGCACACTGAACAAGGAGTCCACGTCTGGTTGCCCCTTTTTCCCATAGGGAGACTAAATACATACAGAGAGAAGTGCACTCACAAGAACGAACAACTGGCTCAATACCATTGTTAGCCTGTTCTATGGCGATTTACCACCTGGGTGCAGCTTTTTAGCCTAGTAATGCTTTTCACAGAGAAGAAATTTCCTGTAGTATATCAGTCTGATCCCGCCTATTATGGTCAGTCCAGCGCCGAAATACCAGGCAATTCCTCTCTGAACAAGGAACACAGCAACGCCAGACGATCGTTTCGGCCTTCATTGGGCCTCGTCAGTGAGGTGTAGCTATATTCCTCTAAGCACACTGAGCAAGGAGTCCACGTCTGGTTGCCCCTTTTTCCCATAGGGAGACTAAATACATACAGAGAGAAGTGCACTCACAGGAACGAACAACTGGCTCAATACCAGTATCAGGAAAGCTTTCTTCTGTGAAAAGCACACTGGTCTAAAAGAGGCTGCTTCCGGGTGGTAAATCACCATAGAACAAGCCACTGAGCTGTTGTTCGTTCCTGGTAGAGCGCTTCTCTCTTCGTATGCAAATTATTATGACCCTGGGGAAGTCTCCCTATGGGTGATGGGGGAAACCAGACGTGGACTCCTTGCCCAGTGTGCTTAGAGGAATGTGGCTGCACCTCACTGACGAAGCCCATAGGAGGCCGAAATGATCATCTGGGGTTGTCATGTTCCTTGTTCAGAGGAGAATTGCCTGGTATTTCGGGGCTGGACTGACCTTACTTGGCGGGATCAGACTGATATACTTCAGGAAAGTTTTCTTCTGTGAAAAGCACACTGGTCTAAAAGAGGCTGCTTCTGGGTGGTAAATCGCCATAGAGCAAGCCACTGAGCTGTTGTTCGTTCCAGGTAGAGTGCTTCTCTCTTCGTATGTAATTAGTTTAAATATCTGATAATTTCTTTTTTTATTTTGTGTAATTTAGTGGGGATTTTTTGTAATTTAGGTAATTGTATTTAATAAATGTAATTTATTTAATTATAGTGTAAGGTTAGATGCTAGTGTAACTCAGGTTAGGTTTTATTTTACAGGTATTTAGTTTTAAATAGGAATTATTTAGGTAATGATAGTAGGTTTTATTTAGATTTATTTTAAATTATATTTAAGTTAGGGGATGTTTAGGGTTAGACTTAGGTTTAGGGGTTAATAAATTTAGTACAGTGGCGGCAGATTAGGGGTTAATAAATGTAGGTAGGTGGCGGCGATGTTAGGGGCGGCAGATTAGGGGTTAATATTTAACTAGTGTTTGCGATGCGGGAGTGCGGCGATTTATGGGTTAATATGTTGCTTAATATGTTTATTATAGTGGCAGCGATGTCGGGAGCGGCAGATTAGGGGTTAATAATTTTATTTTAGTGTTTGCGATGCAGGAGGGCCTCAGTTTAGGGGTTAATAATAGATAGTTTATGGGTGTTAGTGTACTTTTGAACACTTTAGTTATGAGTTTTATGCTACAGCTTTGTAATGTAAAACTCATAACTACTGACTTTAGATTGCATTACGAATCTTGCGGTATAGGCTGTACCGCTCACTTTTTGGCCTCCCAGAAAAAGCTTGTAATATCGGCGCAATGGAAGTCCCATTGAAAAAAGACTTTATGCAAATTGCGTAAGTTAATTTGCGTTATGGCCAAAAAAGTGTGCGGTATAGTTTTTTTGACAAGACTCGTAATAGCAGCGGTAGTGAAAAAGCAGCGTAACGCTGGTTTTTCACTCATAATGCAAAACTCGTAACCTAGCCATATATTAGGTGTGTATGATAGGTTAGCAACTAGTTACATGTGTAGTCCAACCTTGTTAGGATTGGCTAAAAAAACATTGAAATTTTATTTAGGACATTACCTAATCATGTAAACTAAATGTTAGGTGATAAGGGTCGCAAGTTCCCGCTAGTGCTCCTAATCAAATAATAACTGTGATAATAAATTATAACCGTGTTTGTGTTTTCCATATATTTGTAATTATACTTATAAAATATATATAAGTGGCGCGTTCTATGATGCATTAATAGATGCACCATGCTAAAAGAAGAAAAAAAATGAAATATGTATAGCATCAAAAAAGTATATAATCCCAAAATAAATTTTGCATAATATAATGTAGTGATAACCTAATCTGCAAGATGATCCAAACATATTTGTATATGTGTGCATCATAAAGTTAAATGTAATATATAATGCATACTGAAGAATTGGTAAGTGATTAAAGGGACAGTATACACCAATTTTCATATAACTGCATGTAATAGACACTACTATAATGAATAATATGCACAAATACTGATATAAAAATCTAGTATAAAACAGTTTAAAAACATACTTAGAAGCTTCCAGTTTACCTCTGTTTGAAATGTTACTGGAACACCCACTACAAGTGGGAAATATCAGACACTCCCCCCTCCCCCTTCCTCTGCATATGAAAAGACTCTTTACACAAACAGGAGCAAGCTGGAGTAGGTATACCTCGGTATTCTCCTAAAACTTTGGGGCTTAGTTAGAAGTCTGAAAATCAGAGCAATGTTATTTAAAAATAAGCAAAACTAAACATTTTTTTTAAAAAAAACAACCTGTATGGGCTATATAAATGGATCATCTACATAACATTTATGCAAAGAAAAACCTAGTATATAATGTCCCTTTAAGTATTTCTTAATATGTGAAGGTTGAAGTGTTAACTATGTTTCATAAGATAAATAAAGAACATAAAGAGAGGCGCTTGTGTGTACCAGTAGAAACAATTGGTATAAGTAAGAACACCCACAACAGGGTACTCACATTTAGTAGGAGCACTCAGACAGTGCTATTAGCCGTAGACTGGGTACTCAACAGCAACCCAGCTTGCTGATACTTCCAGCGTGTCACCAGGAACACCTCAGGCTCTCCCTTCTCATCCAGGAAAACCAGTATATCCCACTCCAAGCAGGGACAATCCCAGTGTAGATAATAGGCAGAGGATGGTGTGGTTAGTAGCAAAGATCAGTAGCCGTTCCAGTATCAAGAAAGTTAATTTATTAAAAGATTAAAAAAGTTAAAAACAGGAACAAAAGGAGGGGGTATGCATGTACCCTCCTAATTTACATGCAACACGTTTCTCAGCTGTAGTGCCGTTTCATCAGGCATATGAGGCATACTGATCATTGCTGTAATATATATACACACTCGCCAAACTAGACAAGCATGTTAATTAAACACAATAACATAATGGCAAACACCTGGGGTTGCCCAACAAGGGGAGGAACCTCAGTTAGTTAACCCTTCATCCATGGCATAAACTCTACATTTAGAGATGTACTAAAATGTATGTACACATGTTTCTTCTAATGTAGTGTCAGGAGAAAAGAAGAACACAGGATGATTTAAAATAATCATTTTTGTGTAACGATGTGATGGTGAACTCATTATTATAAAAAAAGCAGAGAACATATAGAAAACAGACCGTGAGATCAATGTGACATTTTTTAGACGAAGAGTCAATATGAGAGAGAAAGGATCGGAATATACAGAGCGCTTCTTATATGTTTAAGGATTCAGTTACCAAAAGATCTGTGATATCTTACATGTGTCGGCTTCTCTTTTCAAGATCGGTATTGTGCTGAAGGGGGTGTATGCGCATGATGTACCAACTATTCCCTATGATTTTAACTAATACAATTGATGGAAGGTGAACTACAACCAATCACCAACATTTTAAAGTGTGTTTACTTTTGCAGTTGCGTTGACGGATATTCTGCTTACTGCGTGTGCCGTAACCTTCTCAGGGGCCAATAGGTAAACTTCCAGCTGGTCTATGTACGTCACTAGGTACGGAGTTGGGGGAGTGTGGGGATCAAATATGATTGGTCAAAGTCGACAAATAGAAAACTATAGGAGGTATATGCATTACAGTTACAACACATCTTCTGATTTGCATGTCACATATAGTATTTTCGGTCATACCCATTATTATTATTATTAGTTTATATTCAATATATATTTATTATGTATGACCTACCACATTAATAGATTATTGTATTTTTCGCTATACACTATTTAGTTCCCTGATTAGTCCCCCTTCCTCACTTGTTACAGTGGCTACCGTGTTGCAGTGTTGATTTATAGTATAATTGTTACACTTCCCCTTCCCATTTTTAATGCGACTTTTTATTAGCATCTGAGTAATGGATACATTTTTGGGCACGTTTAATATTAATTTTTATTTCTTTATTACGACAGGTACATTCCCTGTATGGTAGTCACATTGTATTATCTTATAGAGTGTATCTCGTAATATACCTCCTATAGTTTTCTATTGGTCGACTTTGACCAATCATATTATTTTTCCCCACACTCCACCAGCTCCTAGTGACGTACATAGACCAGCTGGAAGTTTACCTATTGGCCCCTGAGAAGGTTTACGGCACACGCAGTAAGCAGAATATCTGACAACAGAACTGCAAAAGTAAACACACTTTAAAATGTTAGTGACTGGTTGTAGTTCACCTTCCATCAATTGTATTAGTTAAAATCACAGGGAATAGTATCTCATTGGTACATCATGCGCATACACCCCCTTCAGCACAATACCGATCTTGAAAAGAGAAGTCAACACATGTAAGATATCACTGATCTTTCGGTAACTGAATCCTTAAACATATAGGAAGCGCTCTGTATATTCTGATCCTTTCTCTCTCTCTCATATTGACTCTTCGTCTAAAAAATGTCACATTGATCTCAAGGTCTGTTTTCTATATGTTCTCTGCTTTTTTATAATAATGAGGTCACCATCACATCGTTACACAAAAATGATTATTTTAAATCATCCTGTGTTCTTCTTTTCTCCTGACACTACATTAGAAGAAACATGTGTACATACATTTTAGTAAATGCCATAGTTTATGCCATAGATGAAGGGTTAACTGAGGTTCCTCCCCTTGTTGGGCAACCCCAGGTGTTTGCCATTATGTTATTGTGTTTAATTAACATGCTTGTCTAGTTTGGCGAGTGTGTATATATATTACAGCAATGATCAGTATGCCTCATATGCCTGATGAAACAGCACTACAGCTGAGAAACGCGTTGCATGTAAATTAGGAGGGTACATGCATACCCCCTCCTTTTGTTGCTGTTTTTAACTTTTTTAATCTTTTAATAAATTAACTTTCTTGATACTGGAACGGCTACTGATCTTTGCTACTAACCACACCATCCTCTGCCTATTATCTACACTGGGATTGTCCCTGCTTGGAGTGTGATATACTGGTTTTTCTGGATGAGAAGGAAGAGCCTGAGGTGTTCCTGGTGACACGCTGGAAGTATCAGCAAGCTGGGTTGCTGTTGAGTACCCAGTCTACGGCTAATAGCACTGTCTGAGTGCTCCTACTAAATGTGAGTACCCTGTTGTGGGTGTTCTTACTTATACCAATTGTTTCTACTGGTACACACAAGCACCTCTCTTTGTGTTCTTTATTTATCTGCTTAGACATCTCGTCTGGTTGATGTGAGGAGAAGGCTGCTGCGGCTTTCCGTTTTCAGATTACATCTTTACATCATCTCTATCTAGATTCTCCTGGTCTGGATATGTATTTGGACTTTGCACATTTATAGACTTTCTTTTGTCTTTTTGAACAGTATTCTTGATAACATACATTTATTATTGTTGTACTTTATTTTATGTTATTGTTTCTAATATAGTTTTGTAAGTCTTTTCACATATATTTTTGTGTTAGTGCGCCCCCTATTTTAGCTGTCTCTTTTGAGATACCTAATTTATCATGTTTCATAAGATGCTAGATAAAGCATCATATCTGAACATTCAAAAGATACACATTATATAATTATAGATGTTAGTGCAGTGCCTAAAATGTAGAAAGAGATATTGGGGTCAATTTATTATTGGGGTCAATTTATTATAGTGCGAGCAGACATGATACAATGTTGATAAATGCCGACATCATACGCTGTCGCCATTTATCATTGCACCAGCAGTTCTGGTGAACTGCTGATGCAATACCGCCCCCTGCAGATTTGCAGCCAATCGCCCGCTAGCAGGGGATGTCACTCAACCCGATCGTATTCAATCGGGTTGATTTCTGTCCGCTGCCTCACAACATGGCGGACAGGTTATGAAGAAGCGGTCTTTAGACCGCTGTTTCACAACTTCTGTTTCCAGCGAGACATCAAGCACCGTACAGAGCTTGATAAATTGACCCCTAGGTCTGTCTAACACAAAAAAACTGTTATGGTACTCAGACAACCTTTCTATAACAAAATCATACGAATATTGCAAAATATCCTAACATTGGTAAAAACCTTATAATAAAAAACATATAAAAACAGAGTTAAAAAGCTGCTAAGTCCATGTTCATGTTTAAACCATTTTGATATAATGTATTTAATTTAAATATCCAATTTAGTTTCTCTCTGGCGCAACCTATTGAATCTATTATATAAATAGATGCACACATATAGGAATATCTGTGGACCACCGTGCAGATTAGGTTATCACTACTTTATATTATGCAAAAAAAATGGGATTATACACTTTTTTGATTCAATACATATATAAAAAAATCTTCACTTAGCATGGTGCATCTAATAATGAGTCATAGTACGCGCCACTTAAATAAATTTTATAAGTACCCATATAGTAACAAATATATGGAACACACAAGGACGGTTATTTGATTAGGAGCACTAGCGGGAACTTGCAACCCTTTTAGTTTACATGATTAGGTAATGTCCTAAATAAAATTGTCATGTTTTTTAGCCAATCCTAACAAGGTTGGACTACACATGTGACTAGTTGCTAACCTATTGTAGACGTCTAATATAGCGATCATGTGACATTTTTGTGATGTCACGTTTACACATACGATCTCAAGTATCACTATTGCTTGAAGATCAAAATAATATAGCATGTTTAGCATACTCTGATTTAGCAATATATTTTAACATTAGCAGCAGATGTATGGCCTAGTCAAGAAACCCCTTCTAGCCACAGATGTTATTAAAGCAATATAAAGCCCCAAACTTTTCGTTTGTGATTCACAGACAACACAATTTTTAAAAAGTTTCTAATTTACTTCTATTATCAAATGTACTTCATTCATTGATATCATGTTTAGAAGAGATACCTAGGTAGGCATCTTGAGCACTATATGGCAGGAAATTGTGTTTAACTTTCTTGCAAAACTGCTGCCATGTAGTGCTCAAGACACATGCACGCACAAGCTTACATTCCTGCTTTTCAAAAAGATACCAAGAGAACAAAGACAATTTGATAATAGAAGTAAATTAGAAAGTTGTTTAAATTGTATTTTATATCTGAATAATGGAAGAAAAATTTTGTGTTTCATGTCCCTTTAAGGTCTGAACTGCTATTGCTTTGCTCAAAGGGGAATCAGAGATAGGGGCAGGCCTGGACTGAGCATAGGTCATACAGAGCATTGTGACCTGGCTTAGCCCTGCCCAGTATCATTATTCATGCATGATGCAGGGCCAGCCCTTACCTGCTTCTCAATGCCTTGCTGTGTCTGTGAACCAGATCAGAGCTGGTCCAACTCCCATGGCATTATATCAAAATAACACTTCTCAAAATGGCTGGCTCAGTAGTATGATAAATGACTCTTCAGAGCTGTCTACTCCTAATGATTTGTATTAAGTGCAGGATTGACCTATGACCACTTCAGATAGCCCCACCCCCGGGTAGGTAAGGGGTATGCATAGATTATTGCTACTCATATTGAAATTATGTCTACCTGCTACTTGTCCTCTCATATACTTGCATACTGCCCCCTAATTTTGAACTTACCTGTGTCCTACCCCTTGGGCAGTGACATAACTACAGGGGTTTCAGATGTCTCAACAGAAACTAGGTCCACACATCTTGGGGCCCCTTTTGGCCCTTTATGCAGTAGCGGCTTTCCACCAGGAGGGCCTAGTGGTGTCAAGGCTCTACTTGCATCATCCTGTGCCTTTCCCCCACACAAAATAAGGCATAAAGTATACACAAAGTGTATGAATTTGCCTTTATGGTGTCAAGGTTTCAAAGATGGCTGCCAGCGTTGTTGTACAGAAAAAAACCTACAACTGTAATTGAACATGGAATAACTAAGGGGTAACACAGAAAAGAAGCTCCACTTAATGTCTGTGGGTGTTTTTGCACAATTGTGGATGTCTAGGTGTGTTTGTGTGTGCCTGTTGATGTCTATGTGTGTTATTCCTCTTGGATAGCGCAGCTTAAGTGTGATGTATCGATTGGTTGTGACTACATAGGCTGATGAACAACACCAGCTTTTTTTTTTTTATTAAAAAGGATCCGTACTGTAAACTGGCAGTCTACAGAGCTTTATATTCTGTGGTCCATTTATCAAGTTCCGAATGGAGCTTGTGGGCCCGTTTCTGGCGAGTCTTCAGACTTGCCAGAAACAGCAGTTATGAAGATAGCTGTTCCATAACCCTGCCCGCCTGCTCTGAAGAGGCGGACAGGAATCGCCGGAAATCAACCCGATCGAGTACGATCGGGTTGATTGACACCCCCCTGCTGGCGGCCCATTGGCTGCAAGTCTGCAGGGGGCGGCATTGCACCAGCAGCTCTTGTGAGCTGCTGGTGCAATGCTGAATACGGAGAGCGTATTGCTCTCCGCATTCAGTGAGGTCTTGCGGACCTGATCCGCACTGTCGGATCAGGTCCGCAAGACCTTTGATAAATAGGCCCCATTGTGTGAACACTATTTCAGAGCTTAGGGGTAACAAAGAAGACTGTTTTAAAGATACCACAAGTTTAAAGGTGATTATTGTTTTAGTAAGTGCATATAAATATTGGCACTTGATATTTGTCAATAAAAAAAAATGTATTTGGAGATTTGGTGTCTTTTTTTTTATCATAGGAATGATATACACTATCTCCTGAGCTATTTGGGAGATTGATCATTTTTTTTATTGGCTTTAAATTTCAAAAATAACATTGCAAACAGAAGTATAATGCTACATCATAAAAATAGGTTAAAGGAGCGTACAAGCAATGCTGATTTTGAATATATTTTATTTAGGAAACTAACAAAAAAAAAAAGTAGTTTTTATGCTGTGTGTTTGCGGTTTGTGTACGAGTATGTATCTTATTGTATTTTTATGCTGCACTGTGGGTGTGTACGAATAAATAAATAAATATTTGTATAAATATTTATACTACAAATATAGATCAATGAACACCTTAAAAGGACATTAAAACGTAACGCTTTTGTGTAAAATAGTGCTTCTCATACACTCCATTAAGACGCCAATAAGCAAATTTTGAAACCTTCCAGTACTGCAAATCAAATAGCTGATTTAACCAATTTGAAAACTTGGGTTACAGATTTTGTTTTTTTAGCCTCTCTTGGTAGTGTGTGACAAAGCATAATTTTAAAACGAAAACAATAGTTTAATATCCCTTTAAATATAACATAATAGGGATCTTTAATAAAGCAATCTTATTTTTACTGGTGACATTCATTTATTGCCAAAGTTTAAATACAATATGACAAGTATTAATTTAGATAAGAAAATGATTGAAGAAACTAGGTGCTATAGATTGTTCTTAAATGCTACACTCACACTAAAATGAAAAACAATACAGGTATACCCAGCTCATACAGCGGGTTAGGGACCGGAGCCCCGCTGTAAAGTGAAAACCACCTTAAAGTAAAACAAGGCGGTTTTAGCTTTTTCATTTGCCATTGTGTTTAAAAACATGTTTGAACTAACATATATTAGGGGTGCAATAGTGCTGTTTATTTTACAACTAACACAGCACAGTATTCAATTAGTATTCAATAAATACTGTACCTGTAAAATAGTGACACTTACTGTAGTAAAATTTGCCAGGCTATAACACTGAGACACAGACTGCACTGTTATGCTGTAAACAGAGTGAACTGCACATAAAATGGTGCCAGTCACTTTTCTCGCAATCTCACGAAGATTACAGCACTATTTCAAAATCCTTGGAGGTTGAACTTCAGCTCCACAAAGCGCTATATTAGCGAAGCGCTGTAAAGTGAAGCGCTGTAAAGTATACCTGTACACCTTTTATTTTTAAGTTTTCCACTGTACTCTAGAACTGGTTATGTTAAATTCTGATCTATTAAATAAATGTTCTAGAATTCTAATAGAAACTCAGGTCTAATAATCAATATATGGGATGAAGAAAATGACAAATAACAAAAACAGGAGTTTGCATGACTATTGATAAATAAAAAAAAGCAAACTACAGAAAAACAATGCATGGATTCTTTCAAATCTCAAGCTAATTCGTGGGACCTTTTGAGGGACATTAAATTCACTTGTATCCTAAAACAGAATATTAATTTGACCCGCTTTGCATTATAAAGTGTGTTAAAATGGCTTCTCTAACCTTTTTCTTTTTCTTTTTTTAAACACTGAGATCAGCACAACTTATATATCCACAGGAGCCAAATTCAGAGCTTATCATGCTTCTGATTGGTGTGTTAACTCTCATGCATATGCTTGATTGAAATGCAAACAAGTGCTCACTGACAAATCAGTGTCTGTATAAGCCCCAAGAATAGAGCTGGCACTTCACCAAAGTGATCTTTCAGTTTAAAAAAAAAAAAACAAAAAAAAAAAAAACAGGTTTCTTTTTAACAGACTTTACACTGAAAAGAAGGTTAAAAACAGTATTATAGGGCTTTACAGCCTAAAACTACTATTGTCGTTATTGACCCTTTAAAGAAACATTAAAGGGACATTCTAGTCAAAAATAAACTTTCATTATTCAGATAGGTCATGCAATTTTAAACAACTTTCTAATTTAATTTTATCATCAATTTAGCTTTGTTCTCTTGAAATTCTTAGTTGGTTATGTAAAACTGAGGAATGTGTAATAAAGGTATTAGCTATCTATTTAAACAATAACAATTCTGGTATAGACTGTCCCTTTAACTACATATAAGATAAGATGTTTTGCTATGTGTAGTGAAAAAACATTGCAGTACACTTTCATTATTTTGTCCCCATTCCTGTAATTATATAATTTTAAACATTCCAATTTACTTCTATTATATAATGTGCTTCATTCTTTAGATATCCTCTGTTGAAGAAATAGCAATGCACATGGGTGAGACAATCATGAGGCATATGTGCAGCCACCAGTCAGGAGCTATGAAGCATATTTAAAAATCCTTTTCAACAAAGGATATTAATAAAATGAAGCAAATTAGATCATAGAAGTGAATTGGAAAGTTTTTTTAAAATGTCATGTTCTTTCTAAATCATGAAAGAAACAAATGGGTTGCATGCCCCTTTAAAAGAGAAAAATAAATAAGGAAAACCTAGGTTACAACATGGCTGCACTCATTACTTTATGTAATGTTTCTTGCGCTTAACTAAAAAATGTATTGGACTAAAAAAGAGATTTAAAAACACCTAGTACCAAAAACAGGAAAATGGTGCCCCCAAGTTATTTTATAAATCAGTAGTTTTCAGTAGTTTGTGTTTTTGATACTTAGGTAGTTAGCCATTTCTTTTTAGACCCACACAAACATTAGCCAAACATTCAGATTTGGTTATGATTACTATTCTTTTTAAAAGATAAGTAATAAAGTATGTTTAGGTCAGTGTATACCCTTGTTTCTCAGTCAGTGGTACATCTACCCACGTGGGTACCTAGAGCTTTGATAAGGAGTACTCAATTGCTTATCCTAAGGTAGACAATGTATCAGAAATGAATGTACCTCAGTCCTACCCTCAAGCACCACTAAAAGGCCAAATTCAAATTCTCTGCCTGAGCTTGTCAACTGGGTCACTCTCTGTGACTGACTCATCTGTGCCCAGATGGAGAAATCCTTAGAATCTGGCTAGGAGTTAAGAAATTCTGATATAAATTTAGTCAAAGGGAAAGCACTAAGTAAAGTGTATAATTGAGAACAAGTGCCACTGTGACGTGTCATAGGACCACAGTGAAACATCACAAGCAAAATATGTCACAGTAAAATGTGCCAGGTAAAGTGTTCCACCCAACTATGCTACTATGATAAGCCTGATAAGCCATATTTCTGATGAGGTTAGATGCAGCAATGCAGTAACATTAAAGGGCCATTATACACTCATTTTTTCTTTGCATAAATGTTTTGTAGATGATCTATTTATATAGCTCATCAAGTTTTTATTTTTTTTTAAAGTATAGTTTTGCTTATTTTTAAATAACATTGCTCTGATTTTCAGATTCCTAACCAAGCCCCAAAGTTTTATGTGAATACCGTCAGCTACCTTCTCCAGCTTGCTCCTGTTTGTGTAAAGGGTCTTTTCATATGCAAAAGAAGGGGGAGGGGGGAGTGTCTGATATTTCCCACTACATTTTGGGCTTTCCAGCTACCTTTTCAACAGAGCTAAACTGTTAGCTTCTAAGTAAGTTTTTAAACAGTTTTATACTGGATTTTTATATCAGTATCTGTACATCTTATTCTTTATAGTAGTGTCTATTACATGCAATTATATGAAAATTAGTGTATACTGTCCCTTTAATTACTTCCCTCATCATGTTTTTTTTTTTATATAATGTAAGTGACATAATATAAACGAACAATATGTGTATTGTCTCTATGTGGCCGAATTATCATTTTCTGGTGGACATGATCTGCTGCAGCAGATGATGTCTGCCGTGCATCGATAAATGCCATTTATCATTGCATAAGCATTTCTAGTGAAATGCTTGTGCAATGCCGCCCCCTGCAGATTCACGGCCAATCGGCCACTAGCAGGGGGTGTCAATGATCCGGATCGAATCTTTGATTGCTGGATGAGTTAAGGAGCAGCAGTCTTATGACCGCTGCTTCTTAACTCTCGTTTCCGGCGAGCCTAAAGGCTCGCACAGAAACTGCTGCATTCACAGCTTAATAATTCGGCCCCTAAAAATTGTTTTCTTTATTATTTGTCGCTCTAATTTTGCCAAAGATTTGCTATAGCTGCATTCAGAAGAATGGGATTTTAAAATAAAAATTATTGAAGATATAAAATATCTGATGCTAATTTGTCAGATAATATTTACAGGTTGTAGTTTGTGTTACTTAGGGCAAGCATTTAAGCCTATAGTGGTGGTACTTACTACAAAAATGTAGAGAGGCGCTGGTGGTGTACACTTTACCCTTATACCCTTTCTCCATTTTTATGGTGGTGTATATTATTATGAGTAGTGAAAAGACAATATTTGCCTTGATTAACCATAAAACTTTTTTTTTTTTTTTTTAAAACATAGCTTAAAGGGACATTAATTAAATTGATGTTTTATCTTTAAATACATCCCTTCAATATCCCTATAATGACTTCAGTAAAGGGAAGCATGTAAGATATACATGTTTCATTCATGCATATTTTAAAAATAAACTTACTATACTGGTATCCTCCAGGCTGCTCCTGTTTTTTCTATTTTAAAAATAGAATGCAGGTGCTACAGCCAATCAGAGGTTGCAGTGCCAGAATCATTATTGTCCATGGTGGCACACCACCAAGTGCTCATTACTGTTGGGAAGAGAGACCCTGCATCTGCTCCCACTGAAGCAGTGAGCACTTGGGAGCAAGCCACTATTGTGGTCAATATTTCACTAGAATTCCTATTTCTAAATGAAGGAGTTGTCTTTATACCGACCATTAACATAGACTAATTTAAAAGGGATAGTAAAGTCTAAATTAAACTTTCATGATTCAGATAGGGCATGCAATTTTAAACAACTTTCTAATTTACTTTTATCATCACATTTCCTTTGTTCTCTTATTATTCTTGGTTGAAAGCTAAACCTAGGTAGGCTCATATGCTAAATTTCTAACCCTTGAAGGCAGCCTCTTATCTGAATGCATTTGACAGTTTTTCACAGCTAGAGGGCATTAGTTCATGTGTTTCATATAGATAACACTGTATTTATGCACGTGAAGTTAAGAGTCAGCACTAATTGCCTGAAATGCAAGTCTGTCAAAAGATCGTAGATAAGGAGGAAGTCAGCAGAAGCTTAGATAAAAGGTAATTACAGAGGTAAAACGTTTATCAATATAACAGTGTTGGTTATGCAAAACTGGGGAGTGGTAAATAAAGGTATTATCTAACGTTTAAACAATAACATTTTTGGTGTTTACTATCCATTTAATCTTAAAGCGACAGTCTATTCCAGAATTTGTATTGTTTAAAAAGATAGATAATCTATTTATCACCCATTCCCCAGTTTTGCATAACCAACACTGTTATATTAATACACTTTTTTACCTCTGTGATTACCTTTTATCTAAGCCTCTGCAGAATGCCCCCTTATTTCAGTTCTTTTGACAGACTTGCATTTTAGCCAATCCGTCCTCTCTTATAAGTAACTCCTCCACGGGCGTGAACACAATGTTATCTATATGGTACACATGAACTAATGGCCTCTAGCTGTGAAAGTCTGTCAAATTAATTGACATAAGAGGAGGCCTTCAAGGGCTTAGAAATTAGCATGAACCTACCTAGGTTTAGCTTTCAACAAAACATACCAAGAGAACAAAGCAAATTTGATGATAAAAGTGAATTGGAAAGTTGTTTAAAATTGCATGCCCTGTCTGAATCCTGAAAAATTAAATGTTGACTAGACTGTCCCTTTAATAAAGATATAACAAAAATCAAAGGACTATAAAACTGAGGAAATAGATTAAAATACTCCACTATATATAATAATTCATTTAACCCATGAAGCCTTCTTGACCCTCTATTCACCAATGAGAGAATAAAATCAATAGACCAATGATGACCAACTTCCTAACACAAGGGAGCTGCAGATAATATTTTAGTAGCATTAAGTAGAGCATTTGGCTATTAAACAACAAAAAACATAAATTATGCTTACCAGATAATTTCCTTTCCTTCTGTATAGGGAGAGTCCACAGCTGCATTCATTTCTTGTGGGAAATACTAAACCTGGCCACCAGGAGGAGGCAAAGACACCCCAGCCAAAGGCCTAAATACCTCCCCCACTTCCCTCATCCCCCAGTCATTCTGTCGAGGGAGCAAGGAACAGTAGGAGAACTATCAGGGTGAAAAAAGTGCCAGAAGAACAAGTTAAAATGTAGGGCCGCCCAATGGAGAACATGGGCGGGAGCTGTGGACTCTCCCTGTACAGAAGGAAAGGAAATTATCTGGTAAGCATAATTTATGTTTTCCTTCTTAATACAGGGAGAGTCCACAGCTGCATTCATTACTTGTGGGAAAATTATATTCAAGCTACAGAGGACACTGAATGCTAACATGAGGTCAAAAAGAGAGGCGGCCCCCATCTGAGGGCACCACAACCTGCAAACCCTTTCTCCCGAAGGCTGCTTCACCAGAGCAAAAAAAAAAAATTTGAAAGGAAGGTAAGGGAGGCCAAATAGTCCACCCACCATAAGAACCGTAGAGGCCTCATCTTAGAGGTCCAAGAGGATGCCACTGCTTGAAAAGACTGAGCCATAAACCTCAGAGAAGGCTAGCGTCCCACTGATTCATGACCCAAGTGGAAGATACTCCTCAACTAAAAAGATAAGGAAAACTAAGAGCCCTCTGACTCTTACGCATCTTAGATAGATAATAAACAGAGAAAACTGTCTATTCCTACATAGCCTGAAGATAGGTCCTTAAGGCACGATTCCATATCAAGTCAAAAACTTTTCTTTGCGAAGGACTAGGAGATAAACATGTACCCAAAACCTCAGCTGAAAATGCAAAATGACACAAACTTAGGAGAAATCCTAAGTAAGTCTGCAGAACAGCCTACTATCGTGGAACACCCAAAAAAAGGAGGGACGCAAAGCAAGGCCATAACTCCGGGACTTCTGTTCGCAGAAGTAAGAAAAGACGTAGAAGGACTCTAAAATAACAACCTAGAGACAACCTCATGCATAGGTATAAAAGGTAGCACAATATGCAAGGCTAAAAATGTAAGGCCCAAACCCCAAGAAGGAACATCCCAACTACACGTGCCTGACCCCAGTCAAAGTTTTAGTAAGAAAACATACATCCAGAAACGAGCCTCTGGAGCCGGACAAGAAAAAAAAAAAAATCAGGCAGGGCCAAAACTGTCCCAACAGGGAACTTGGCTAAGAGGCCCTTCTCCAGATCATCCTGGAGGAAAGAAAGAGTCCTGGCAGGCCCAATAGAGAGCCAGGACAAACCCTGTATTTCCAAGCCGAAGGAGTCCCCCACACCTGAGATAGATAAGGGACCAGCTACGCGCTTCAAAGAGAGAACCATAACATTTTTAGAAGAACTGTCTCTTCAGCTAAGACTAAGAGACATCTTTCAACCCTCTGCAGAGAACAAAGATCCAAGGAAGAAAAAATAGACCTTGTTCCAGCAGATCCCTGCAACAAGGACAAACTTCATGGAGGCCAAAACACGAAATCAGGAACCACGATTTATACGGCCTCAGCGGAGCAGTCAGATCCCTGACGCCTACCCCTGCTAGATTTGAGCCACCACTCAAGGTAAGAGTGATAAGGCAAAAAAAAAAAAAAGGAAAAAGGTAATGACCCTCCAAGGCACTGCTAATGTACGCATTAGCTCTTCCTGAAAATCCTGACCCACGACCCATAATGGTTAAACTGGAATAAGGACGGACTACCAAAGATTCTCCTTCGGCGCCATCTTCCAGTTGCAATTCAGATAACAAAAAATATCTCTAGATAATATCCGTCCCAAAGAGGGTCCCTGACGGCGAGCCACAGTGGGCCTCTGTCCATTACCAAACTCAGGAAGCTACCCCCCAACACTAGGAAGACTATCTCAGAGGAGATCCAAGCCAGCAAAAGTAACACCGAGTAGATCCCTACACTGGGATGACCCAGTAGACTAGACCCTTAGAGCAGAAAAGATTTGCCTTAAGATCCAAAATATCAATGGGAGGAAAAACCTCCAGAGAGCCTGGCCCTTTTAGGAACGCCCTCACCACCTGACGGGCTGCAGCCGAAGTCTAAACTGCCCATGGAGATAAGAAAAATGTCCCACATGATAGGGAGGCCTTGAAAAAGACATGAGAACTATTCTCTCAACCAGTAGACCATGAAATTCTGCAAAGACAGATTTGAAAAGTCTCCACTGGACTGCCTCAACCTACACCGAACCTCGGATGGGATGAGACCTGGTAAAAGGGATAAAGTCCAAAGCACAACCCAGGACAAGTCATCATCCCCTCAACACCAAAATAGCGATGGACTGAAGTAGGTCTAAAATGCATGACCTAAAGGGGCTAACCTTAAAGGTAAAGTCTACCTGGCTAGGAAGGCTAAATTAATATCCAGGGATCCAACCTGGCGTTTTCTCTATAGAGAATCTCTGAGGATCGAAGAAGACAGAAAATGTCCTATAAATCTTCTATCAGACAATACTACGGTAAGTCAACCGGCATCGTTAAGCCACGGGAACTATCTGTTACCGTAATCAGGTCACTGTCCAATAAACCCCAGATCCCAAACAGAAAACTTAGGATCAGAATGAGATTACTGGGAGAGATGTTCTAAAAGAAACGGCTAATACCACAAGAGGAAGAAAAAAAGGAAAGATATCCTTCTCGACAGTAATCCTGCAGAGCTTCCGAACAAAACTCGGAAAAGAGAACTTATATTCTCCACCCCAAAAAAAGGAGACAAATTAGGCTCTGCTTGAGTACCCTAGAATCCAAATAGGACGGGAGGCCCTTCCCTAAACTGGACCCTGAAACAAACAGTGTAATGAAAATATTCTCACACTGCAAAAGTACTCGAAAAGACACCTCAAAAAAACTAAAAATAAAAATTCTCTCTTTATATTTTAACAGCTTGCGAGCACACAATCAAGGTGCAAGTAGCTGCAGCTGGTTCCAAACTGCAAACCTTCCTCTTGCTAGGCAGCTAAGCTAACCATCAGGCTACTACAGCTGGCTGCTGAAAAACAAGACAAAAGGAGAAAAACTGTCAAGAAAGGCAGGACGCGTAGCCTAACCCCAGTTTCTAGGAACCCTGGAACCAATATGATCCTGAATCAGATGCCCCTTCAAGATAGAACCTTAAACAGGTCCTGTCATCAAGATTAGATGGACCTGCTCAGTCTGAGCCGGAAAAGCTAGAACCAACTCCTCCTTTTAAGAAGAAGGAAAGAGTAGACTTAACCGACATATCTGTCAGTGAAAGTCGAGGACTAAACCGAAAATTCTTAAATTCCAGCTTCTGCTAGAAGACTGCGAACAATCCATGACTTAAATATGACTCTAAAATGTCAAGGGAACCATCACCTCGAAATTAATCGAGATGCTTCCATAGGAAGCCTCCAGAAATACTGACAACCAAAATTGTCAGCATCTAACATCTCATGTGACAAAACATCTTCCTAAAAACAGTTTCTACAACAACCAAGCGCTCTTAAACAAAAAAACTATTCTACTGGATATAAAAGAAAGTAGGCAAGCGCACACAAAGTGATAGCCAAGAAGGAATGTGTAAAAAAAGGAAAAAAAAAAAAGACAGGTCCTCTCTGTCCTACAACACAAACTCCCTTGTAGAGCTCTGAACTGGGATTCTAAAAATAAAAGAAAATATGTAGACAATAAAGGAATAGGAACTCCATCCTTCCCCACTCATCTAATCAAGATTGTTATCCAATTTAGAGGACAGAGATTCGATTGACAGATCAGTACCAGGAGTCTCATACATCGCCAAAACTTCTCTCAAAAGCAAGCGCAGGCGTGCCATTCTAAATCTAAATACTCTTCAGTCGGAGGAATCAAATCAACAAACTCCGACCCTGGAGGTTCTACCTCTGAAGCCTCAGATGGAACCGCATCCCCAGATGACTGATCGAATACAATTGTCAATTTACACGACGGACCCTGGGCAAGAGTGCATGGATTATCACTTTGCTTGCACATAGCAGGAAGAGGCAAAATCGCTAAGGCCATAGAGATGGCCATGCGGAACTGTGCGGTAACCTCTGGTGGAAAAAGGCCCCTTCAGGTGAAGGAGCAGCGGTACCCAGGGAAACTGCATGTGAAGGAACAGAAGATTCTAGGTAACACACCTCGATGGACGAAGAATCTTTAGAGGCAGACGGCTCAGTGATTTCTAACATCTCCACATTGGTTGATGAGAACACCCTGATGCGGCATACAGAACATAATTGAGAGGGCTGGACTACCCGAGCCGCCTCACAATATACACAGGTATCAAATTCAGAATTAGAGGGATACCCCATAATTTGAAGAAAGAAAGAAAGAAAGAAAGAAAAAAATAAAGAAAAAAACAAACAAAAAAAAAAGAAAAAAAAAAAGAAAGAAAGAAAAAAAAGAAAGAAAAAAGAAAGAAAAAAAGAAAGAAAAAAAAAAAGAAAGAAAGAAAAAAAAGAAAGAAAGAAAAAGAAAGAAAGAAAAAAAGAAAGAAAAAAAGAAAGAAAAAAAAAAAAAAGAAAGAAAGAAAAAAAAGAAAGAAAAAAAGAAAGAAAAAAAAAAGAAAGAAAGAAAAAAAAGAAAGAAAAAAAGAAAGAAAAAAAAAAAAGAAAAAAAAAAAGAAAGAAAAAAAGAAAAAAAGAAAGAAAAAAACAACTGGCACCTTATACCCCCAATTGCTGGGGCACTCACCACCTCATATGAACCAGACAGAGAAAATTGCTCCTTGCTGCAGACTCGGTCAGGAATGGGAAATGGAAAAAAAAAAAAAAAAAAAAACGTGACCCTTCCCGGTCACCCCTGCTAAACAAAAAGCATGCCAGCTTAATAAAACTGTGCAGCTCTCAAATATAATAAAAATAAATAACCGGTATGTTCCGTATAAGCCTGTGAGCATAAACGTTTTACCCACAAAGCAGTGAAAATCACATAACAAACATGATTAAACAACCCCACTGCTCAATAATCCCCCTTAGGCGATATTAACCGTGATTCCATACAGATAAAAGTAGTCCCACTGTGACCCTGTCTTCTATCATTACCATATCTTACATAAAATGAATCTTACCGGAATCTATGCCGTGGAACAGAAAACACGGTCCTTCAAGTGTGACAGACTGTAGCATGGACTTGAGTGAATAGAAGAAGGTAGCGAAACTCGTCAACGCTGATTGCTTAGGAGCTGTTAATACGAGTCTGGATGGTTTCGCAGAAAGACTCTCCCTGCATCTCCAGACCCTAACTTTCATCAATGATCTCACTAAGAGGCTGACAAGACTACTTAAAACTCCAGTCCCATCTCGAAGGGTAGATACCCTTCTTAAGGAGCTACTCCAAAAACTTCTGACACTTCTCTGCCAACCTCCTGTGACGAAAGGCAAAGAATGACTGGGGGATGAGGGAAGTGGGGGAGGTATTTAAGCCTTTTGGCTGGGGTGTCTTTGCCTCCTCCTGGTGGCCAGGTTTAGTATTTCCCACATGTAATGAATGCAGCTGTGGACTCTCCCTGTATTAAGAAGGGAATAATAATACATTTTCTAAAAATGTCCAGGATCATGGAACCAGATTTGCAGGGTATTCTCTGTCTGCTATTCTTCTCTACAGAGGGATCATTTGAGTTGTCGTCACCTTGTTGGTACATCCACCAAAACACATTTTTATTTCTGCTTTTTCCTATGGGCAACAAAAACTAGTACAGAGGGCCAGATGTGGCTGATGGGCTGACTGTTGGTCATACCTGCATTAGACTATTAAAAGACTCTATAAAAGAGAGAGATTCAAATCATAATTACAAATAAATGAAAACACCTTTGAACATTGGTCAGAGGACTTAACTAATGATTAAAGGGATAGGAACATAAAAATTAAACTTGCATGATTCAGATAGAGCATGTCATTTTAAGACACTTTTAAATTCACTTCTGTTTTCAAATGTGCTTCGTTCTCTTAGTATCCCTTCTTAAAAAATGAATATGCACATATCATATACTAGTGGGAGCTGCTGCTTATTGGTGTCTGCACACATTTGTCTCTTGGGATTGGCTAAATAAATATTTTCAGCTTCCTGACAGTAGTGCAATGCTGTCTCTTCAGCAATGGATAACAAGAGAATGAAGAAAATTTGATAATGGAATTAAATTGGAAAGTTGTTTAAAATTGTATGTTCTATCTGAATCATAAAAGAAAATGTTGGGGTTTACTATCCATTTAAAGAATAAATCTCTCATTTTGACATTCCAGATGACCTATTATTTATACCTTACCATATTCACCAGCTGCTATCCATAGTCATGAAAGGTGGGAATTCCTACATCCTACATCATATCACAAATCAAATTTCAATCAGCAATGCAAGAATGATTTTTTCATAGAGAATAAAATGCTTAGTTTGGCATAATTATGGGGAAAATATTATGTAAAAATAAAACTGGACCTTAATGACTGAGCATTTTTTTAATTATCATCACCATTAGAATAATATTTATTATTACACACATGCTTACTATTGAAATACATGAATTACATTATTCAATCTAGTATTTATTTAGTGTTTAAATGAGCACTAAATACAGTAGAATTGCTTAATTAACAAGTGCATAATAAAAAGACAATGCAATGGTACTTACTCTGAATTTCAAATAAGCAGTAGATTTTCTGGGACATTTATTTTTTTCTCCCATTTTCCGGGCCCCTGAATCATGTGACAGACATCAGCCAATCACGTATACCCTGTGAACTTGTGCACGTGCTTAGTAGGAACTGGTGCCTCAGAAAGTGTGAATATAAAAATACTGCGAAAAATGTTATAATGGGAGTAAATTGGAAAGGGTCTAAAAACTGCATGTTTATTCTAAATCATGAAAGTGTATTTTGACTATAGTGTCTATTTAACATTAAATGTTTAAGCTTAAAGGGATATTAAACAGATTGTAATATAAAATGTTTTTCTATGTGTAGTTAAAAAACAATGTTGCAATATACTTTCATTATTTATTTTCCCCTTTACTGTAACTTAAAGTGAACGTTAATCCTAGCGTTTGTGAAACGCTAGGATTATCCATTGAAACAAATAAAGGTGACTTTCATTCAGTAATTATAAAATACTTCATGCTGAAAGCTCCTTTATTTGTTTCAAGTGTTTGCCGTTCTGATTCTCTCAGGCAGCCCACAGCAGAACACTGTTTTGCTTGTGAGGTGACATTTTCACTGCTTAGCAAATAGTGGGCGGGAAATCCGGCTTGGCGCCCTTGAGAGATGGATTTCCTGCACGGCTACTTGCTAAGAGGGGGAAACGTCACCTCTCTAGCAAAACAGTGTTCTGTTGTGTGCTGCCTGAGCAGCTCGGAGCGGCGAACTCTTGAAACAAGTAAAGGAGCTTTCAGCATGAAGTATTTTATACTTCATTAATGAAAGTCACCTTTATTTGTTTCAATGGTCAATCCTAGCCTTTCACAAACGCTAGTATTGACTTTCACTTTAACTCTAAAAAAATGCTTATTTTCTAAAAGGCCGGTGCATTCGGCAGATTCGTTATCTGCCAAATGCAAAAGAAGGCACACACTCTTTTCAGAGCCGGATTTATTCTTGTGAAAATGAAACACACTAAGATCTGTGCAAATACAGATCACCGTGCATTGCACTTTCACAAGAATAAATCCGGCTCTGAAATGCACCGAAGTCCGCAAGCTGTCACTTTTTTACACATTCGGCAGCTAATGAAGCTGCTGAATGCACAGGCCTATTTTATCAATTCCACTGCTGAAGACAATTAGGAACAAATATAAAACAGGCAATAAAGAGACTGTTGAAAAATGGAAGTTTTGTTTGTTCAGAGATAAATAGTAGAGACTAAAGATCTGCATTCAGCAGTTTTGTTCACTGCCGAATGCAGAAGTAAGAGGCTACTAGCGGTATTCAGATCTTTTTGAAGCTGAATATCTTCCTGTGCAAATGAAACAGACTAAGATCTGTGCAAATCTAGATCTTAGTGTGTTTCATTTGCACAAGAAGCTATTTGGCTCTTAAATGAGCCAAAAACCACAAGCAGCTTCTTACTTCTGCATTTGGCAGTGAATGAAACTGCCAAATGCGCATCTCTAATAGAAAACTAGTGCAAACATGGCAGCACCAATTACTTTATAATTCTTTTTAATCAAATGACACTATACAGGATATTGTTGACATCCATATACCAAGATGTACAATTATTGCAAAAGAAATATTAAATTTAAATCATAATACAAAGTAAAAATAAAAAATTAATTAAAAAAAACAGGCTAATATTTCTTGTATGTAACCTCTTGTATTCCAAGCAGATTTACTTCTAGCTAATAAATTAACATGAAACTTAATAAATATTTACAGATGTGTTAGTATTATGATTAATGTCGTCATCCTATCCCATTGAGTATGCCTTCAAATCTGGGAATTATTATCTTTCTATGGCTCAAGATAAATATTTGGAGCATGTAAATGGTTTAATTATTTGTATTGTCTTTGATTGATGTTTAACCCCTTAACGACACGAGTCGTACAGGGTACGTCGCACACAACCTGGTCTTTAAAGACCAGCGACGTACCCTGTACGACTTTGGGGATTAAAGCGGCTGGAAGCGATCCTGATCGCTTCCAGACGCTTTACGGTTATTGCAGTGATGCCTCGATATCGAGGCATCCTGCAATAACCTTTTTCCCCCATCCGATGCAGAGAGAGCCACTCTGTGGCCCTCTCTGCACCGGCATCGATGGCCGCAATCGTTGGTGGGTGGGAGCTGACCGTGGGAGGCGGGTGGGCGGCCATCGATGAAAAACTGAAGAGAGAGGGGGGCGGGATCGGGGGCGGGATAGTCGGGAGCGCGCACGGGAGCGCGCGCGTGCACAGGGGGTGGCGGGCGGGCGCGTGCACGGGGAGGGAGCGGGTGGGAACCGCTACACTACAGCAAATACATGCTATATGAGTGGCAGTAAGGGGGGATAAAATCCCCAACAAAAGTAAATCTAAGGGATCTGGGAGCGGGTGGGTAATTGGTGTGGGGGGGGGGAAGCTACACTACAGAAAAAATAAAAATAAATTTAAAAAAACACATTTGTATTTGAAAACAGGGTACTGGCAGACAGCTGCCAGTAACCAAGATGGCTCCCAGTAAGGTAGAGGTGAAGGGTTAGAGAGCTGTTTGGGGGGGATCAGGGAGGTTGGGGGCTAAGGGGGGGGTCCTACACAGCTGCATATGTAAATATGCAATACAATTTTTTTAAAATTTTTTAAATATACCTTTTATTTTAGTACTGGCAGACTTTCTGCCAGTACTTAAGATGGCGGGGACAATTGTGGGGTGGGGGAGGGAAGGGAGCTGTTTGGGAGGGATCAGGGGGTCTGATGTGTCAGGTGGGAGGCTGATCTCTACACTAAAGCTAAAATTAACCCTGCAAGCTCCCTACAAGCTCCCTAATTAACCCCTTAACTGCTAGCCATAATACACATGTGATGCGCAGCAGCATTTAGCGGCCTTATAATTACCAAAAAGCAACACCAAAGCCATATATGTCTGCTATTTCTGAACAAAGGGGATCCCAGAGAAGCATTTACAATCATTTATGCCATACTTTGAAAAGTTGTTTGTAAATAATTTCAGTGAGAAACCTAAAATTGTGAAAAATTTTAAGTTTTTTTTTATTTGATCGCATTTAGCGGTGAAATGGTAGCATGAAATATACCAAGATGGGCCTAGATCAATACTTGGGGTTGTCTACTACACTACACTAAAGCTAAAATTAACCCTAGACGCTCCCTACATGCTCCCTAATTAACCCCTTCACTGCTGGGCATAATACACGTGTGATGCGCAGTGGCATTTAGCGGCCTTCTAATTACCAAAAAGCAACGCCAAAGTCATATATGTCTGCTATTTCTGAACAAAGGGGATCCCAGAGAAGCATTTACAACCATTTATGCCATAATTGCACAAGTTGTTTGTAAATAATTTCAGTGAGAAACCTAAAGTTTGTGAAAATATTTGGGAAAAAGTGAACAATTTTTTTTATTTGATTGCATTTGGTGGTGAAATGGTGGCATGAAATATACCAAAATGGGCCTAGATCAATACTTTGGGATGTCTTCTAAAAAAAAATATATACATGTCAAGGGTTAATCAGGGATTCCTGAAAGATATCAGTGTTCCAATGTAACTAGCGCTAATTTTGAAAAAAAGTGGTTTGGAAATAGCAAAGTGCTACTTGTATTTATGGCCCTATAAGTTGCAAAAAAAGCAAAGAACATGTAAACATTGGGTATTTCTAAACTCAGGACAAAATTTAGAAACTATTTAGCATGGGTGTTTTTTGGTGATTGTAGATGTGTAACAGATTGTGGGGGTCAAAGTTAGAAAAAGTGTGTTTTTTTCCATTTTTTCCTAATATTTTATCATTTTTTTAAAGTAAATGATAAGATATGATGAAAAAAATGGTATCTTTAGAAAGTCCATTTAATGGCGAGAAAAACGGTATATAATATGTATGGGTACAGTAAATGAGTAAGAGGAAAATTACAGCTAAACACAAACACCGCAGAAATTTAAAAATAGCCCTGGTCCTTCAGGGAAAGAAATTGAAAAATGGCCTTGGTCCTTAAGGGGTTAATAAATCTTTTCCAATAAAAAAATTGTTTGATTTTTACTTCTGTACCAGTTAGTTCTGACCAGTTATTTATTTCATTTACATTTAAACAGTATCTTTATTTCCAGCATTTCAATATTAAAGTGACATTAAACACAATGGTAATATAAAAGGATAAATCATATATATATATATATATATATAAAAAAACTCTGCAATATACTTTATTTTGTCCACTGTTCCTGTAATTCCAATCTGAAATTATAAGCTTTTCAGTTCCTGTTAGAAATGGAAGTGCAGAACACGGTTATATTCCACACAGCCATTGGTTGCACACTCTAGTGACCTATTTAAAACTGTCTCTAATTGGCCACAGCAGAGAAGGTAACCTAAGTTACAACATGTCAGCTCCCATTGTTTTATAGACACTAAAACTTAATACTTGTTTTGTCAATATAACAGCTAATAAAACTCTAAAAAAATACATCTACATGTTATTCTCAGACTAATCTTTTCTTTGAATGCATCATTCTATCTAGCATTTATTTAGTGTTTAATGTCACTTTAAATTCATTACCAGTAATAGAGTTAATTAAAAGACTATTAAACTTGACATTTTAACAACATATAAATTGTTTCATTATTGCAAGTGAAACATTATTGCAATATACATGATTTATTTTGCAGACTTTTGCTGTAAAATGCATCTAAAAATTCTGCTTGTTTGACATTCTCCCAGGGTGGGCTTGGGTTAATAATTTTATTCAATTTAAAGGGACAGTTCACCCAAAAACTTTCTCCCCTTTAAATTATTCCCAATGATCCTTTTTACCTGCTAGAGTGTATTAAATTGGTTGCAAGTAGCTCCTTTACTCATATTTCAGCATTTGAAATAGCTGATTTAGCTTGTAGTTTCCCAACCTACTACTGAAAGTTTTGATACTTGCGTATACGCTATTGACAAGCCTAAGTAAACACAGCCAGCAGAAGAGATTACACCCTCAGTGGGGGCATGATAGTTAAGTAATAAAATGATAATTTTCCATTGTTCTCTCTATGTATTGAGCTTTGGTGTTCCAGACAAATATAAGATAAGGAAGCAAGTCTGTGTACATGAAAGTGATAACATAATGAGATCTGATATTACCTGAAGCTCAACCCATTGTAATAGGCTGTGGTTTCAAAGCACAAAGCCAGCTACTTCAGATACACAAATAAACCCGAAAATGCAATTTCTCAAATATTTTATACTCTGCAGTTGGTATAACAGGTCATTTAAAATACATTTATGGAAAAACAATTTTACAGTGTACTGTCCCTTTAAGTGAGCTTTTGTTTACTTTTCCCTCCCTCTCTAAGCTTCTATGGTGTCACATGCTTTTAAAAGGGGGATTATCAGTTGTGCATCAGCAATCATGATAGAAAAATCATTATTTGCAATAGTAACCAAGTTGAATCAGTGCTAAACCTCCTTAAAGGGATACTACTAAACTAAAAAAAAAAAAAAATTCATGATTCAGATAGTGCATGCAAGTTTAAGCAACTTTTTTATTTACTCCTATTATCATTTTTTCTTCATTCTCTTAATATTATTTTTGGAAAAGTAGGAATGAAAGCTTAGGAGCCGGAACTATTTTGGTTCAGAAACCTGGGTAGCACTTGCTGACTGGTGGCTACTCAGGTATTGAACCAAAAATAGGTCACCTCCTAAGAAAACATTCATGCTTTTCAAATAAAGATACCAAGAGAAAAAAGAAAAAAAAATATAATAGGAGTAAATTAGAAAGTTGTTTAAAATTGCATGCTTTATCTGAATCATGAAAGAAATAATGTGGGTTTCATATCCCTTTAAGGGAATACAAAAGGGCAGGCCGCTGCAGTCTGCACATGTGCAAACAGAGTTTGTGCTATATCTGAATATTAGCTTGTGATTGGTTATCAAGGGTTAATTTATTTTCAGGGACAGCGAAATGAGTGAAAAGAATAAACATAAAACAATATACTAATTTGATAAAATAAAGATGCAGCTTTCATTGCAAAATTATTGTAGATAATTCAAATTTTAAACTTATAATTTCAATATTTAAACTTTTAATTGTATAAAGTAATCTACATATTATCTTAGGCTATGTTTTGCTTTGAAAACATCATGTCTTGCACTCATTTACAGTTTAACATCCCTTTAAAAATAGTGTATGGATTATCTATGTATCCATCTATTTATCTATCTATCCAATCCTTCCACTAGTAATTGCAGCAGATGTTAGACATTATACTTCTTTCAAAATTAGTTTATGACATGTACATGTAGGTATATATGTACAATTAACTTTGACAACAAATTAAATCACCAACATTAATACAAATTAATCAGGAAGCTTTTCATTCCCTATTAATGTGCAGAGCAACATTAAACACATGGCCTGCATTAAAAGCAGGATACAGATAAATCTGCAATCTCCTGTGTGCCTTGCTTGTGTTTTTGTTTTCCTTTGTTTACTTCAAGACAAAACTAGACAAGCAACCTTGACAACTCAAGCTTCTGTTAAAGGGACAGAAGGGCTGTGTTATGCAAACCACCTCTTTAACACAAACCGGTTTTGCACACTTCCCTCTGCACAGAGATACCAAAGGCCGCTGAGGACAAGGCAGGATTGACGTGTCCCACGTGTTGTCAACATCTATTTAAATAGCTGAGGATGGAGGAGGGGAAGCCAGTTCTACCACCTCGCACGTCCACAGTGCTCTGCTCATGCTATGCCATGTGTGCTGCCTCTGACATCACGAGGGCTGCTCTAGAGATGAAGCCTTTTGCAGGCAGCCGCTGCAGTACACTCAGGGTTAATAACAGGCAGCGAATAGCTGAGCAGTCAGGCAGATGTGGGATGAGGGGGAGGAAGCAGCAGGTCAATAATGCTCTTTGAGCTGCACGTAAACTGTGTGCACATGGAAATGGGGGAAGGGCTTGGAGTGAGAAAGAAAATGTTTTCCTTTTCTTTCCACCTATGTCTGTTTCAGTGCCGACGAGATTGAAAGGCGTCTGCATATGGATTGCATTGTTTGTAGGGCAATAGGCAGGGCTGGTAGCAGAGAATCCATTAATACCTGTTTCTCCCTGTCTTGTAACACTTGTCACATAATAGTCTGCTTTACACTGCACTGTCGTAATATGTGACGTATATTTTACTTGTAATGGAATAAATGGCAAACAATTCTAGCCGTGCATTATTTGTTATTCTTGCAGAATATTTTACTATTATATTTTATAGTGGGGCTTTTTTTTAAATAAGATATTCCCACACACCTGTGTGATTTAAAGTTTCCAAAGCATTTCTCTGAACGCATTTGGACTTTTGAATATTGTTTACACTTTGGTTAATGATTTATTAGAAAATATAACCCAAAATTCTCCTATCTTAGAGGGACAGCCCCTCTTTTAATGTGAATCCTTTTTGGGCCCGCACCCTTCTTCTTCCTCTTTTGGTCTGAGAGGCCATCATTTTTGGGAAATCCCAGTCTCCCTCTCAGCTTCACAACTTCAACATTTCTATCAACATCCTTATTTATGTTTCTTAACTGAGAGTGTGACATAAATTTTAGAAGTATGTTCTGCATTGTATGTGTGTTAAGGGACATGATCTGTAATATGCTCCCAATTATTGGTTTTACACACTGGATTGTATGATATTGTCTACAAATACCTAATTTACCTTTAATTTATCATTTAAAATTATTGTTTTTGCCTGTTGAAACCATTGCCTATACTGAAAATATGAATACTTTAGTATTGCCTATAGAAAGTGATGTAAAAGAGATGGCAAGCAGCAATCAAGTTTCCAGGGGGGGGGTTAAGAGATTAAAAAATATATATATATTATTATTTATTTGTATAGCGCCGCAAAATTCTGTAGCGCTAGTTACAATGATAGGGGTAACATAATTAGATTTTCCTTTTCAATTGCTCTCTGTAAGTATTGGTTATTGTGTATAGACAGATAGATAAGGAGACATTGATGTATATATATATGTAGAGAGAGAAAAAAAAAAAAAAGAGGTCCGCTATTTGTTCATGCTCAGCCCATGTATAGAGGCATGAACTTGAGAATAATGGATTGAGGCTTCAGTAAGCAAGAACTGCAATTTTATATACACAAATAAACCTAAAGGAACAATTCCCAATACATTTTAAGCCCTGTTTTAGCCACTATAACAAGTATTTGGGAACACATTAAGGGGATATCCGTTTTACTGTAAAGAGCAGTAAACATATATAAAAGGGAAGCCATATGGGTCTATGCAGAATGCAATTTTTGCATAAAATATCAAGCTGTGTGAGATGGAGAACTAAATATAAGCTTAAGGTCAAAGCTCCTTAAGCAACAGTATAAGACATATCTTATCCTCTCGTCCACCTGCTTCTAATTACATTAAAAAGGGAGGATTTATACATCCAATAACTTTTTTTTATTTTTTTTATTCTCTCCATCATATTCCCATGTACTCCAGGAAGAACAATTTTGATGCAGAACTTTAACATATGCATATTTTAGTAGCAATGTCATTGCAGTGTAATTGCATAATGATGTGTTTGTCCAAACAAACCAGAGTACTGTCACTTATAAATTACCCCAAAGAAGTGTGTTACCTTCTCACTGAGAAAAGAGTAGTGTTTTTGTTTTGTATATAATGGAACAGTATAGAGACCCCTATGTACTGGTTGGCAGAGAAACAATTGGAGGTCTTGCAAAATAAAGAGAAATTCACTGTTGCAGAGCACAATCACGTTTCATGCAATAATAGCTCTAATAGCAAGCAGTGCCACTTTTACCCCCTTTGTGGCGGAACAATAGTGCTGTTCCGATGTAAACGCTGTTTGTAAAAATGGAATCACGCAATCGTCTATGCAATCGCGTGATTTCAAGGCTGTGATTGGATCATGGGGGACTGCCTACGCTGCTAGGCACGGACCCTAGGCCGAAGTCCTAAGCTATTAGCCGGGACAAAATGTTAATCGCCACTTCTAATCCCATCCACACCCACTACTTCACCCCCTCTTTGCATATGTTTAGCCATTGTGAAACATTTTGTAATATTGTTTTTATTTTATACAATAACAAATTAAATAATGCTACATACAGTAACAAATTAACAAAAATAAGTTCACAGCAGTTAGAAAAAATCAACTAGGGGTTCTGGAGAAGACAACAGCTGGATAGAAAAAGGAATTTGTTGAACATAGAGAGTGCTGGCAGTCATGGAAGGTTATAACAGACCTGGAGATTTTGTTTTATATTTTAATAATTATCATCTCTTGCTTCTCACTCTTAGCTATCTTTCTCCTCTCTTCAATCTCTCTTTTTACCCTCTACCTTCTCTCTCTGGCCATATCCTCTCTTTATAATCTTTCTTTCCCTGCTCTCATATCTCTTCACTCTTTATTTTCTCTGTTGTCTCTTAACTCTACCTTCTCCATTTTTACTCTCTATTCTCTCTCTCTCTGCCCAGTTTACCTTCTCAGAAGTAACAGTCTAAGCACTAATTTGGTCCCTAGAGGAATAACATATCATTGCACTTTCATGGATATATAATATCCCTTTAAATAATATAATTTATGCTTACCTGATAAATTATTTTCTTTCCTGGCATGGATAGTCCACAAATCCATTCAATTACTAGTGGGAATTCAACTCCTGGCCACCAGGTGGAGGCAAAGAACAGCCAGCAACACTTTAAGTATCCTCCCACTTCCCACAATCCCCAGTCATTCAGCAGAGGAATAATAAAAAGAGAAGAAGACACAAAGGGTATAGTGCCTGAGGTTTAGAAAATGACAAAAAGCCGTCTTAAAATAAGGGCGGGTCATGGAATCCATTCAATTACTAGTGGGAACCAATACCAAATCTAGAGTCCACAGAATGGAAGGGAGGGATACACAAGACAGGCAAGCCTAAACAAAAGGCACCACCACTTGAAGAACTTTCCTCCCAAAGGAAGCCTCAGCAGAGGCAAAAAACTAAATTTGGAAAAAAGTATGAAAAGATGACTGAGTGGCCGCCTTGCAAATCTGTTCCACAGAAGCATAATTTTTAAAGGCCCAAGAGGAAGACTCCGAAACTCTACGTGCAGAGGAAATTGCCAGCAGAAACATATCCTTCCAGGACAATAACTTAATATCAATAGAATGCATAGGCTTAAATGGAGCCTGCTGCAGAACTTTGAGAACCAGATTAAGACTCCAAGGAGGAGCAATTGACCTAAACACAGGCCTGATTTTAACCAAAGCCTGGACAAAAGAGTGAACATCTGGCAAAATTGCCAGACGCTTCTGCAAAAGAATCGACAGAGCTGAAATCTGACGCTTTAGGGTACTGACTGATAAACCCTTCTCCAGGCCCTCCTGAAGAAAGGACAGAATACAGGGAATTCTCACCTGACTTCAAGAAAGACCCCTAAATCCGCACCAATGAAGGTATTTACGCCATACCTTATAATAAATCTTGCGAGTAACATGCGTACGAGCCTGAATCATAGTCTCAATAACCTTCACAGTAAAACCTTGTCTGGACAAGACTAAGGGTTCAATCTTCAAGCAGTCAGCTTCAGAGAGACTAAGTTCGGATGAAGGAAGGGACCCTGAAGTAGAAGATCCTTCCTCAGAGACAATTTCCACGGGGGAAATTACAAAGTTCTTCAAGGCCATGCTGGAGCTATTAGAATTACCGAAGCCTGCTCCTGTTTGGTACTATCACCAGAGGAAGTAGGGCAACCTGAGGAAACAGATAAATTAGACAGAAATCCCATAGCACTGCCATGGGCGTCTACCAGAGCTGCCTGAGGATCTCTTGATTTCTTCCGTATTTTGGAAGCTTGGCATTTAGACAAGATGCCATCAGATCCAGCTCCAGAACTCCCCATTTGAGAGTTAAAATTGAGATTGAAGAGCCAAATCCCATGGGTGAAACGTCTGCCTGCTTAGATAATTCGCTTCCCAGTTGTCTACCCCTGGGATATAAATGGCAGAAATATGACAATTGTGAGACTGCCGACTGAAGAATGCAAGTCACCTCCTTCATAGCTAACAAACTTTCGAATTCCTCCTTCGTGGTTAATATACGCCACTGAAGTAATGTCCGATTGAAATCTGATAAACCGGACAAAACTCAGTTGAGGCCAAGCTGTTAGTGCATTGAGAATTGCTCTCAATTCTAGGATATTTATAGGGAGGGCACACTCCTCCTGAGTCCAAAGTCCCTGAGTTCTTAGGGACCACCAAACTGCTCCCCAGCCTAACAGGCTGGCAGCCGTGGTCACAATCTCCCAAGAAGGTCTCAGGAAACAAGTGCCCTGAGACAAATGGTCCTGAGAGATCCACCGAGGCAGAGAAATCCTTGTCTGAGAGTCTAAAACTATCCTCTGAGAGAGATCCGACTGGGGATATTGACTGAGCATACATAACTGTAGAGGTCTCAGATGGACGCGAGCAAACGGAATAATGTCCATGGATGCCACCATGAAACCAATTACTTCCATGCACACTGCCACTGATGGACGAACAGAGGACTGAAGAGAACGACAGGTCTCCAGAAGCTTGAATTTTCTGTCTTCCGTCAAAAAAATCTTCATAGATACTGAGTCTATGATTGTCCCCAGAAAACATAGCCTGGCACCAAGGAACCTTTCCCTAGATTCACCTTCCACCTGTGAGAGCGGAGAATGGCTAACAGATAATCTGTATGGGATCTTGCTAACTGAAAAGATAGTGCCTGAACCAAGATATCGTCCAGGTAAGGAGCCACCGCAATCCCTAGAGATATGGCTGGAGCAAAAAGAGCCCCTAGAACCTTCGTAAAGATTCAAGGAGCAGTGGCGAGACCGAAAGGAAGGGCTACAAATTGGAAATGCTGATCCAAAAAAGCAAACCTCAGGAACTTGAAATGGTCCCTGTGAATAGACACATGAAGATGCGCATCCTTTAGATCTATGGTGGTCATAAATTGACCCTCCTGAACTAGAGGGAGAATAAAACAAATAGTCTCCATTTTGAAAGATGAAACCTTGAGAAACTTGTTGAGAGACTCGAGGTCTAAAATAGGTCAAAAATGTCCCTTCTTTTTGGGAACCACAAAAAGATTCAAATAAAATCTGTGACCCTGCTCTGTTAGAGGAACAGGGATAATTACTCCCAGTGAAGACAGATCCCTTACACAGTTTAAGAAAGCCTCTCTCTTTATCTGGTGCACAGATAAACTTTATAATAGAAATCTGTCCCTAGGGGGACAAGATTTGAATCCTATCCTGTATCCCTCAGAGACTACATCCACTGCCCAAGGATCTGGAACGAAACAAATCCAAGCCTGCTGACAGAAGGAAAGCCTGCCCCATACCTGATCCAGAACTGGATTGGGGGCAGCCCTTTCATGCTGACTTAGCATCAGTGGAAGGCTTTCTGGAGTGCTTAACCTTATTCCAGAGCTGGCTAGCTCTCCAAGAAGTCTTGGCTTGCTCAGATTTAGCAGACGAGAAAGATTTCTGTCCCTTGAAGTTATGAAAGGAATGGAAATTAGAAGTCTGACGACCCTTGGGTCTATTCTTATCCTGTGGTAAAAAACGTTTTCCACCAGTAACCGTGGAAATGATTTCTGCCAGACCAGGATCAAATAAAGTCTTACCCTTAAAAGGTAGAGAAAGAAGCATGGATTTGAAGGTCACATCCGCAGACCAAGACTTTAACCAAAGGGCTCTGCGGGCTATTATCACAAAACTAGAAATCTTGGCTCCCAGAATGACAACTTCCATACTGGCATCACAGATAAAAGTATTAGCCAGCTTTAGAGCCTTGATCCTGTCTTGGATCTCCTCTATAGTAGTCTCCTCTGAAATTAGATCAGAAAATGCGTCACACCAATAAGAGGCTGCACCAGCAACTGTTGCAATACTAGCAACTGGTTGCCACTGCAAACCCTGATGAAGAAACATCTTTCTTAAATAACCCTCCAGTTTCTTATCCATAGGGTCTCTAAAAGAGGAACTATCCTCGAGGAATAGTAGTTCTCTTGTCTAACATAGATATAGTGCCCTCTACTCTAGGAACAGTGCGCCACAGATCTCGCACCGAATCAGCCATAGTAAAAATCTTTTTAAACACAGGAGACGGGTTAAAATGAACACCCGGCTTCTCCCATTCCTGAGATATAATGTCAGACATGCGATCTGGAAAACTAAAAACCTCCACAGATTAAGGTTTGACATCAAAAACTCTATTCAGCTTATTAGCTTTATTAGGAGCCTCTGCAATTGTTTCAGAGTCATCTAAAGTAGCTAAAACCTCCTTCAAAAGTAAACAGAGATGTTACAATATAAATCTAAAATTAACCTTCACAGAATCTACTGTACTAGGAACCGCATTTTCCGAATCAGAGATTTCGCCCTCATAAGCTGCAGAGGAATGATCCTTGCTAAATAACTCAGAAAGACTAACCAAATCAGTCTTATCAGAATGCATATACATGTTCTTAGATTTCCTCTTCCTTTTACCAGAACTAGGTAAAGCACTTAGGGCTGCAGAAACTGCAGAAGTCAACTGCGCAGCAAAATCTTTAGACAAGCAAACACTCCCAGAGACTGAGTGGAACCACAGGGAACTGCATGTGAATCTGTCAAAGACTGGGACATGTTAGAAGAAGGCTCAGACAACCCCTGAACAGCATTTACCTGAGAAAAAGAAGGCTCAGATAAGGAATCCTTATCCTTAGATAATAAAACCTTATTAAGGGAAGGGGAACAAAATTGCACAGGAGGTATAACCTAGGCATCTGCACAATGAAGACATTTATCAAATGACAGAGAAAGCTTGGGATCGGTATCCATAGTAAATAAAATAGCCCTTTATTTTCCATATACTATAATTTCTATATAACAAATGTTAAATAAAAAACGTAAGGCATGGATATCAAATGATTATTAAAACCTGCACCTCTACACCCCAACCATGCTGGAGAGACTCACCCAGCCGCTAACCAGGAAGCCAATCCACACCAGCAGATAAAACAATCCTGTTCAAACTGCAGATCCTAGAAAGCTGCAAACATCAGAGAGAAGCGACAGGCAGAAAAAAACTATCTGATGCCAGAAAATCCGCTCTGTCCCCTTGAAAATCCGGCTTCCAAACAGCCGGTGTTCTAAAGTAATCTGTCTACCGCGCAGGAATGTGACTACCGCGTTACTTCCGGTGACTGAATCAGCTGCTTGAGGTTTGTGGCGCTCACGGCGCATGCAATAGAGGCCCAACCTTCTTAAAACAGCTGATGACAGACGGATGCATGACATCGGGTTTTAGCTATGAAGTGTCACTATGAGATGCTCGGTGTTCGCAGGGAATGCACTGATGATGACCTCAAATTGGTCGCGTTAACCCCTTGGCTGTCCGCTCACCCTGAATTAAGTAACAATAAATTAACAAGCCGCAACCTCACAACTATCACTGACGTGGAGGCAATAAACAACAGCCTCATGTTTACCCAAGCCTTACATCTACCTCCGTCATAAGAACAGAATAGATTGTGAGATGTAGATACAAGTTTAATTAATTAACTTTAAGGATGTGTGTGTAAAACATAAGAACCTCTGTCTTACATAACCTGAGAAAACCGATATGTTCCTCGCCATCCACTAAGACCCTGGCACTGCTCACCCAATCCTGCGGCCTGACACCTGGAACCACAGCTCGACCCCCCACCTTGAACTTATCGCCGTTAGAGCTCACTATATCTGTGTCGGCACTAATAAGGAAAGCAAACTAAGCATACAAAAAAGGTGATGGCCCAAACGTCAGCGTACACACCAGACTCCAGTGTTTTAAAATAAGTTGACTACCAATGAGCTAATGCAATATCTGTTATCTCTGTATAAGCTGTTTGTAGGAGGTTGGGCCTCTACCGCATGCGCAGTGAGTGACACAAACCTCCAGCAGCTGATTACACGTCACCGGAAGTGACGTAGGTCGCGCATTCCTATGGTAGACAACTTAATTTAAAACACCGGCTAGAAACAAACAATTCAGCACTCAGGAAGTAACTGAGCCTTCACATGATCGCAAATTCAAAAGTGAGATGTGGTAAAAAGAACCGCCAACAACTACCTTAAATATATATTACCCAAATAAAATAAAATAAAAGGTTAACTTGTGCAAACAAATCAACATAGCCAAAATAAAAAAAAGCCTTCACATGACAGAACAGTGCCCTGAATTGCTGCCCAATAAATCCACAATCTTTAAAAGGGATATTCATATAGAAGTGCTGCATCATTCTCACCTAGAAGATAAAAGCATGTACCTGTGGATCCGCTGTAGGGCAGGTAAAGTAAACAGGTGTGACAGAATCCTCACTGACATAGACCTGTAGATAAAGGAAAAACAGAGTAACCAACCCTGTTTTTTTTATATAGGGGTAGCAAAAATGTTGGAAGGTAAGCAAAGACCACCTCGCCGTCTTCCAACTGCTAAAAGCCATAATTACTACATTACATTACTAAAGAGAATTACATGGACACAGCATAACCCCAATCCTTGCTTGCAGGGAAAGGTACCCACTAAAGGATTAACAACTTGATTTCTTCAGACACCTTCTTCACACATCACCTACAATGTTACACAGGCAAAGAATTACTGGGGATTGTAGGAAGTGGGAAGATACTTAAAGCTTTGCTGGGGTGTTCTTTGCCTCCACCTGGGGCCAGTAGTTGAATTTCTTCTAGTAATTTAATGGATTTGTGGAATCTCCATGCCATTAGAAAGCACATATCCAAAAGTGTGTGTTTGTCAGTGCTGCAATAGGAGTGTACATTCTGCAAATACAATGTGTCCACTCTGCTACTTACAACATGCCACCAGACTTCAGACTCAACATTTACTAACTAACTTTCACTCACCACCATTAAATTTCCACTCGCCAATGGCGAGTGGAAATTTTGAGCTCTGATAATATCAATTTTTTAATGTAATTTTTATGATTATGGAGTGACTTCTGCAGTATTTCAAATCTTTCAAAACTGCTATTTATCGTTTACTGTCATACGCCTAGATTACAAGTTTTGCGCTAAACAGGGTGCGAAATTAATGCCAAAAAAGTTGCGTTATTTCACTCTCCATAGTGCTGCCATTACAAGTTACTGAAAAGCCTCCTTGTGCTGTGCGATATGGTATGTTAAGCTACATACCGCACAAAAGTCAAGAGCTGATTTGACGTGCTCGTGCACGCTTTCCCACATAGACATCAATGGAGAGAGAGTGTTAGAAAAAAAATAACACCTGAAGTGCGAAATGAAAAATCTCTGTAACGCAACCCCATTGATGTCTATGGGGGAACAAAAGTTACGTTTAAACCTAACACCCTAACATAAACCCCAAGTCTAAACATCCCTAATCTGCCGCCCCCAACATCACTGACACCTAATTAAAGTTATTAACCCCTAATCCGTCGCTGCCTACATCGCCGACACTAAATAAAAAGATTAACCCCTAAACCTCCGGCCTTCCATATCGCTGCTACTAAATAAACCTATTAACCCCCTAAACCACCAGCCCCCCCCACATTGCAAAACACTAAATTAAACTATTAACCCCTAAACCTAACACACCCCTAACTTTAAATTAAAATTACAATATAACTATCTTAAAATAAATAAAAAGTTTCCTCTGAAATAAAAAAATCCTAAATTTAAACTATAAATTAACCTAACATAACTATTCTAATAAAATTAAAAAACTACCAATCAAAAAATCTAAATTACAAATTTTAAAAAAACTAACACTGCGAAAAAATAAAAAAAATCTAAAATTACAAAAATTAATAAACAATAAATTACCAAAAAATAAAAAACACAAAAATTACAAAAAAATTAACGAAATTATCAAAAATAATAACAATTACACCTGTTCATGGGCTTTGTGTTAGGTTTTTTTTTTTTTTGGGTGTGTATTTTTTTTAGATAAGGGATGGGCACTTGTAAAAGAGCTGAATGCCCTACAAAAGGCCATTTTAAGGGCTATTGGTAGTTTATTGTAGTATACAAAATCACAGCAGCACCACTGTAGTGTTTCCAATCTTTTTCTTTATTCCATGTCACAAGGATAGCAAACAGCAATGGAACAGAACTCGGGTTATGTACCCTTACTCATGTTTGCTATCCTTGTGACATGGAATAAAGAAAAAGATTGGAAACACTACAGTGGTGCTGCTGTGATTTTGTATATTGGATATTTACTTGGGTGTTTTGCAGTTTACACCTCACAGCTTGTGCATACCTTGGGGAGTTTTGTGCTGGATACATATCTTTGACTCTGTAGTTTATTGTAGGCTAGGGGGTGTTTTTATTTTGGGGGTGCTTTTATTTTTATAGGGCTATTAGATTAGGTGTAATTGTTTTTATTTTTGATAATTTTGTTTATTATTTTTTGTAAGCTTAGTGTTTTTTATTTTTCGTAATTTAGTGTTTATTATTTTCTGTACATTTTAGATTTTTTATTTTTTTTCGTAGCGTTAGTTTTTTTTAAATTTGTAATTTAGGATTTTAATTGGTAGTATTTTTTTTATTTTATTAGAATAGTTATGTTAGGTTAGTTTATAGTTTAATGTTAGGTTTCTTTTTATTTCACAGGTAAGTTTTTATTTATTTAAATATAGTTATATTGTAATTTAAACTTAAAGTTAGGGTGGTGTTACGTTTAGGGGTTAATAGTTTAGTGTTTTGCGATGTGGGGGGCTGCGGTCTAGGGGTTAATAGGTTTGGTTTAGTAATTACGATGTGGGGTCCTGGAGGTTTAGGGGTTAATACTTTATTATAGTGTTGGCAATGTGGGGGGGGGCGGCGGTTTAGGGCTTAATAGGTTTATTTAGGTGTCGGCAATGTTGGGGAGCGGAAGATTAGGGGTTAATAACTTTTATTAGTGTTGGCGATGTCGGGGAGTGGCAATTTAGGGGTTAATATATTTAAATAGTGTTGGCGATGTGGGTGGGCGGCATATTAGAGGTTAATACATTTATTTAATAGTCTCAATGTGGGTGGGCAGCAGATTAGGGGTTAATAGTTAGTTTATGGGTGTTTCACAATGAGATGTTTTTAAAAGTCTAGGAACAAACAGCACAACTGCACATAAATGAAAAAAGGAGAAAAACAATGTGCCAAAGATACAAAACACACTTTAATGTACTAAAAAATCACACACATACAAGGGATCCCTTAGGGATCACATAAATTAAACCAGCTTTTAAATAGTCTGGTGCACCAAGGAGAAAAATTACGATGAAATCAACTTATCCAAATTTGCAAATGTTTTTCACTTATATGTTGGTAATCCAAAGTTAATAAGGCAAAGCAATGTTTGATGAATTAGTTATAAATCCAAAGGTGCCACAAAGCCAGGTGAACTAGGCATCATCCCCACACTGAAGTATGAAACAAGCACGCAAGCATGGAAAGGAGAAGCCGTGTACATACGCGTATCAACAGGTATGACCACCGTTGAAGCGTCCTCCAACAAACACAGTCAACAAGCTTTATCTTTGTCTTTTACGCGAACGCTCCTCCTAACTTCACTGCTACATAAACGTGCTTCTGGGGTGATCCTGTACATGGGGGGATCCTATGTAGTAGACAAGCTGCTGAGCTCCGACAAGTCGAGTCACTCGTTTCACTCCTTCGTATTTTGCAGCATGGAGCTTCTTCCGGGTGCTGACGTCATCTAGGAAACTCTGCCTTTTTATTGGATACATACGTCATACAGTCATATTTACTTTGGATTACCAACATATAAGTGAATAACATTTGCAAATTGGATACGTTGATTTCATCGTAATTTTTCTCCTTGGTGCACCAGACTATTTAAAAGCCGGTTTCATTTATGTGATACTAAGGGATCCCTTGTACGTGTGTAATTTTTTAGTACATTAAAGTGTGTTTTGTATCTTTGGCACATTGCTTCTCTCCTTTTTTCATTTATGTGCAGTTGTGCTGTTTGTTCCTAGACTTTTAGAAACTTCTGATTGTGAAGTATCTACTTTCTTTTTGCTGGTTTTAATATTCATTTTTCTAGGTAGCACCTGTCCAATATTATATATATTTACATATAAAATTCAAAAGTGAGCTACCCATACATTTTAAATTTTCATAGTTTATGGGTGTTAGTGTACTTTGTAACATTTTAGTTATGAGTTTTGTGAAACATTTGTGTTACACAAAATCCATAACTACTGCTCTCAGATGGCGGTATGGATTGTGTCGGTATAGACTGTAACGCAAGATTTTTAGCCAGAACGCACAACCTGTAATACGGGCGCTATGAAAATCCCCCACAAAAACGTAATTTTTGAGTGCGGAATGGACGTTGCGTTACAGGCTAAAATGCTTGCGGTAAAGCTATATTTGCATTCCTGGCCATTCCAGCTTAATGGCCAATTTTTCAGCATTATAAGCCGTACCGCACTGTAACGCAAAACTCGTAATCTAGCCGATATAAAAGTAACAATTAACAAAATAAGAAAACTTGTTTCTCAAAGCTGATAGAGAGACATTTTCCCACACACCCTCTAACAGTGTTAAAGTTCAGATTCTCTGTTTCTATGTTTTGTTTAATTACACTGCAGTGGATATATAAATCTTTAGTTTTCCCTTTTTCAAAATGTTTTAGTTGTTCCCACCTTTAAACTCTTCTTCCTTGTGTGGTACTGTGCAATGATTAAGGGGACATAGAAGTACAAATTAGAAATGAATTGGTTAAATCATTTTATTATTGCACTGTTGCTTGAATATGTGTTTAACCCCCACAAAGTCAGATCTGCAGCAGCAGATCTCTACTGGGGACTAGCTGAACACATAACAACAGCCATATGTGTATAGCCACCAATCACCATATAGCCTCCAATAGTGCATTGTTGTTCCTAAGGCTATCTAGGTATGCTTTTAACAGCTTTTATCTAAAGAAGAGAGGTCTTGAAAGCATATGGGATAAAAAAAAATGATTTTGTTGGTCTATTAAAAGGTATCACAATCTCCTAAAGCAGTGTTTCCCAACCGCGGTCCTCAAGTACCCCAACAGGCTTAGTTTTCATTATAGCTGAACCAGTGAACAGGTGAAGTAATCAGCTGATCAGTAACCATGGTTACTAACCTGCTCTCATCCATCAGCTGATTATTTCACCTGTGCTCTAGTTCAGCTATAATGAAAACCAGGACTGTTGGGGTACTTGAGGACCGCGGTTGGGAAACACTGTGCTATAGGAACATTCTCTGTGGGACCAATACGGCAACAACCCTTTTTCTTTTCAACAATGGATCCAAGAGAACAATGTACATTTGATAATAGATGTGAATAAAAAGTCTCTTAAAATTAGATGCTGTCTGAATCATGAAAGTTTAATTTTGACTTTCCTGTTCCCTTAACAAAATCTTTTTTTTGATGCCTCAAATTAGTTCACCCATGTGTTCACTTTGGCTGAATTTAGTTAACACTATTCAGGTGTGGACAAAATGAGTTCCCCATTATCTACAATGGGAAATTATTTATTAGCATCATGGGAACAGCTTCATAGCAGTACAAATGGGCAAATTGGCACCCAGAGAAATAGAGGAGCTGATGGGCTTGGAAGATTAAGACGAGTAAACTACAGCAAGGTTTGGGGGTAGACCTAACACCATGGACAGGAAGACACAGTGTCAAACTGTTATCTGGAAAAAAAATACAATTTAAAGCACCTACAGTGGCACAAATGGGTGGACAGGCACCCAGGACAGCACAGGAGTTATGGGACATGACATTTTCCAGAGTCTGGAACACAGGGCAGCACAGGAGCCAGGAGACAAATTGGTATATGGATTATAGTTTTACAACTTGGAAGAGCAGTAGCAGGGCTGGTGAGAGGTCCTTACATCTAGGGTAGTACATGAGCTGTGGCATATGGTGGAATATGGAGTACAATTTAACAATTTCAGTAGCAGCACAAGTGGCTAGGTGGTCAGGCAGACCAGGCATTTGGGTCAACACAGAAGCAGTGAGTGACACGAGTTGGTATGTGATTCACATACTTTGCTGAGGTGTGTCTGACACTGCACAGTGTCTATGCAGCTAGAGGTTACCAGCAATAAGGCATTGGTGTATTTGTTGAGGTGGCTGCTGCTTACCCTACAGTTTCTCTATTAACGATTGTCACAGGAGTGCATGTTATTATCAATCTAAGCCAACAAACTTAAATATTTAATTGCAAAATATTACAGTCACAACAACCTTTTGAACATAACTATTGGCTCTTTTTTGGCACACCTGTGCCAGCTGTGACATGAACGCTGTGTCAGGTGCCCCCGGTAAAAACAACAGATAACAGTGAGCCATGTGTAATGAGTGTCAACTATTTTTATGTAAGGTTACAATTAATTTATACTTTGTGATATGGATATCGGTACTATATTGGGTAGAGGTGTACCAGTTGCAGCATGGAATCTATCTCAGACAATATATATATATATTTTTTGTCTGAGGAAGGGGAGTGTGTCCCCGAAACGTCACTATTATTAAAGTTATTTTGAAGAAAAAGACCAGTGAGTGCCTTCCTTTACTGTGTATATAGCCACTAAGATTTTGCATATCTAATTTGCATATCTTACCCAGAATCCTCTTTTGCTTTGGTAACAATGTATGTGGAGTTTTACTGGGGAATCACAAGCGGGGAACTTGCCTAGATGCTAATTTTCTATGCAAAAATTTGTATTGATTATATATATATAAATATATATATATATATATATATACATACATACTTACATACATATCAGCAAGCTGTGCGTAACTATTTTTTGTAAGGTTACAGTTGATTTATAGCCACAAAATTTGGAAAATGGATATTGGCAACATTGGCATTTTATGGGTTGAATGGGCACATGAGTACCAGCAGCAGAATAGGCACTTAAAATCAAGAAATGGGGAGCAGCGCTAGGAATTGCAATTGGGGTTACTACTATGGGATATATAGTTATAAGTGATATCTAATAACTAGGTGTGTTAATGTATCAATGTGAATATCTAATACATGAGATAATAGGTACAAAGAGGTATATGCAAGAATCTAAGTATACACAGTAAAATAAAATGAGTTTATTCTTAACAATTCTTAACACATTAAAACAGTATATTGGATTTGGATCTGGTACATATAAAACAGAGAAAAATAAAAATAAAGAACTATGATATTCTTAGATGGACCAAGCGGTAAAAAAATCTAAAAATCTTAAAAATACAAAAACTCTAAAATTATATATGGCTAGAATTTTATATTGCCAGCGAAAAGAAAAAAGTGAAAAGAAAGAAGTGTCTAAGTGCTATATTTATCCATGTAAATTTCCCAGAGATGTTGGGGACGAAATCAGTAATGAAAGTTAAATGTATTCTCCAATGAGTGTATACATACAATAGTGTTCTTTAAGTGTTGAATCTTGTCTTCCAAGGATAGTTGAATAGTGTTATTAAAATACCTTATCAGCGCTGAATAAGTGGTGTGTAAATGATGCAATGTCCTGTGTGTCAGCCTGTCAGCTAGTGAAGCTGCATGATCACACAGACATCTGTTGCTGGATCGTGGAGTGGGTCTCTGTATAAGAGAAAGCAGTTACTCAATGTCTTCAATTTATGCCAGTTTTCAGGAGTAATGCTCAGTCCTTTTTTCTTTACTCAGTTTCTTAGCTTTGACCGGGAAATTCAAAAAGTGAGCCAATCAGAATAGGCACTTGCCTGGCACACCCACAGAAAAAACAGACAAGTTGTGTGTAACAATATTCAAGTAATGTTATATTTGAAGGAAGATACAAATACAGTTTTTGAATATAAATATTAGCTTATTTTTTTGCCACTCCTATGCCAACTGCAGAATAGTGTGTAAGTCAGTGAAACAAAGTTTGCCAACTAGGTGTGAAATATTTGTAGATTTTAAAATACTTTTTCTTCCACCCTATTCCATTTCAGCCCACACAAACCACCAGTCCAAATCCAAGCTTGTTGCACTTCTAGCGCTTTCTTCATGATTGTTTCATGATTCAGATAGAGAATACAATTTTAAATAATATTCCAATTTACTTCTATTATCTAATTGGCGTTATTCTTTAGATATCTTTTGTTGAAGAAATAGCAATGCACATAGGTGAGCCAATAACACGAGGCATCTATATACAGGCATCAATCAGTAGCTTTTGAGCCTATTTAGATATTGTTTTAAACAAAGGATATAAAGAGAATAAAGCAAATTAGATAATAGAAGTAAATTGGAAAGTTGTTCAGAATTGCATGCTCTTTCAGATATAACATTTGGGTTTCATGTCCCTTTAAGATAAACTTTACCACTTCTTTTTGAAGTGTATTTGATAGTTCAGCTACCCTTTTTATAAAGTAGGTCTCCTGAAATATGTAAACATGGAGATACACAGCAAACGATGTGGAAGGTGCTGAGGGCGCAGCACTATATGGCTTACATGTTTCGGAAATGATCCGTAGTCATAGCCTACAGTGTTGAGCCCCACACCTGTTTAAAAAGGATTCAAACAAATGTGATTTGTTAAAATTAAAAAACACGCCCTCAGCCTAAACCTGTGCACACCTGTTGAATGCATTGATGCCTATAGTACTATAGCACATAAACACAATATGCAAGGAAAAACCCATTTGTAAGATATGACAAATAGATATATACATAACTCTGTATCAGTATATTGAAAACGGACAGCTGCATAATGTCCTAACTAGCATATAATACACATATACAGTCATAATAGGCATACCAAAAAAGGTATTTATAAAAAGGTATTTATAAAAAGGTATTTATAAAAACCTATGATAGAGCAGAACGCTGCACTATTCTATTTAAAGGGGCAGATTCCTACTAGGGTCCTTTCATAATTGGGGCCAATCCCTATTGTCAGTGTGCAAAAAGTTTTTATGTCCACAGAACAAGCAATGAGATATGTGTAATAGTTGTAAAAGGTAAATACTAAATAATACATAATAATAAATTCTACCTCAAAATAGTGGTTATGGTATATACTTTGCCGCTTTGGTTTAAATTGAGCTAAATTAGCTAAAAGGCTTCCCCACTGAGTGTGGCTTACTAAACCATGTGTATAAGTGACATATGTAGTCAAAGACCAATGTATAGTAATAATCTCTGGCATTGTAAAGTAATAATCTCTGGGGATGTAATGTATACCCTAAAACAACCTAAAGGTAAAAAATAATAATAATTAATGTACTTATACTTCTAAGCTAGCATGTGATAGCTAATTATGCACAAGAGCAAACAATAAGGATTCAAAGCTGAATAATTAGAAAATATTGGCTTAAATATAATTGAAACCTGGTGTAAGGTCAATAGTGATGGTAATAATGTACCTACCAAAGGTAAAATATTAAATATAAAATATATGTGGAGGGAAGGCAAATCATTAGGATGGGGAAAAACTATAAGATAAACTGCACATGGGGGCTGTATATGTTAAAGCTGACACAGCAATCAATTTCTCATGTTAATAAGATTATTCCCAGAGATTTAAGACATCATATCTGGAATTTAATCCATCTGGCACCCGAGTGCCCATTGTGAAAATCCAGAAGGCTTCACGTCTAGCGAGGAGTGTGTTTATATCTCCTCCTCTAGTAGGTCTATTAACCTTCTCAATGGCACACCAGGTAAAGCCCTGAAGATTGTTGTCATGAAAGACCCCGAAGAGGCAAGAGGACATAGGCATTGATATTGCCTGAAGCACCCCCACTCCTTCGAACACGGGTGAGTGAAGCACATTGTTGGTTATGGTGTGCTTGGACAGCCGTCTACACATTGACACATTTCTAGTTTGCCTGCTTGTGTGCAACGGTTTGTGGCTGCTTGCGGCCAATTGATCTTTCAACACTTCACTTTTTGCATTGCTAATACACACGGCTCCCATACTATTGGATATTGTATTTTTGGACTGCTGGCACAGTATTAAGAGTTTCTCTTTGACAATTTGTTTATGTATTTGGATATATACTAGATATAACACTCTTATCTGTGACAAGGCAACCTGTAGTCTCCTACCATTCAGCATAATTATGGAAGAATCAATCACAGCTCACTTTTTATTCATTGATGTCAGTAACTGCTCACACAACCACCTCCACTGACTGTGAATTAATTTTCTCAGAAGACAAGGGAGTACTTACATTAGGTACCCTATTTGAGCAAATGGAGAATCTTTTATTGAAAGAGTCCAAAACCCAGTGTGATGTATGGGCATTAGAAAAGTATTTAAGCCTAAACATGATACCCAGAGGCCTGAGACTATATAAGTTTCCCACTTTTGAAGTGGATACTCAGGATAAGGACTTTGTAGAAGCTTGGAATGCTGTACTCACAGACTGTTCAATGAGACTCATGAAGTTGCTCATACAATATAAAAATAAAATGTTGGAGATTATTAGAAAGGATATAGATGATTTGCAAGTTGAAATGAACAGGAGGAGCAATAACACTGATTTTGCTAGATTTGACAAAACCCTTAGGGAGTTAGTTGCCAAAGGTAGATCTAATATAATGGAAACAAAACACACTAAGTTCATTAGGGACAAATTTGACTATTCCAGTAACTCTTTATATATTTGGAACAAAGCTAATAGGGGCAATTTTAGAGCCAATCAACCAAGGTTTGGAAGGAGGAGGAGAGGCAATAGGAACAGAAGTAGGAGTAGGAATAATGGTAACAAAGGGAATATCTCCAAAAATGTAACATTCTCAGGGAGTGAATTTGAAGGGTCAAGCGAAGGAGAATCACTCAGTATACAAACACCTACAATGTCCACTACCACTAAGGACAATGTTTATACCCTAACGCAGGCCCCACACATTGATATTTTGCCTACAGGTAATAGGGATGGTGGGATAGTACAGGGAGCAAGCACAACACGAAGTGTTTATTTAGAATCAGTCCCTGTGTTACGGTTACCCTTAGTCTCGCTGAGAGATGGACCGCTTAGTAGCCTGGATTCCTATTGCTGAAGAGGGGAGAAACTGCTTTCCATAGTATTCTATATGAGTCTCGCAAATGTAGAATAATCCCCCTTAGCTGTAGTACAGCTAGGATACCCTTCTGCCCACAAAAACGAGTCAACGCTGCGATTGAGGGACAACCAAGAACTGAGGACTGGGATGCCCAACCTGCTTTTTATTTAGGTTACATGCACACAGGACACTCCCAGGGGGGGAAGCATAAAATCCCCCATCACACATTTAGACAAAGCCCTTGGACAGGCCACCGCAGATAACAAGTACACACAAGAAAACAATTGAGTCCTTCTTATCACCTAGCAGTGAATGCTTATCACAAACTTAATTACAGTACACAATATGCTAGGAAACCTGCCTCAGAAAATAGTTTTCTCAAAACTGAACAGAGTTAACCCTTTATGAAATGATACTTGTTACAGTTTTCTTGGAGCCCTTCTTAGGCGCTGGCTTGGCTGGTTCAGGCATTGCTGCTGGGAAATAAGTTTCTTCACAACAAAATAACTAATGCTTCTGTAACAGTGCTCCCTTTCTGTGGAACACTCTGGCAGACACGGTCTGACCCCTTTTCGGGGCAGACTAAGGCTGTCCAGACCGCTGGTTATGCGGGGCTGAGGTCGGTTTGTCTGGACAACCCGTCGGCGTTGCCATTCTGTTTCCCAGGTCTGTAAGTAATGGTGAAATTGAAGGGTTGCAACGATAAACTCCAACGTAATAGCCTGCCATTATCTCCAGAGACCCGGTTCAGCCACACCAACGGGTTATGGTCGGTGACCAGAGTGAACTCCTGCCCATATAAATAGGGAGTCAATTTCTTTAATGCCCACACCAAAGCCAAACACTCCTTTTCGACCGCTGCATAGCTGACTTCGCGGGGCAGGAGCTTCCGGCTGATGTAGGCAACTGGATGCTCCCCTCCATCTTCGCCTACTTGGCTGAGGACGGCTCCCAGCCCGAACATGGAAGCATCTGTGTGGACGATAAAACGTTTGTTAAGGGCTGGAGCCGCCAAGACAGGCGCGTTAATTAGAGCATTTTTGAGAGCCTGGAAAGCCGTTTCACAGTGGGGAGACCACAGGACCTGTTGAGGTAAGTTCTTCTTGGTCAAGTCAGTCAGGGGTTTGGCAAGTGTGCTGTAGTCTGGTACGAACCGTCTATAGTACCCTGCCGTGCCCAGGAAGGCTAGGACGGTTACCCTTAGTCTCGCTGAGAGATGGACCGCTTAGTAGCCTGGATTCCTATTGCTGAAGAGGGGAGAAACTGCTTTCCATAGTATTCTATATGAGTCTCGCAAATGTAGAATAATCCCCCTTAGCTGTAGTACAGCTAGGATACCCTTCTGCCCACAAAAACGAGTCAACGCTGCGATTGAGGGACAACCAAGAACTGAGGACTGGGATGCCCAACCTGCTTTTTATTTAGGTTACATGCACACAGGGCACTCCCAGGGGGGGAAGCATAAAATCCCCCATCACACATTTAGACAAAGCCCTTGGACAGGCCACCGCAGATAACAAGTACACACAAGAAAACAATTGAGTCCTTCTTATCACCTAGCAGTGAATGCTTATCACAAACTTAATTACAGTACACAATATGCTAGGAAACCTGCCTCAGAAAATAGTTTTCTCAAAACTGAACAGAGTTAACCCTTTATGAAATGATACTTGTTACAGTTTTCTTGGAGCCCTTCTTAGGCGCTGGCTTGGCTGGTTCAGGCATTGCTGCTGGGAAATAAGTTTCTTCACAACAAAATAACTAATGCTTCTGTAACACCCTGTAATACATGCACAAAATCAGGCTGACCCCTTCACCCTTAATCAGGTTTTTCCCCAGGAACGGGATGCACCCACAGGGGGAGGGAGACGGACCACTCATCCCGGTACACATTACAATCAGAATCAAGACAGGTATCAACTCAGGGAGCCCAGGCCACAAACCCGTTACAAATAGAGGATTTCAGGATAGTGGGGAATGTAGTGAACTTGTCCACACAACACCTTAGTGAGGCACAATATAAAGTGCTAAATAGAGGTTTAAACTTTGCACCTACAAATGACTTTGACCTTTTTAAAACTATTCTTGATGTCAATAAACTTGTTCGAAATTTAACTTTAAAAAAACATTTCTGTAATGATGGTTGTAATGAACGTACTATGACTCAGACTCAAACTTTGACCCAGGCTGGCGATATCAGTCTTGAGAACCACGATTTTAAACATATATGTGATGTGGTCTCACTTCAGCAGCTCCAGCTTGAGACATCTGGAGCTACTGATGGAGCCAGCAGGGGTCCAAGTTTCAGAAAAAGATCTAAATTCTATCCCATTCATAACCGAGGTAATGTTATAGAAACTTTCTATAACAGAGTGGAGAAAGATCTCTTGACCTTAAAAAACAATCAACCTAAACACACATTCAATCTATCTCTCTCTGAGAAAGAAGCTTTGGTGTCATTGAGAGACAACAGTTCTCTTATCATCAAGAACTCTGACAAAGGTGGCATGGTAGTAGTGATGGACAGGGAACAGTATATACAGGAAGGCCTGAGGCAATTACAAAAAGAGACTGATTATTTTGTTTTAAATGGGGACCCTACTATAGAGTTCCAGATGGAACTTAAACAGCTTTTTGATGATGGTCTTGAACTGGGTATTTTAGATAAGACTACTGTGGAATTTTTGTCAGTGGACTTCCCTAAGACCCCATTGTTCCATCACTTACCTAAGACCCACAAAACCCTGGACAATGTCCAGGGGAGACCAATCGTGAGTGGGATTGATTCCCTTTTGGGCAATCTTTCAGATTGGTTAGATTCTATTCTTCAACCCATTGTAATGTCTCTCCACTCATATGTGAAAGATACAAAACACATTCTGAATTTGATTGAGAGGATTGAATGGACTGAAGGGTCCAAATGGCTCACTGTGGATGCTGTTTCACTATATTCTAGTATTCCACATCAGGTGGGAGTACAAGCCATAGCTTTTTTCCTTGAACAGGAGTCGGAGTACAGTGATATCTTTACTGAGTACATTATAAGAGTCACCACCTTTTTACTTACACACAACTTTTTCAAGTTTGAGGAAGTCTACTATCTCCAGAGATGTGGTACTGCCATGGGAGCGAAAGTTGCCCCATCATTCGCTAATTTGTTTCTAGGGTGGTGGGAGTTTTACCACATCTTTGGAGATAGTAATCCTTATAAGGATTGTATCTCCTTTTATAGGAGGTACATTGATGACCTCCTTTTTGTGTGGACTGGTGACCATACCAGTATTCCTACGTTCATGGATTATCTCAATACGAATGAGATTGGCCTCAGGTTCACATTTGAGCTTAATGACAAGTCCATCAATTACCTTGACCTCACATTGGAGGCCACGACTATGGGCACAGTGAAATCGACAATCTATCGAAAGCCCATTTCGGGCAATTCCCTACTTTTGGGTACTAGCTGCCATCCGAAACATGTCCCTTTTGCTATAGCAAAAGGTGAATACACCAGGCTCAAGAGAAATTGCACATTGCATACTGACTTTCTGAAGGAATCCAGGGGACTTGACAAGAGGCTTAGGGATAGGAATTATCCTCCAAAGGCCATACGAAAAGCCAGGGAACAGGTTCTCACCATTCCCAGAGAAAAACTTTTGGGCACTAAACAGCACACTAGACAAGCCAGACAGGGAGTAACTTTCGTGACCACGCATAGTGTCCAATATCCCCAGGTATGCAAGATTATTCGCAAGCACTTTCCATTGCTGTTGGCAGAGGATAAATTAGTGGATACTGTGAAAGCAGGACTAAGATGTGCATATAGGAAGAGCCCCACTTTAGGCTCTATACTTTCACCCACACTTCTTAAGTCTGATAAATCTAAACAAAGTTCCTGGCTCAAACACACTGGTATGTACAAGTGTGGGCATCGTAAGTGCAAACCCTGTGAGTTTGTCAACATCACAAAAGGGTTTACAAGTGAAGTAACAAAAAAACAATATCCATTTGTCTTCATTTGACACAAAAAAAGCATCAACCCCTATAGTTCAGCACTTCGGGGTCTTTCATGACAACAATCTTCAGGGCTTTACCTGGTGTGCCATTGAGAAGGTTAATAGACCTACTAGAGGAGGAGATATAGACACACTCCTCGCTAGACGTGAAGCCTTCTGGATTTTCACTATGGGCACTCGGGTGCCAGATGGATTAAATTCCAGATATGAATGATGTCTTAAATCTCTGGGAATAATCTTATTAACATGAGAAATTGATTGCTGTGTCAGCTTTAACATATACAGCCCCCATGTGCAGTTTATCTTATAGTTTTTCCCCATCCTAATGATTTGCCTTCCCTCCACATATATTTTATATTTAATATTTTACCTTTGGTAGGTACATTATTACCATCACTATTGACCTTACACCAGGTTTCAATTATATTTAAGCCAATATTTTCTAATTATTCAGCTTTGAATCCTTATTGTTTGCTCTTGTGCATAATTAGCTATCACATGCTAGCTTAGAAGTATAAGTACATTGATTATTATTATTTTTTACCTTTAGGTTGTTTTAGGGTATACATTACATCCCCAGAGATTATTACTTTACAATGCCAGAGATTATTACTATACATTGGTCTTTGACTACATATGTCACTTATACACATGGTTTACTAAGCCACACTCAGTGGGGAAGCCTTTTAGCTAATTTAGCTCAATTTAAACCAAAGCGGCAAAGTATATACCATAACCACTATTTTGAGGTAGAATTTATTATTATGTATTATTTAGTATTTACCTTTTACAACTATTACACATATCTCATTGCTTGCTCTGTGGACATAAAAACTTTTTGCACACTGACAATAGGGATTGGCCCCAACTATGAAAGGACCATAGTAGGAATCTGCCCCTTTAAATAGAATAGTGCAGCGTTCTGCTCTATCATAGGTTTTTATAAATTCCTTTTTATAAATACCTTTTTTGGTATGCCTATTATGACTGTATATGTGTATTATATGCTAGTTAGGACATTATGCAGCTGTCCGTTTTCAATATACTGATACAGAGTTATGTATATATCTATTTGTCATATCTTACAAATTGGTTTTTCCTTGCATATTGTGTTTATGTGCTATAGTACTATAGGCATCAATGCATTCAACAGGTGTGAACAGGTTTAGGCTGAGGGCGTGTTTTTTAATTTTAACGAATCACATTTGTTTGAATCCTTTTTAAACAGGTGTGGGGCTCAACACTGTAGGCTATGACTACGGATCATTTCCGAAACATGTAAGCCATACAGTGCTGCACCCTCAGCACCTTCCACATCGTTTACTGTGTATCTCCATGTTTTAATATGAGTAAAGAATAAAGGAATACTTTTATGCAGCTGGGATCGTCTTTCTTTGAATTATCTGCTTTCCAGTAAACTGGCTGCACTATCTGCTGTCTATGGGACACAAAGGAGCAAGTGTGATGGACATTTGTATTTAGCCATTTGCAGTTAACGGCTAACAGCACCCTCAAGTCTCACTGTGTTACGGAGCGGAGTAGGGAGGAGGAGCCACTCGAAGACTCAGGAGGATAGCAGCTGGGATAAGTTGAGGCGGTTGAGGTTCACCGCTTCGTCCTGGCGTGCTTCCGGTTTGCTTGTTTTCCCCAGAGTGGAGCATTTCCTACACGGAGCCTGGCAAGAGAACATAGGCATTGATATTGCCTGAAGCACCCCTACTCCTTCGAACACGGGTGAGTGAAGCACATTGTTGGTTATGGTGTGCTTGGACAGCCGTCTACACATTGACACATTTCTAGTTTGCCTGCTTGTGTGCAACGGTTTGTGGCTGCTTGCGGCCAATTGATCTTTTAACACTTCACTGTTTGCATTGCTAATACACACGGCTCCCATACTTTTGGATATTGTATTTTTGGACTGCTGGCACAGTATTAAGAGTTTCTCTTTGACAATTTGTTCCTGAAATATGTAGCCAAAATTTTAAGTTAAAGGGACACTGAACCCAAATTTTTTCTTTTGTGATTCAGATAGAGCATGAATTTTTAAGCAACTTTCTAATTTACTACTATTATCAAATTTTCTTTATTCTCTTGGTATCTTTATTTGAAATGCAAGAATCTAAGTTTAGATGCCGGCCCATTTTTGGTGAGCAACCTGGGTTGTCCTTGCTGATTGGTAGAAAAAATCCATCCCCCAATCAAAAAGTGCTGTCCAGAGTTCTTAACCCAAAAAAGCTTAAATGGCTTTTATTTCAAATAAAGATAGCAATAGAACGAAGAAAAATTGATAATAGGAGTAAATTAGAAAGTTGCTTAAAATTACATGCTCTATCTGAATCACAAAAGAAAAAAATTGGGTTCAGTGTCCCTTTAAGTTCTCAACAAAAGATAATCCATCGGCATGGATAGGGGAAGAAATCAGTGACTTTTTATTGCCTGCCCACAAAATACTTTGGTAAGGTACAGCTGCTATTCCATTTAAGTGTTGAGAGCCTGCCAGTAAAAGCCAACAGTCTGTGCACCCAAAAAAAACATGAGTTTTGGATCAGAGGCAGTAGTGCCAAGAACTAGAGTCAATGAGGAAACTGCTACAATGAGGGACAAATTGTAACGGAGGACTCATACAAACTGCATTCCTTTTATAACACATAAGGGCTTTGCTTGATCAGGACCAGATCTTTTTAATCTCTGGTAACAGGAAAAGACCCAGAAGAAAATCTTCTTAAACTGAGTCCCTATTAGCTGCCTGAGTAATAGTCTCTTTAAATTTTTTCTTTGACCGATGTGAACATAAGTCTGTATCTGACCTGTCCCCACCTGCTGGATGGACCTTACAATTACCACAGATAAAAGTGTCTGAATGGTGTCCTTTTTTTGAAACCTCAGATGCAACATCTCCACTTCCTACTAAAGACATAGGTCCTTCCCGAGTAACTTTGAAAGTTATGGTACCATTACACTGCCACAACTGCTGAACTAGACCAAGGCTAAAGTCCCAGGAAAAAGCTTCCTCTTCTGACACATACAACCTGTTGATATTTGGGCACTGAATCATCAGGACTCATAACTGCAGGAGGCAGAATACGCTGAACTGACCCAAAACACGTTCACTTTGATCATGACTCCCCTTGCATGCCACACAATTTCACACCACAAGGAGATACACCAGAACATCCTGCCTGGTCATCGCTATGAGCTGAATCCACAAAGTGACACTGCCTTTGTCCAAGCTCTACCTCTGCTACACCTTTTTCACTTATTACCTGCCCCTCTCCCTTGGTAACCACTCTCAGGCCCATATTTATCAAGCTCCGTACGGAGCTTGAAGGGCCGTGTTTCTGGCGAGTCTTCAGACTCGCCAGAAACACAAGTTATGAAGCAGCGGTCTAAAGACCACTGCTCCATAACCCTGGCCGCGAGTCAGTAGGGGGCGGTGTTGCACCAGCAGCTCTTGTGAGCTGCTGGTGCAATGTTAAATGCGGAGAGCGTATTGCTCTCCGCATTTAGCGAGGTCTTGAGGACCTGATCTGCAGTGTCAGATCAGGTCCGCAAGACCTTTGATAAATTGGGGCCTCACACTCTACCAATGTTACAGACAAACCTTCCTTAAAACATTCTAATTCTACACTTAATTGAGAGAAAAAGAAAACATGCAAAAAAGATAGCTAATGGTTCAATTACAATCTTTTAGAAAAACGTATCTAATGATTTTTAACAAAAAAACACTATTAAAGTCTATGGGGATTTTTGTAGATAAATAATTTGATAAGTATTTCTAAATGGTTATGATCAATTACTAGGGATGTTTCCTGTGATGAAGTATGGCATTTCACAGTGATAATAACAAATAGCAAGTTTCAGATGCCATCAATACAATTATGAATACAGTAAATAACAGCATCTATTTTTGCAAAATAAATATATACTTCCAGAGTTCATCTCTGCTTCATTATGTTATGATTACTGTTTTATTTCCAGTTGGTCGGCTTGCTTACTGAAATCCATTTTTTCAGCAATGTGCTAAACAAAAACTAAACCAATGACTTGCCATAAAACACTGTCTGAAGCAAACCTAATATTAGTGCAAATATAGCATTAATCAGTACTGGAAATTGAATTTTTGCCTATCACTGCAAGAGTACAGAAGGCTTTTTTATTATTATTATTCTTGCCAGCAGGATGAGTATGCTGTGAGGTGGGTACTACTTATGAAAAATTCTTCATTCATCTGAAAATTAGATTGTTACTAAAATATTTTTTCAATCAAACTAAGCCTATTCTCTTTAACTATGAAGCCTTTTGAAATATGCCATTTAGATGAAACTGTTAAAGGGTATTACAGAATGATTTGTGCAAGAAGACAGGATATGAAATATAGTCCATAAAGAAAGCAATTATATAAATAATTTTAAACTCATTAAATATACACTTCATGCATTAAATATAGATATGTTGAATTATGCATAACTCCATTTATATTTTACATTTTCTGGTTGCCATTTATAATCATAGTTATCAGATACCAGAGAAATGTATAAATAAAATTGTTATATGCACTCCTTAAATTTTAGGTTTTGAATGATGAGGAATAAAAACTAAGTAGGTACTTAAGGGAAAAGAAATGGGATTGTAATCTTAAACACAATTTATTTTGAGGTAATGATTTAAGGCGGTAGGTTGCTGTGTTAAAATAGTTTAAACATTTATTTAACGTTTATTCATTGTGCAGTGTTTCATCTAAATTAGATTTCATTCAAGGTATCTAACAGTAAGAAATAAACGCCTCTGTGAAAGAAGCTGGGACAATTATTTACATAGAACACAGACAGAAGACATCTGCAATCTATGGGATATGAACAACTCACCACATGGTATTTACTATTCTAGTCATAAAGTGTGAACTTCACAAATAATTTATTGAAATAAATAAGTTTTAGATTACAGGGCATCATTCTGTCATGATTTTCTTTTCTTTGGCTACAAGTAGTAAAATACAAACCGGCACAAAGTAATATGTTAAAATAAAATGTGAACTGATAAGATTCATCCTGTTGTTATGTCTTTGAAATTCAGAAAAACTCAACCATATGTTTGACGCTAGGAAAAAATTAACAATTTTTGTTTAGTAGGTTAAACATGTCTGGTATTAAAAAAGAAAAAAGAAAATGTATATGCGTTAAGGAAGGGATTTATCTATGAAGCTTAGCTGACTTGCTGGGTGAGTCCTTTATTTTGAATTCACTTAACACCTTAGGTAAGCCGATGATTAATTATTATGTATGCATTTAAAGAAACACTAAAGTCAAAATTAAACTTTCATGATTCAGATAGAGCATGCAGTTTTAAACAATTTTCAAATTCACGTCCATTATCAAAATGTGTATACTCTTTTTATATGCATACTTTCTAAGGCACCAGCTCCTAATGAGCATGTGCAAGAATTCACAGTATATACCATATATGCATTTTGTGATTGGCTGATGCTATCACATAGTGCAGGGGGAAGCAAAATTGAAATAACGTTGAAATTTGTAAGAAAACTTCTTCTCTTTTGAAATTTGGACTAATTCCTTTTGCATTGTCTTTTTTTTTTTTATTATTATTTTTTTTTATTAATTAGTTTTTATTGATTTTTAAGACCAGAATGACATATATGCATTATGTTGATTAAACATACAGAATAAAACATCAAAGTCATTACATAAAGTGAGATTACACTTCTTAGTCCAATTTCAATGTCCATGGCTAGCTTGTTTCAAGCTGGATCCCAAGAAATGGGGATCTTAGCAAGACTTCCCACTATAAAAGTCCTTCCTTGGAAAACAGGAATGGTGAGCAAGTCATTCATGTGGGATTATCAGAGAACAAAAACTTTAACTTGTAAGAACAATAACAATATAACAAAAGAAAGAGTCAACTGGAAACATACTATCTGTACTAGTGAGATATGAAAGGCATTTACTTGTGTTGTATCTAAGAGAGTCTATCTATACAGTTTAGAAGAACCTATTGGGCTGCCTTGCATTTGAGACATGTTGTTGTGTTAATCGGGTCACTGTCTGTTGTAATGCTACATAATTAATTCTATGGTGTCTTAGCAAGTGATTCCCAGTAAAATTTGACCTCCAGGAATGTGTCTAATTGGTTATGTCTGTAAAAACCATACTGCTCTAGAGGGATAACTTCGGTTACCTTTGATAACCACTGATATCAAGGCTTTTGCGCTATTTAGGCAGATCCGTAACAGTGTGTTACATATTTTACATCTACATTCGGGGTTTTGGTTAAGTAGGACTATTGTGGGGGATAATGTGAAAGTGTCTCCCATGAGTTTTTTAAGTAAAGGTTCTAGTGACTTCCAAAAGGGGACAATCTTAGTGCATTTCCACCATATGTGTGCCATTGTACCTGTATCCCTGCGGCCTCTCCAGCAACCAGCCGCGGCGGAAGGGTAAATCCTGTGTAGTCTGTGTGGTGTCAAATACCATCTCATAAGGATTTTGAAATTCAATTCAATAAATCTTGTGGAAGTTGAGGATGTACGAGTGTTACGAAATATTTTCTGCCATTCATTCTCGTCTATTTGAACATTTAGATCTCGTTGCCAGTGGGATATGTATACAGGGGGGTGTAACTGTGCAGTATTGACTAAAGCGTTTTTTGCCACTGAGAGTGTGCCCCTAATGGGTATTGCTGATAGGCAAAGTTGTTCGAAAGGAGTCGGGAACCTAACTAAGTTTTCTCTAGAGTGATGGCTATGTATAAAGTTACTAAGCTGAGAGTGCTTTAACCAGGACGCAAACGTGCCTTTCAATACATTTGTCAAATTTTGTCTAGATTTAAGTGAGTGGTTTTCTAGAAGTGCAATGATGGGGACCGAATCCGGCAACTCCCATGTGACTCTAGTGTTTTTGAGGGGCTCATATCCTCCTGTGAGCTCCATATTAGAGGATATTGGCGTAAGTGGGGATTGTTGTGTGGATAATTTCGGGAATCTACGGACCAAATAGTCTTACGTATCAAAAATGTGTTTAAAAAGGGGGGATGTTTGACATATAGGGGGTCTCAGTGTTTTGGGGATCCAACACACTGAGCCTGGTCTGGGCGCTTTTAGTATCTGAGAATCTAAGGATATCCATGCTTTGGCTTCTCTTTTGCTGTGCCAATCCAGTATGTGTTGTAACAACACTGAATAGTAGTATGATTCCAAATTCGGAACTCCCAACCCTCCTCCTCTAAGAGAGCGGTAGAGTGTGGCTGCATTAATTTGTGGCTTTTGTTTTCCCCAGATAAATTAATTTATGCTTCTTTGAAGTTGTTGAATGTATGATTTAGGGAGTGTTATTGGCACTGTCTGGAGTATGTATAGGATTTTCGGTAAGATTGTCATTTTAATAGCCTGGATTCTCCCCCACCATGACAGCAGCCTATCTTGCCAGTTGTTTAGGGTGTGTTGTATCGTGGATAATAAGGGTTTGTAATTGGCGTCGTATAGTTGTGATATTTTGGGGGTTAATTGGACTCCTAAGTATTTCAGTTGGGAATTTTTTACTTTGTACGGGCAGGAAGACTTAATAAGCTGCATGTCCCTCTGAGGGAGAGAGACATTCAGGATTTTTGTTTATTGATTAAGAAATTGGATAGTCGGCCAAAGGTGTCAAATTCTTCCATGAGAGCTACAAGTGAGTTTGAAGGGGAAGTCAATGTGAGCAGGACGTCGTCCGCAAACATTGAGATCTTATAATGATTAGGACCAATGTTTACCCCTTTGATATTTGGGTTGGCTCTCACATGAGCTGCCAATGCTTCCATGGTTAGTTCAAACAGGATTGGTGAGAGTGGGCAACCCTGTCTCGTTCCGTTGCTGATTTTAAAGGGTTGGGATAGCACCCTGTTAACTTTAACCTTTGCCGAGGGGGATGAGTATAATTGAAAGATTCTGTTTATCATGATAGAGCCGAAATCATAGTGGTGTAATGTGCTCCTGAGGAAAGGCCAGGCCACTCTATCAAAGGCCTTTTCTGCATCTGTAGAAACTACAAACATAGGAATTTTGTGCAGGTTGGCATAATCTAAGATGTGGGTGATTCGAATAGTATTGTCTCTTGTTTCCCTCAGAGGGACAAAGCCTGCCTGATCTAAGTGGATCAAGTCTGGAAGGACAGAGTTGATTCTATGCGCTATAACCTTGGCGTAGATTTTTATATCGCTATTTAGTAGCGATATCGGGCGATAGCTACTTGGTTCTGTTGGGGGTTTACCTTCTTTGTGAATTACTGCAATATGTGCCTCAAGTAGCTGTGGGTATAGAAGGTCATCTTCGCCTAAAGAATTGAATAGATTAGTTAAGTAGGATACTAATAACTGTTGATAATACTTATAGTAGTAGTTCGATAAACCATCTGGGCCAGGGCTTTTATGTGTTGGAAATTTCTTAATAGCCTTAGCTACTTCTTGCTCAGAGAAAGGCTCATCCAAGGAGTCTCTGAGAGGGGTTGGTATGGACGGCAGACTTGCTTCTTCTAGGTATTTATCTATGAGTGTGCTATTTTGTGTGTTATGATCAGGTAAAATGTTGTATAAAGAACTGTAATATTTGCTGAACACATTCGCAATTCCTTTACAGTCGTGAATTTCTTTGCTCGTGGTGTCTGACATTTTATGTATATAATTGGCGTATATTTTCCTCTTAAGTGTTTTGGCCAATAATGGTCCTGCTCTATTCCCTTCCACAAAGTATAATTTCTTTAGGTAATAAGCCTTCCTATGAACTTCCTCTGCAAGGAGATTATTTAAGTTATATCTAATTGTAGTGAGGTGTTCGAGGGTACTTGCTAATTCCGGGTGTTGCATGTGTTTGAGTTCCGCGTCTTTAAGCTGGTTTAACAATTGATGGTATTCTAAGTTGTATTTTTTAATGAGGATAGCTTTTTGTTTGATAAATTCCCCTCTCACCACCGCTTTATGTGCTTCCCAGACCACTGCCGGGGAGGATTGGGGAGATGTATTAAATTGGAAGTACTCAGTTAGAGTTTTTCCTATTTTCTTTGAGATTTGGGGTCGTAACAATAGTGTGTCTTCTAGCCTCCAGCAGAAATCTGTGATGGGTTTGTTCAGCCAGTCAAGATACAGGGACACTGATGAATGGTCTGACCACGGGGTTGGTGTAATATCAGAATCTCTAGTCAGTGATAATCCCAATTGGTCTATATAGATATAATCTATCCTAGAGTACGATTTTTTGGGATTTGAGTAGAAGGAGTAAGTCCTTTGCTTTGGATGGTGAATTCTCCACACATCTAGGAGTGATAGAGATCTAAGGCAATGGGTAATTGTCTTTATGGTGTTTTGGGATTGTGAGCTTTTAGCTGTTGAACAGTCTACTCTGGGGTTGAGCGCTATGTTGAAATCACCTGCTTTAATAGTGGTGCCCCTTGCTACCTCCAACAATTTCCCTGTAATTTTCTTGAAAAATTGTGCTTGGCCTGTATTGGGGGCGTAAATATTTACCAGCGTAACTGGTCTGTTAAAGAGGTTTCCTACCATTATTAAATATCTACCTTCTGAGTCAGTGTGGGTAGTGATATTGTGCAATTGGATGGATTTGTGAAACAATATCCCTACTCCGTTTCTTTTCTTATGTGTGTGCGAGCTAAAGTGACATGTTGGGTAGTTTTTAGATGTGAATTTGGGTTCTTCTTTGTGTCTAAAGTGGGTTTCTTGGATAAATACGATCTTGTTTTTAAGTTTTGAGAACCAATTAAGAGCTAGAGATCTTTTTGTTGGGGAATTCAGCCCCTTGGCATTCTGTGTTAATATTCTAAGTGGTTGTGCACTCATCTGTGGTTGTGGTGGGGTATTGACAGCGATTTGACTTTTGCATTATTACGGTGTAGTATAATCATTAACAAGCACAATAGACTCTGCTTAATTTCACATTTCATCTGACAAGTACAATTAGGTTTTACCTTTACACTTACAGTGATTCCAGATTTAGACAAACAAACATTAATAAACATAAGAACATTAAACATAAACAAAAAAAATGCATATAAACATATACAATACATAGTAACTAAGGGGATACTACCCCGTTCACAACTTTTTATGAACATGATAGTATCGGCAACTTCCTAGTTATAATATTTAGCAGGTGTATATTTCTAACATAAACAACGTCGGCTAACATTGAAAGGCAATGTCACCCTAGGAAGAAAAGTACTCACTCCTTTCTGTTATCACCAGGTAGTCATTGTAGGCATCAGAGCCTGCGTAAGGTGTAAAAGGTAACAAAGGAGAATCTGAAAAAGTAAAGAGTGGTTAGTACTCATAAAAGGATATTACAATCTTTAGCCGGTGTTTACATTCAAGTGGGACTAGCAGCTGGGTATTGTAAGCTGGAGGATGGTTGTGATCTTTTCCTATTCACTCTGTTCCATGTGGATCTTTGTGGTTTTGGGTTGTTTGGGGGCCGATTATCCCCTCTGATGTTGTATCTGCCAAAGGTGGTAGAGAAGGTTGGGGAATATTCAGATTTTTACAAAATTCGTCTAGATCATCAGGCGTTCTATATATTGCAATTTGCGAGCCTTGTAAGACTTTTATGCAGAATGGGAAACCCCATCTGTAAGGGATCTTTAAGTTCTGAAGATGTAGAGTTAGAAATTTGGCTTCTCGTCTTCTGTTCAAGGTGATGTTGCTTAAGTCTGCATAAATTTGGAGGCTATCTCTATCAAATGAAATTTGGCGCAGTTTCCTAGAGGCTTCCATAATTTTTTCTTTGTCTGCGAAGATTTGCATTTTCAATACAATGTCTCTGGGGGGTTTACCCTCCGGCGGCTTCGGCCTCAGTGCTCTGTGGGCTCTTTCCATGGGCAAGGTAGGGAGATCTGAATCCTTTAATAAGAATTGAAATAGGCTCTGAAGATACTGTGGGATTTGATCTGTGCCAATTTTCTCCGACACCCCTCTAATCCTGAGATTATTACGGCGCCCACGATTGTCGAGGTCTTCTATCTGTGATTGCATTTGTTGAATGAGAGAGTCATGGGCTTCTAGTGATCTATTTTGTATGTCAGTTTCGTTATGTAGTTGGTCTATATCTTCTTCGATGTGTACCACTCTCTCTCCTAATTCTGTTAATTCTTTTTTCACTTCCTTGAGCTCATCCTTTATCATCTTCCCTACTTGTGAGATCAGGGAGGCAAAGTCTGCTTTAGTGGGTAGATTGTCAATATCCGCCCTCGTGAGGGGTTCGCCTGTTAGTGTGCCCTGGGTTGTATTTCTCATGTCTGCCTGCATGTCTTCTGAATCTTGTGATGAGGGAGACGCTGGGTCTGGGACTTCCAGTACTTTGAAAAAGTTATTGAGTTTTGTTGTCGTAGTTGTTTGACTTTTAATTGGCTTGTCTTGTTTAGAAAGTCTTTTGGAAGCCATTGTAATATAATTTGTACAGACTTGGCTTTTAGTCTCAGTCTGGAAGGGTAACTGGGCGTATTGTTATTATTGGGCAATGCTGTAGCTGCAGAGTTATACTTCCCCACTCCAGGTCTGTTTTGTATTAGGCCCTGTACTGCGGCTATGAGAATGCAAGGAAATCCAGTCCTCAATAGGTTATAGCGTGCTTTAATGTATAAATAGATTTCCCCTTTATGGGAGAGAGTGTGCTTTGTTTAGTTTAATGCCCCACCTTGAGTTTGAGTTGGCCCAGTTTTCATAAGATGCGTTGCTGCATGAGATTATTTAGGCTGCGTGTCTCTGTATTGCTAAGGCCATTACGGAAGAAGTGTTTGGCGGCTGTGCGGTAAGATTCTTAATAGTGTTTTCAAGCGTTCCCTCCAAGCATCGCCATTTGTAGACCGCTTACCTATTTATTTCTCTGTTTTGTCTTCGATTACTCCATGTGGGGTGCGCCATGTGGGGTGCGCCATGTAGCTAGGCCCAAGCAGGGGAGTGGTCTGTGTGGTTCACACGTCTTAACTAAGCCATCCGTTGAAGTACCGCCTTCTGGATTGGGGCTCCGTTGTCCCAGTGAGTTCTGGTGCGGGTATTCGCTATGGGTGAACAGTTTACACCGTATCTGTGTGCTAGGTGTTATGAGGAAGCGCCTGCATTCACAGAGCTTCAATTTTTTGCGGCCATACTGGGCTATGGCTGGCTCCGCCCCCTCCTTTTGCATTGACTTTTTATTATGCATCTGATGATTATGAAATTCTACTGTATTTAATTTTCTTTTAAAAAAAGAAAATCATAAGAGTAAAAACCTGCACCAAATATCCTTTTTAATATAAAGGACATGGACATATTTTCTTAAGTTATGAAGATTCATGGAATGAAAAGTATTATATTTGTGTGTTTGTGTGTGCATGCTTGTGCTTGTGTGTGTGTGTATTTGTGTGTTTAAGGCACATTAAATACAAATGAGAAATTTCATGAAACTATGGTTTCATATGTGAGCTCAATAAATAATACATTTTGTTTTGTCATATGAATATATTTTTATGCTTTTTCTTTCACACACATTTCCTAATCTCCCAGTCCAGAACAAAAGAAAACTTGCTAACCAATCACAACCCTGTACATCTATACGGGGAATGAACATTCGTTGTTGTTGACACATAAGTATTAAAAGAAAGAGAGCGGGTGTATTTCCTTGGTGGTTTAGCATTGAATGTGCTCTGTTATTTAAAGGGACAGTAAACACCTTGAGATTTTTAAATAAAATGTTTTGTTATGCATAATGAAACATCTTTGCAATATATTTTCATTATCTATTTGTCCCCCTTTTTTATCAATATTTCTTGTCCTTGAGAAACTCCATAGATCGCCTACTACCTGTGCTAATGTTTCATGAAAGCTGTTTAATTGTATGCCATCAGAGGCAGCTCTTTAATTAGGCAAATTAGGCGGTCGCCTAAGGCCTCCCTCTCACAGGGGCCTTGCGGCTGCCTAATTTAATTAACGCTTTACTTTGTGTTTGATGTGACAGAGGACCTTAAAGCTGCTGTGCGCCTTGTCACACTCCCCTCTCTGATTTGACGACTCTGTTTCCTCACGGAGTTCATACAATCAGCTTCTCCGCCCACCAGCCAATGAGGAGTGATGTTGCGTGTGTCCCATCTACCGCACGAGGATCTGAAGCTGAAGAAAGAGTTCACCGTCGGAAGGATGGGTGGTAAGTAAAAGTTTTGTTTTCTTTCTGAAGGCTGGGGGGATCATTTTATTGCAGGGGAGCTGGCGGCATCATTTTATTACAGGAGGGCTGGGGGAATCATTTTATTGCATGTGGGCTGCATGCATCATTTTATTTCAGGGGGAGCTAAGGGCATCATTTTATTTCATTGGGGTTGCGGGCATCATTTTATTGCAGGGGGGCTGAGGGCATAATTTATGGCTGGGGGCATCATTTTATTGCAGGGGAAATAATTTATTGCAGGAGGCTGGGGGCATCATTTACGGCTAGGGGCATAATTTTCTTGAAGGGGGCTGGGGGAATCATTTATTGCTGTGGGCCTAATTTATTACAGGAGTGCTGGGGGCATCATTTATTATTGGGGGGCTGTGGGCATCATTTATTGCAGGAGGCTGGGGGCATCATTAATTGCAGGGGGGCTGGGGACATTATTTCTTACAGGGGGTTGTGGGCATAATTTCTTACAGGGGGTCTGGGGGCATAATTTCTTACAGGGGTCTGGGAGCATCATTTCTTACAATGGGTGTTTGGGTGCATAATTTATTACAGGGGGCTGGGGGCATCATTTATGGCTGGAGGCATCATTTTATTGCAGGGGGCATCATTTATTACAGGGGGCTGGGGGCATTATTTTATTGCAGGGGGCTGGGGGGAATAATTTGTTGCTGGGGGCCTAATTTATTACAGGGGGGCTGGGGGCATCATTTATTGCAGGAGGCTGGGGGCATCATTTATTGCAGGGGGGCTGGGGACATTATTTCTTACAGGTAGAGTAGAATGTAGACAGCTCAGCTGCTGAACTGAATTCAAGGCAGTAATCTTCATATAATAAATGTAACAGATACTTATTTTCAAGTGATTACTCCTAAATCACTGATGTTTTTGATCTGTTTTACTTTTATATGTTAAACACATAGTTGAACGGTATATGTTAATATCTTATCCATAACCAAAATATAACTAATGTTTAAACTAAAAATAATAAACAAGGCACCAAAGTTGTTAACTACTTGTTTGTTACAGTAACAATGGAGAAGGTAAAGACTCAAACAAGAGCATCGGTAGTTAAGTAACGTTACCTGCAGGTTAACAGATGAACCTCTGAAGGTCCGGAATGGTGTGACAGATGTCCGGTAAGTTGATAGGAGCAACTCCAGAAACTTACAAGTTGATCCGGCTTGGTTTGTGCTCAGTGCCGCACAGCTGGAAATGTAAGCGTGCTCTACAGCGTTCTGTGTGCACAGTGAAGATCGGGTCCGTAGCTGATGAAGTAAGCAGCGTCTCGGCTCTGAGAAGTTAGACTGAATACGATGCAGATACAATGTATCTCAAACAAAGGTAACAATGCGGTAGTATAGGAAACAAAACTCCCATAACACTTCATAGAACACTAGGAACGATATAAGGATAACATGAGGCTTTAGATTTAGAGACAAACAGGAGCTCTTAACTTGATGAACAAATTAACAAGCAATGTTAGCAGATAATTGGTAAGTTTTTATAGGCTAACAGAATAAGACCACCCACAAGGGGTGGAAACATGACATACCCCCCTCAAGGAACAACCACAGGTTGTGAAGATCAAGAGCGATCAGGGTGGCGACGATGAAAAACAGACACCAATCTGGGTGCATGGAGATTAGTAGCGGGTTCCCAGGAGTCATCCTCAGAGTTATAACCTTTCCATCTGATAAGATACTGCAGAACCCCCCTATACCATCTGGAGTCTAAAAACTTGTTGGACTTCATATTCAATATCTGGTATTACAGTCTGAGGAACTACTGATACAGAGGTACCCAATTGGTTTGTAGATGCAGGTTTCACCAGGGCCACATGAAAAGTGGGATGAATTTTAAGGTGCGGGGGTAAATCCAAAGTGACCGTGTTTGGGTTTTTTATGGCCTTGATTGAGTAAGGACCAATGAATAATGGACTTAACTTCCGTGAGGGAGTTGTGAGTCGTAATTTTTTTTTTTGCTGCCAACCAGACGTATTGTCCCACCTCATAAGATGGAGCGGGTCGTCTTCTCAAGTCGTAGTATAGTTTATGTGATTTTTGGGCATTTTGTATGTTGTCTTTGATGACAGAGAAATTCTCTGCTATAGAATTGATGGTATCATTTACTTCTGGACAAGTGCTATTTATGTTAGAGAATGCATGGAAAGATGGATGACTACCATAATTGATATAGAATGGAGTTTGTTGTGTAGATGAGTTCACTGTATTATTGTAAGCAAACTCAGCCAGAGGTAAAAATGATGTCCAATCATGTTGTTGAAAAGAACAAAAGCAACGGAGGTATTGCTCCAACCACTGATTAATTCGCTCCATCTGGCCGTTTGTTTGTGGATGATATGAGGTACTAAGTCGTTGTTGGATATGTAAGGAGGAACATAATTCTTTCCAAAACTTTGAGGTAAACTGAGAACCTCTGTCTGATACCAAAGAAGTTGGAAAACCATGTAACTTGAAAACCTCTTTAATCAGAAGTTCACTAGTTTGTTTTGCTGTAGGTAGAGAGTGATAAGGAATAAAGTGAGCCATTTTACTAAATTGATCAACAACTAGTATAGTTGTATTATTAGAAGATTTAGGTAGATCAACTATGTAATCTAGAGAAATATGTGTCCAATGTTTGCTGGGTACAGGTAAAGTGAGAAGCAGGCCGTATGGTTTATTTCTTGAATGTTTGGATGTAGCACAAATCTTACAAGAAGAAATGCAAGTTTTAACATCTTTAGATATGTTTGGCCACCAGAATGATCTCTGAAGTAATGATGTTGTTTTATTTACTCCGAGATGACCTGCTAATGGAGAATCGTGTAATGTTTTCAGAATATTCAATCTACAAGACTCTGGGATGTAAAGAAGATTTTTATACATGTAAAGACCATTACTATTCTTGTGTAGAAGATGTAAAGGTTTCTCCTTGTCTAGTATATGACATTGCTTTACAGAGGTAGGAGTTAATTGAAGTATCCCTAGGAAACAACTTTTTTGTATCAATGAGGAGGTAGATTGTGGAATGGATGGTTTATCAGGAATTCTAGTTAAGGCATCTGCCTTACCATTTCTCTTTCCAGGTCTGTAGGTGATCACGAAATTGAATTGTGAAAAGAAAATACTCCATCTTACCTGATGGGCAGATAGAGTTTTGCATGACTGTAGATTCTGTAAATTTTTGTGATCAGTAAAGATCATAATTGGTTCTAGTGTTCCTTCGAGTAAATGCCTCCACTGTTCGAAGGGGGATTTGATGGAAAGAAGCTCCTTCTCTCCTACTGAATAATTCAACTCAGCAGGGGAGAGAACTCTTGAAAAATACGCCACAGGGTGAAGAGGATCAGTAGGGGGTCTTTTTTGTGAGAGGACTGCGTCTATTGCGTAATCTGACGCATCCACTTCTAGAACATACTGTAGAGATGGGTCTGGGTATTGTAGAATTGGAGCTGTAGTGAAACTGGATTTTAGAGATTCGAATGCATGGTCTGCTACTGTATCCCACTTGAAAGTGTGTTGTGTTTTAGTAAGATTGGTTAAAGGTTTTGCAATAGTTGCAAATTTTTTAATGAACTTACGATAGTAATTTGCAAAGCCTAGGAAATGTTGTAACTGTTTCCTGGTTCTTGGATGAGGTCAATTTTGTATGGCATAGTCTTAGTCTTAGTTTTATCCATCTCTATACCAGATGGTGAAATATGATACCCTAAAAATTTTATAGCTGTAGAGTTAAAAATACATTTTTCTAATTTAGCGAATAAATGATGAGCTCGTAAACGTGACAATACTGAGCGAACATGTTTAATATGTTCTTCTGCATTTTTAGAAAAAATGAGGATGTCATCTAAATAAATGATGATATAAGTGTCTAAGATGTCTCTAAATATATCATTGATAAAGTTTTGAAACGTAGCTGGAGCGTTACATAAACCAAAAGGCATGACCTGGTATTCAAACAGGCCATACCTAGTTCTAAAAGCGGTCAACCATTCATCTCCAGCTCTCATACAAATCAAGTTATATGCCCCTCTCAAGTCCAGCTTAGTGTAAATGGATGCCCCTTGTAATCTTTCTATAAGTTCTGGTATTAAGGGTAAGGGGTAGCGATTTTGTTTTTGTACATTTGTTTAACTGACGATAATCAATTATAGGACATAGGATGTTATCCTTATTACGCACAAAAAAGATTCCTGCCCTGCGGGGGAGGTAGAAGGTCTTATAAACCCTTTCTTTAAATTTTCTTTTAAATGATTTAATTCAGGTTTTGAGAATGGGTAAATTCTTCCAACAGGTACAGTACTACCGGGTAATAAATCTATGGGACAGTCGTAATGTCTATGTGGGGGTAGAACCTGACTTTCCTTAATATCAAACACATCACTAAAATCTGAGTAGTCATGTGGAAGAAGAGGTTGTGATACATGTAAAATGTTGTGACTATGAAAACAAGTGTTTCTGCAGTAAGCTGAGTCAAAATTGAGTGATAGATTCTCCCAGTCAATGTTTGGGTTATGTTTAAGCAACCAATTCATGCCAATTACAACAGGGAACAACTGTGAAGGAATTATGTCAAACGTCATAAACTCAGTATGTGATGTTTTTGTTGTTACGAGTATAGGTATGGTTTCTTGTGTGACTGGACTAGTACTAATAGAATTACCATCAATCACACGAATGGAAACTGATTTTTCTTTTGCTGTGAAAGGGATTTTATCTGTGTCAACTATACTTAAATCTATATAACAACCAGTAGCCCCAGTGTCCACAATTGCATCAAAGTTCAGCCGTCTTTGGTCCCACTGTAGAGATAAAGGAAGTCGTATAAACATTTGATTTGAATATGAGGTGCATAAAGTGGTGTTAAAATGAGAGATTTTAACTGACTTCTGTTTTTGAAGTATAGAACAGTCTTTTAAGATATGATCCTTTGAACCACAATACATAAAAAGTCTGTTAAGCCTCCTTCTATTCTTTTCCTCTTGGGTGAGGGGACCACGTAGGATACCCAGGTCCATTGGTGTTTCAGCAGCTGTTGATGTTGATGTGGTATATGTTGGGTTGCTAACATGTCTCTTATTTAAAGTTTCATATGAATACTTCTCATGTCTTCTTTCTCTGTATCTCCTGTCTAATTTGATTGCTAAATCATACAAAGCTTCTAAGGTATCAGGTTTGTCTAACCTAGCCAACTCATCTTTCAAGGTTTCATTTAACCCTAAACGAAACTGGTTACGTAAAGATACGTTATTCCATTCAGAATCTCTTGCAAATCTTTTAAACTCTGTGATATAGTCCTCTACAGGTCTTTTCGCTTGTTTAAGTTGCCTTAAGGCATTTTCTGCTGTAACCTGTCTGTATGGGTCCTCATATAAAGCTGATAAAGCATCTAGGAAAGCCTGAGAAGAATTTAATATTGGGTTTTGGGTTTCCAAATAAACATCTGCCCATGCCCGGGGTTCACCCCTAAGATAAGAGATAATTGTTAGAACCTTTAGTTTTTCATTACTGTAGGTTTTAGGCCGTAATGAAAAAAGTAAGAGACAAGCATTTTTAAAGTCTCTATATTTAAATCTCGCTCCTGAAAATATTTCTGGGTGTAATACCTGGGGTTCTGGGGCAGTAATTGGTGTAGTTAATTTATTAGCTATTTCTTGTGTGAGAAAAGAACGCAAATTCTGTACTTCAAGCTGAGTTTCTCTAAGACCCTGAGTTAGGTTATCAACTCTTTGTGTAAGTGTGACTACTGCTTGAGCGAGTTCAGTTGGGTCCACTTGCATGATGGCTTGTTAATATGTCAAAGGAACTAGTAGATAGATTCCTATAAAAGTAGAATGTAGACCCTGTTCACTGATTCTACGGGCCTCATCATCACAAAGAGTAGCAACATGTACGCTATCACATGTTCCGATCATGCGCCAGTGTCGTGCTCAATTCAGTGGCCCAGTGCTACTGTTACTCCTTACATCTGGAGGTTGGACGACACACTTCTGGATGACCAGTTATTCTGCAATGACATCCGAAACTCCTTGACAGAGTTTTTTCAGCTCAATACCAATGAGCAGTTAAAAGATGCCACCATTTGGGAGGCACACAAGTGTACTATTAGGGGCCTCATGATCAAGAGAAGATCGAGGCTGAATAGCCTCAGGAAGGAACGTTACCGTACCCTATTGGCTTGAGTCGAAATTGTGGATCGGCATCATAAACAACACCCACTCGATGATGTCAGCCTGGATCAATTGACCCAGTCTAGAACAGAGCTATTACAGTTCTTGCAAGAAGAGCACCAAAAACAAGCTCTTACTCTGAGGAGGCTCTACTTTGAACAGGGTGACAAACCAGGAAGACTCCTGGCTAGGGCCCTCGCACGTAAAAAATTGAATGCATACATGCATCACATGATAGATAGCAAAGGATCGGTCAAAGCGGATGGTAAATCAATTGCGAATATCTTTAAGACCTATTATGAGTCCCTGTATAACTTGCGTCGCACCGCCCGATCCCAGGGAGAGGCCCCAGGGTCCCCACAGGGAGATGAAGACATATCAGACTACTTAAAGGGGGTAGAGCTCCCCAACTTATCTGACAAGGAAGTGGAGTTCCTGGACTCTACGATTACACCAGAGGAGGTCCAAAAAGCAATTAAAGACCTACCTTCAGGGAAGTGTCCAGGACCTGATGGGTTTGGACTAAAATATTATAAAATATATGCATATGTACTGGTCCCCAAACTGGTGACCATCTTCAATTTACTATCAGAAACACCTGACCTTCCAGGAACCATGCTCGAGGCCTATATTACAGTAATTCCCAAGCCAGGGAAACCACATGATAAACCCGAGAACTTTAGGCCTATTTCGCTTTTAAACGCAGATGTAAAGATTCTGGCGAAGGTTATGGCTACCCGCCTGAACCGATTTCTCCCTGGAATAATATCGACTGATCAGGTCTGATCAGATCTTGCAGTTGATAACTCACGCCCATCTAAATGAATTGCCACTCTCCCTGGTCACTACAGATGCTGAAAAAGCATTTGACCGTGTGGATTGGCAATTTATGCGACTCACCATGGAGAGGTTCGGTTTTGATCCTCACTTTATAAACAGAGTGATGTCTTTGTACTCTGCTCCAAACGCGAGTGTCAGAGTCAATGGCACTCTCTCAGAAACCTTCCAGATAAGGAACGGTACTAGGCAGGGGTGCCCCCTCTCGCTGCTCCTATTCGCTCTCTCTATAGAGGTCCTAGCAACCAAAATTAGAGCTAACCCGGCTATCAGGGGATTCTCCGTCGGCAACGTTGAACACAAGCTCTCGATGTATGCTTATGATGTCTTATTGTCTCTCACTGACTCAGCTAACTCCTTGGGGGCAGCGCTTACAGAGATCTCGACCTCTGGTAGAGTATCTAACTTTATTCTTAATCCCCAGAAATCTGAGATCTTAAACATCACTGAAACGCCTGAAAGGTTTGAAGCACTCTGCTCAGACTGCCCGATAAAAGTAGCTAATAATAGTATAAAATATTTGGAACTCATCATCTCACCCGACGTGTCAAAAATTATAGAGCTAAATTATAAAAATTTACGTGATGACATCTTCAAAGACTTATCTAACTGGCAAAAAAAATCCATCTCATGGATGGGCCGAATCGGGGTCGTGAAGATGAACGTATTGCCAAGGGTGTTGTATGTCCTACAAACGATTGCCGCCTTATCGGCTAAGAACTATATCCAGCAAATTCAAATGGAAATAGAAGCCTATATATGGAATGTCATCAAACCCAGAGTCAATAGACACACAATATACTCACCCAGAGTAAAAGGTGGGCTGGGTGTCCCACTGCTTGTCGAATATCAAAGAGCTATATTCCTACAGAGGATGGTGAAGTGGAATAGGAACTCACCTGACATGCTCTGGATACAAATTGATAATGAAATCATGCGGAGGGGAAACGTGGGTACACTTGCATGGATCTCAGCTAGGAGACGCCCAGATGGGATTTCATCTTATCCCTTGATGGCTGACACACTGAGGATATGGGACAGTCTTCTGGCAGGAGGCACACATATATCCTCTCCTGTATCTCCAAATATCCCTATCCGGGAGAACCCAGATTTGGGAATCGAAATTAGACCCCACGCTTCGGGAGTATACTACTCCTCAGCAGAGGCATCCATTTCTAATATCTTGAGACAAGACAAACTCATAACGCAAGTTGAACTTGCTGACTGGAACAATGCCATCTTCTCATCTTGGTATAGAGTAGCGCAGATCACACATTACCTTGACACTCATCAGGACCGGAGGGGGCTGACTAGGAATAGGACATCGTTTGAAACTTTGTGCATGATGTCTCAGAGTCCCACGCGTCTCATATCTCAGTTGTATAAACTGTTATTGTCCAAAAACGGCCCTGACCTCCCAACTTATGCGTATGCCTGGCAGAGAGAACTTGGGCAGGAGATTGACGCGGAGGACTGGTTAAAGATTTTTGCAAGAGCAAGGAGGGCCTCAGTCTCAGTGAAACTCCAGGAAAAACATTATAAACTTTTAAGCAGATGGTATCTGACGCCACATAGACTTAGTAAAATCTATCCACATACTACTGGGGAGTGCTGGAGGGGCTGTGGAGAGGAGGGAAATCTACTTTATATTTGGTGGACTTGTCCACATATACTGCCCTTCTGGGAGGGGGTGCTGGGAGTAATGAGCAGTGTCCTCAAGTTAATTATCCCACCTAAACCAACATACTTGATTTATCATGAATTACACAAAATAATTGGTGAGGATAAGTACTTACTCCTTCTACTGATGCTGAATGGTGCAAAGGGCTTAATACCAGTTTACTGGAAAAAAAAACTCAAACTCCAAGCATTCAGGAATGGAAAGCTAAAGTGGGAGATCTCCTCAGATTAGAGCGGTATCACTACTTAAAAATCAGGAAACTGGCTACTCACGAAATGATGGTATTGACTTGGGCAGGAAAGGAATTCTAATACATAAATCATCCAGACATGCACTGTAATTTGTACGCAATACCCCTCTGCTTACCCCCGTCTCAAAACCCTTTCCTTAATCCTCCCCCCTCCCCCCCCCTTTTTTTTTCTTTCTTCTTTTTCTCTCTCATCTCTTCCCTTTACTCTTTCTCTTCTCAATTCTGTTATTTGTGTTCTGTTAATTTACGCACCTACATCAGGTATCATTATTGTCTCAGCAGTATGAAACAAGTATGCTGAGCATCTCTATATATGTACTCTTTTATATCCTGTTGTAAAGTTTACAAAGACTCATCTGTTTCACAACAAGCATTCATTATCACAGCGAGCAATTCCGCTCGCCGAAACAAGCTAAGAAACCTTGGACTATATACTACTTGAATTTGACGAGAAAGGAATATGCCTTCATCACTCATGTACTAGAAATGGCAAATCAATGTATAATATTTAATGATGTTGTATATGTCTTTATTGTCTATGTTTTGGATTGTAAGGCTTGTCGTATCTCTTGTCAAAATAAAGCTTGTTTTAAAAAATAAAAAAAAAAGTAGAATGTAGACAGCTCAGCTGCTGAACTGAATTCAAGGCAGTAATCTTCATATAATAAATGTAACAGATACTTATTTTCAAGTGATTACTACTAAATCACTGATGTTTTTGATCTGTTTTACTTTTATATGTTAAACACATAGTTGAACGGTATATGTTAATATCTTATCCATAACCAAAATATAACTAACTAGTCCTAAAGCCCGTTCACACGGGCCGTGTTATTTTTTTCATATTTATTCATTCTCATTCTCTCTCTCTCTCTCTCTCTCTCTCTCTCTCTCTCTCTCTCTCTCGTGCAGCTGCACACATTTTATCTATACCCTTTTTGTCTATAGATATTTGACTAAAGAATAATTGGTTATGAGATAAATAAAATTCTAGAAACTGTGATTTCTACGTTCATAGGATTTAAGGCTTGTCATAATATATGCAATTTATACAGTTCGCTTGCATTTTTTTCATTATTGGCGTCAGTAGGGCCTCATGTTTAAGTTTCGCCTAAAGCCTCGCAGTGTCTAGAGCCGCCACTGCATGCCGTCTAGCCAATTATTTTGTTTATATTTATAAATTGCCTGTGTGTATAAACAATGTATCTGGAGTCAACTGTTCACAGTGTATAGCCATGAATGTGAAAGAAAAAATGTACAATGGAATTGAGGATTGAAAATACACAGTGCTGGACTACATTTCAAATCTTGGTGATCTAAAGCACCATTAGTTTACAATGCTTTACACAACACATTTCCAGAAGCAATGGTATAGCGAAATAACAATTTCATATGTAGTCAGGTTTGGAATAAACAGTAAATCCATACTGTGCCACTGAAGTTTCTCAGTGTTCCCCCTCACTTGTTTGTTTTGAACAAAAAAAAATCAAATTAACTCTTATTTCTGTTTTTTCAAAAACCCAAGACAAACATATTAAAGGTCATTTACTAGCAGAAACTATGAATAAAACTATGTAATATTGTTTATGGACCCAACGTCAGCAAATGACCTTCTACTTGGGAAGGAATTATGATTCCATGAGTTTGTAAACTGAAGTAGAGGTCAATGAATGACTAATAGTATAAAAGATTTTAGTATTTATGTTGATAGACAAACAGACATTTAAATAGGGAACTGACATGTTTAATTTCTGTATGACTAAAAAAATTTAAGGAAGGCAAAATCACATAGCATTCTAAATTTGTCATCTTTTAATATCACAAGACAAAATAATTTTGAAAACTTAATTGGAAAAAATGTGTAAGAAACAATGCAACTTTGTTTACAGTGGAGTACAGTGTTAAAAGTAAAAATGTAGTCTTTGCTACAACACGGAATGACAAAAATCAATAAAATAAAAATAGAAATTGGTATGCCTTACGTATTTTTGGTATGGTTTGGTATTGGTATGTTTTACATGTTCCACTTTATATGTAAATTGTGTGCTTAGAGTAAGAAACAAACGTGACTTAAAGAACCACTCAATGCAGTAGTATTGCATAGTTAAGAAGTACATAATAAAAAGACAATTATTTAATACCTAGCTCTACTTCGGGGGTAGATTGCCGCATTCGCTGCTTGATAAATCTACCCCCGAAGTTTCAGGTCCGCCTGAAACTTAAGTTAAGAAACAGCGGTCATAAGACCGCTGCTCCTTAACTCATCTGCCACCTCTAAGGTGGGGACAGCAATCATCCCGATTGGATAAAATTGGGATGATTGACACCCCCTGTTAACGGCCGATTGGCTGTAAATGTGCAGGGGGCGGCATTGCATATGCTGTCGGCATTTATCAATGTCGGGTAGACCTGATCTGCTACAGGGGATCATGTCCACCCTGCATATGATAAATCTACCCCCTACTCTGAATTTCAAATAAGCAGTAAAAAAAAATTCTGACAAATCTATTTTTTCTCCCATTTTCCGGCCCCCTTTTGACTTGAGTGTCCCTTTAAAAGGATATAAAACAGCAAATACATGCTAGACATGATAAAGATCAACTTTAGAATAATATATAGATATATTTTGCAATTATATTAGTTGTTTAAATATTAAAGATATAAGTATAAATGTTTTTTGTGCTTTCATTTTTATAAAGTAGTAGGTGCCACCATTTTAAAATTGTTTCCCCTTATCTATCTCTCCTGCGGAGGACAATTAGGAATAGATATAAAACAAACAATAAAAGAAACTGTGTAAGTAAGTCTATGTGGAAACCCTTTTAGATAATTACTTCAATCCTATGTTCCACACAACCTTATTTGTTCCGTCTTTGTTTTGCCTGTTTTATATCAGTCCCTCATTGTTCTCAGCATGAGAGATATATAAGAAAAAAAACATTGTGACACACATTACTTTATACAAATTCAGTAGAAATTAGAAAAGCAATAATTTTCAGAGTTAAATTACAGGAAAGGGGACAAAATAAATAATGAAGGTATATTGCAAAAAGTAGTTTAACTACAAATAATTAAACATTTCATACTGCAATCTAATACTGTTTAAGATCCCTTTAAATAGATAATATTTGATATTATTTATTTGTTTTAACCTACAGAGCGGTGGTTCTATTTCTTCTTTTTTTTAATAAGCTTATTTTGTGTACAGTAAGCTATGTACGTACCTTAGGTGATGACTGCCAATTTTACCCCATAATTTGAGTATAATAATATGGCTGCACAGCTAACATATTGATGTTGTTATCTTTATTTATAAAGTGCCTTAGAATGCAGACACTAATTACACAGAAAAAAAAATGTTAGTAATTACATATACTACAGTAGATAATGAAAATTAATCAATCACACAGTATATATTCTTATCCCGGGAAAGCGTAGCTTAGAGATCTAATTGTTGTGGATTCCTATAAACAGTATTATTATTTAAGCTATCTATATGTATGTTCTTCTATTCTACTTTCCATTTTTAGGGAAACAATTACCTAGAGTGATAGACACATTTTTAAAGGGCCATCCCAGCTAAAATTGGAATCCACATGGATGCATTTCAGTTTTGAACAGAAGCCTTTTTGTAATATACATGTAGTAGCAAAAATGCTTCTAATAAAAGCTATAGCTGTTATAAAAGTATGCAACATGCACCAGCATTTTAACTCCTTGAGTGCTCTGAGCCGTCGCAGATTTTCCCACTCTGTTGCTAACGACGGCTCAGAGCCGTCGCTAGCACTCTCCCACCTTGAGGGAGATCTGGGGGCTCCCACCCGCTCCTACCCCGATGATCGGTCCTGCATAGTGACAGGCATTGCCAGAGCTTCACGTTTTGTGTGATGGCGTCATGCGGAATGACGTGATGACGTCACCGCGCAACTTTATTAAAAATGTACAATACAAAGTATAGGGAAAGGGGGCATGCTGCTTAGACGCCTGTATCTCAGGCATCTAAGCAGCTACAGAACCCCAAGACCCATCGTTGGAAAGGTAATCGCCTAACCTGGAGATACAAAAGTTAAAAAAAAAACTTAATTCACCTTAGCACCCAGGTGGGAAAGTGCTTAGCACTCAAAGGATTAAACACAGCACTGGTTCAGAGAGCCTAAAGTGCTCGTACCGTCAGACATGCTGGCATGATACAAACTCCACTGGTGCTCTTCGCAGCTGCAGTATTTAAAATGCTGATGCACTGAGAATATCTAGTTATGCTTCACATTCATGTGCAGAGAAAAATTTTAACACTAGAATAACGTTTACTAAAAACATTTTTGCCAATACGTGTATATTGCAAATATGTTTCTATTCAAAGATGTATTACCTATGCATTTAAAATTTGACAAGAATGCCCTTTTAAGGTTGCCAAGGGGTTTGTTGCAAAGGCAAGATCATCTTCGAATTTCATTGATCATTGTTTCACTTATATTTTCCAACATTTCATTAGTGGACTTCCTAGATTAATATACTGTATTATTAAAAAATGTATTACACAGTCATACAATTCCTATAAAACCTAATTCCAAAAAAAGGCAATGATTCCTCATATAACTTAAAAAATATAAAATTGACTCTTGACAAAGGCTGACGTAAGTTGAAAAGCATAGAGGCATATCTAGATTGGTCATTGTAACGGCGAAGCGTGTAGTTGAAATGCTGGGCGCCGTGGAGAAAATGACAGACTAAGATACAAGAAGGTCAGTTGAGCACTCAGAGGGAAATGCCAGCCACTAAGGGAAGCCACTCAAAGCCCCAAGGCCATAATTCAATAAACCAGAAAAAGTGGCAGCAATTCTTCTTTATTGCAGGTCACAGCACAAACAAATGTAGCAGCAACGTTTTGGGTATTCACCCTTATGCATGAATAAGGGTGTATACCCAAAACTTTGCTGCTACATTTGTTTGTGCTGTGACCTGCAATAAAGAAGACTTGCTGCCACTTTTTCTGGTTTATTGAAGTGACAGACTGGCAGAGCATAAGTTAAAAACTGGGGAGTACAGTTCACCTGTTATTCACAAGCTTGAGGATCTATCTGTACCATTAGGCAGAGCGTGAGATATACACTGTGGAGCCAGAATTCTGTGTAGAGCTTGTAATCCATCTGTTACTTCTGAACACCCAGAGAAATCTATATCCTATACAGGTTATATACCCAGTTTGCTGTGGGGAAGAAAACGACCACTTCAACCTGTAAAGAAGGAGAGGTATGGACAATTGACTTTCTAACTGAAATATAATCTACAAAATAAGAGTTAAATACAAACTAACAAAAGTGGAGATATATATCTGTAAAATAAAAACCACAATAACTAAACAATCTTTTACCTACCAGCGCCGGTATTTTATTGTCACATTTAAGTGCTCTATCTCAATTTCAATTTTATCTTTTTTTAAACTATATGAGGAATCATGATTTTTTTTTATGAATTAGGTTTTATAGGAATTGTATGACTGAGTAATAAATGTATTAATATTATATTCATCTATTGTGCATTGGGTTATATCTTATTAGCTTTTAGTGCTTCTCCTTTTGTGTTGGGTATTGTCTTTCTGTATTGACTCTTTGGAGTAAGAGTTATTTAGGAGTTTTAGCATAAGATATAGATTTGAGTCAATAGGATTACTTTTGTTAGTTCTTTTTATAAGTGGGCTTCTTGCCATGGACATCTATAGCTGTGGGAGCCCCAAGGTGCACAATACAGGACATCTCACAATCAAGCAAGAATTAGCAACATGCAAAAAAATAAATACAACATTTTTTTTTTAATTTTAATATATGTGATTGTCTGTTTTGTTACGGTAAGGTAGAGTCACTTGTAGAAAGTATCTTGAGGGGCTGTCAGTTAGAGTTCTTGGACATTCTAGAGGTGTTGTCAGAATTTATCACCAACACCTTGGTCCAGCATGTGGAATTCAAAAAGATTCTATTGTCCCTGTTTAAATATGTAATCTGGTGGTGCCTGTTTTTTCCTTTTATTTCTCTTTACTGTTTTCAAGATTCTTTGTGCATTTATTATAGACGGAATATTTTTTATAGTTAATTTGTTCTGTAATATGCCAGTGTCCTTGACAGAGCAACTGATTCTATGCACTGCATCCCTTTTTTGCCCAGCATGTGCCTTTCACAGAGAACTTTACTGTAGTATATCAGTCTTATCCTGACTAAACAGTACAGTCCAGCCCAGAAATACTAGGCAAATCCTCTCTGAACAAGCAAACCCCGGACGTATGTTTCGACCTAGTGTGGGCCTCATCAATGAGGTATGGACATATCCCTCTAGTCACATTAGGCAACGGGTCTAACTCTGGTTTCCTGCCATCACCCTTAGGGTGACTTCCCCAAAGGTCATAATTTTCATGCACAAATAGAGAGAAGCACTCAACCAGGGAATAAAGATTAACTTAACAGCTTGTTCTATGGCTAGTTATCACCCCAGAAGTAGCTTCTTTTTGCCAAGCATGTGGCTTTTACAGAGACAAAAATTCCTGTAGTATATCAGTCTGATCCTGGTTAAACAGTACAGTCCAGCCCGAAACACCAGGTAATCACTCTCTGAACAAGAGACTTGGCATACCCCAGTTCTATATGTTTTGGCCTAGTATGGGCCTCGTCAGGGAGGTGCAGCCACATCCCTCTAGACACATTGGGCAATGGATCCACTTCTAGTTTACCACCACCACCCTTAGGGAGACTTCCAAAGACTTCCTCATAATTTGCATATACAAAAAGAGAGAAGCACTCTTCTCTGTGTAATGCACATGCTGGGCAGTAAGAGGCTGCTTCTGGGGAAATAACTAGCCATAGAACAAGCTATTATGCTATTGTTCGTTCCCAGGTTGAGCGCTTCTCTCTTTTTGTGTATGAAAAAGATAGATTAGCGCTGCGGAATCTGTTTGCACTCTACAAATACCTGATAACAATAATAATAATAGATGCTGCCCCATTGATTATAATAGAAAGTGACTTGTGGCAGTGATGAGAGGAAGTAACAAAACTGCAATTTTCAAGTTGCTTTGTTGAAGCAAGTTTTTTTATTTATACTTACTAAATAAATTAACCTATTTCACGTTTTACATTTTATAAAACAGTAGTGAAACAGCTGATAATATTTTCTTCCTTGTAAAACAATCTAACACCTAGATTACGAGTTTTGCGTTCGTGTTTTAGCGCTGAAAAATGGCAATTTCAGCATTAAAACAGCACCGCAGCCATTACAAGTCTTGTCGGTATAGATGTACCGCAAGCCTTTTAGCCACTACCTATAACCCCTAAACCGAGGCCCTCCCGCATAGCAAATACTATATTAAAGTCATTAACCCCTAATCTCCCGACATCACCGCCACTATACTAAAGTTATTAACCCCTAAACTGCCACCCTTCTGCATCACAAACACTATTTAAATATTATTAACCCCTAATCTGCCGTCCGCCCACATCGCTCCCACTGTACTAAAGTTATTAAGCCCTACACCACTGCCACTATAATAAACCTATTAACCCCTAAACTACAAGCGCCCCACAACAAAATATACTAAAGTAAACTGTTAACCCCTAAACCGAAAGCCCCCCACATCGCAATAAATTAAATTAAACTAGTAACCCCTAAACCTAACCCTAATGTAACCCTAACACCCCCCAACTTTAACATAATTAAAATATTGCTAAATTAAACTTACAATTATTAACTAACGGCTAGATTACGAGTTTTGCGGTAAGAGCTGCTCGGTGCTAATTTGCAAGTTATTGTCACCGCTCACCTCCCTATAGCGCTGCTATTACAGGTTTGCATAAATCCGGCGTTAGCAGGCAAGAAGTGAGCGTTAAGCAAAATTGAGCTCCATACCGCACTCCAAAACCAGCACCGTGGTGAGCTGGTTTTACCTGCTCGTGCACGATTTCCCCATAGACATCAATGGGGAGAGCCGGCTAAAAAAAAGTCTAACACCTGCAATAAAGGAGCGTAAAGCTCCGTAACGCAGCCACATTGATTCCTATGGGGAAATAAAAATTTATGTTTACACCTAACACCCTAACATAAACCCTGAGTCTAAACACCCTTAATCTGCCGCCCCCAACATTGCCTCCACCTACATTAAACTTATTGACCCCTAATCTGCCGCATAAATACAAACTTACCTGTCAAATAAACCTAAGCTGCCTTACACTAAACCTACCATTAGAAAAAATAAAAAAACACAAGAATTACAAAAAATAAAAAAACTACCATTACAAAAAAATAACGAAATTATACAAAATAATAAAAATCATTCCTATTCTAATACACTTTAAAAAAAAAAAACACACCAAAATAAAAAAAAAACCTAATCTATAATAAACTACCAAGGGCCCTTAAAATGGCTTTTTTTGGGGCCCTTAAAAGGGCCTTTTGTAGGGAATTGCCCTAAAGTTGACAACTCTTTTGCTACAAAAGAAACACAGTATACAAACCCCCACCCCCCAAACCCAGAAAAAAAATAAAGTAAAACTTAATCTACCCATTGCCCTTAATAGCCAATAGAATGAGAGCTGCTTAAATCCTAATTGGCTGATTCAAAATTTTCAGCCAATAGGAATGCAAGGGACGCCATTTTGAAACGGCTCCCTTGCATTGAAGATTCAGTGTACGGCGGCGACCGTATGAAGAGGATGCTCCGTGCCGGATGTCTTCAGGATGGACCTGCTCTGTGCCGCCGGGATCAAGATAGAAGATGCCGCCTGGATGAAGATAGAAAAGGCCGTCTGGATGAAGACATTCTCGCTGCCTGGATGAGGACTTCGCCACCTTGATGAAGATAGAAGAGGCCACCTGGATGAAGACTTCTCGCGGCCTGGATGAAGATAGAAGAGACTGCCTGGATGAAAACTTCTCGCCGCCTGGATGAAGATCGTTTAAGCGGGACTTCAAAAACTGTACGTGGATTGTCGGGGGTTAGTGTCAGTTTTTTTTAAGGGTTTCTTGGGTGGGTTTTTTTTAAATTAGGGTTAGGGCAGCAAAAGAGGTAAATGCCCTTTTAAGGACAATGGCCATACAAATGCCCTTTTTCAGGGCAATGGGTAGATTAGGTTTTTTAGATTTTATTTTGTGGGTTTGAGGGGGTTGGGGGTTTGTAATGTTAGTGGGACTTCATAATATTTTTTTTCAGGTAAAAGAGCTGTTTAACTTAGGGCAATGCCCTTTTAAGGGCTATTGGTAGTTTATTCTAGATTAGTTTTTTTTATTTTGGGGTATTTTTTGTTTTTAAATGGGTATTAGAATAGAAATTATTTTTATTATTTTTGATAATTTGTTTGTTATTTTATGTAATGTATTTTTTTTCGTTTTGGGGTGGGTTTTTATTTTTATATTAGAACTTGGACAGCAAAAGAGCTAAATGCCATTTTAAGGGAAATGCCCATACAAATGCCTTTTTCAGGGCAATGGGTAGATTAGGTTTTACTTTATTTTTATTTGTGGGTTGGGGGGTTGTATACTGTTAGGGGGTGTTTGTTTTGTAGCAAAAGAGCTGTTAACTTTAGGCCAATGCCCTACAAAAGGCCCTTTTGAAAGGGTATTAGAATTTTTATTTTTTTGTATAATTATGTTTGTTATTTTTTGTAATGGTAGTTTTTTTTTTGTTGTAATTTTTGCGTTTTTTTTTTTTTTAATGGTAGCTTTTAGTGTAAGGCAGCTTAGGTTTTATTTGACAGGTAAGTTTGTATTTATTTTAACTAGGTAGTTAGTAAATAGTTAATAACTATTTACTAACTAGTCTACCTAGTTAAAATAAATACAAATTTACCTGTGAAATAAAAATAAAACCTAAGCTAGCTACAATAAAACTATTAGTTATATTGTAGCTAGCTTAGGTTTTATTTCACAGGTAAGTATGTATTTAGTTTTAAATAGGAATTATTTAGTTAATAATTGTAAGTTTAATTTAGCTATATTTTAATTATGTTAAAGTTAGGGGGTGTTAGGGTTAGGGTTAGGCTTAGGGTTACATTATGATTAGGTTTAGGGGTTAATATAGTTTTAATTAGGTTGTTGCGATTTGGAGGGCTGGCGGTTTAGGGGTTAATAGGTTATTTAGTGGTAGTGATGTGGGAGGCCAGATGTTTAGGGGTTAGTACCTTTATTTAGTGGCGGCAATGTCGGGGAGTTGCGGAATAGGGGTTAATAACTTTAATACAGTGGTGGCGATGTTGGGGTGCGGCGGAATAGGAGGTTAATAACTTTAATATAATGGCAGCGATATCGGGAGAGGCAGATTAGGGGTTAATAACTTTACTTAGGTTGCAGCAATATCGGGAGCTGCAGATTAGGGGTTAATAACTGTAGGTAGGTGGCGGCGATGTCGGGGGCAGCAGATTAGGGGTGTTTAGACTCTGGGTTTATGTTAGGGTGTAAGGTTTAAACTTTATTTTTTTTCCCCCATAGACATTAATGGGGCTGCGTCACGGAGCATTTCATTCCGCGATTGCAGGTGTTAGACTTTTTTCTGACCTGCTCTCCCCATAGATGTTTATAGGGGAAGCGTGAACAAGCACGTCAAAACAGCGCTTGTATTTTGTGCAGTATGGAGCTTAAAAGCACCATATCGCACGCACAAGCTGGCTGTTTGAAAATTTGTAATGGCTGCGCTAATGGGGGTTAAATAACGCAACTTTTGTTTTGTTCGTTAATTTCCCTATAGCGAGCATAACTCGTAATCTAGCTGTAAGTATGGTAGATTATTTTTACCATATGACATAAAAAAATTTCATTTGTATTTGAATCATATTTTAGTATATAAATTGTACTCAACCCAACAAAAATGTGCCCCTCCAGATAAAAGGCACACAAGGCCTGTTGGCATTATCGGTGACAGCTCATGTGATGTCATTAACCTCTGCTTGACCCATGGTAAGAAGATAATTAGATAGGAAATTAGAGTTTTAGCAGAATATTTGTCAAGAAAGACACAGGATTCCAATTAAATACAAATGTATTATTAACTTGGTTAACAATATCTGTTTAGGAGGATAAAGCAAAATTATATGTTGATTTAAAGTATGAGAGGAAGTTGAGAAAATGCAGTAAAAACACTAACCTCTACTTTTCTGACAATGTGACATTACCTTTTTAAATATTAATTTTGCTACACAATGGCCTATTTTTTTAAATTTCTTTATTCATGTTAATCGGCAAGTTATTATTATTATTTCTTATCCTAGGGTGTCCAAACCCATCAGCTCACATGCTGATATCTACTTTTAAATTCACATCAAGTTCTTTAACAAAATAACTTAAAGCAGTCACATATTCTTCAATGCCCAATTAAAGATTCATGATAAACAATAGATGCTATTCTGCTAATCAGCATGGAGCCAGGAAGGAGTTCATCTAATGAATCAAATAAATCCCAGCACATTTACCATCTATTATTTTATATTTATATATAGCTATAAGCATATGTGTTCTGTTTTATATTATCAACATGTAGAGGCACTTTATGAGTGATTGCTTATTTTCCAAAGCAAATATAGCTGCTAAATGTTACATATTCATATATTTTTCAACTTCAGTTGTTAAAACATGAAAAACCTAGGGATTTACTTGGCTAGAATATACAAACTGTAAATTATACACCTTAGGTAATATAATAATAAAAGAAAAATACTAAACACTGGTAGTGGCTTTGTAAATGAATTTAAAAATCAAGAACAGTAAATAATAGCACCCATTGCCCTGGGCTATAAATAAAGGCATACAACTATGCTACCACTGTTTGCTTGTAGATGTCATGAGGAGTATGGGGGTTGAAAGGATATGTATATCTGTAAGCACAATGGTAACCACAGAGATATGGATTTAATCTTATGAGCTTTCTGGTGGAGGAAGGGACATCATGTGAGCTTGATGACCTTCTTGAGATATGTATAAGAAAATATTAAATTGATGTTAAATCCTTTTTTCCCCTTTCTGCATCTAGAAGAGGATATTTTAAAGTGTTTTTTTTTTGTTAAATTGATGTTTAAGCATATGAGATGTGTCACAGTCAGTAAAGCTGTTGAAGTTGTCCTTATCGGCCAGTGAGCTGTTTTTTCAACACCCCATTTGGGCACAAATATACACTTCTTGTTAGTTGCAAAATCAAATTTTTTTTTTATATATATATTTTTCATGATTTTTTTTTAACCTGTTTAAATTGTATAGATAACAAAAAAGCCAAGTGGATTATTCCACCCTCTATATAGCGGGTGGTTTCTTGATGTTTGTTTTAGCTGGATCGTTTATAGCCTTTTGGGCTATTGGTTGCCTGCCTCCTGCTTGTCCGTTGTCATGTTGGATGATTCACCCTCCTCCCTTTCCATAGCCAGGACAGTGTGTGGACCTGTGTTGTGTGAGGCGGCATTAAAGCTACATCCCTCTTACATAAGCGAGAAAAGTTTTGAGAGTGAGTCTAGAAGAGAGCTAGCCAAGGGGCTCAGATGTCTTGGCCTGCACAATTAGCACAATTTTGCGCTTTTCAACAAGTGAGTGGTTTTAATCTTACCTGCTTTTTCACTCCCACATAACGTTCCTTAAGCACCTCTGTTTTTCTTTTATAGAATAATTTAAATTGTGCTGTTTATATACATGACATTTATTTCAAATTAGAATGATCAAACCCTCTCTTTTTAAAGGAACACTAAAGACAAAATTAAACATTCATGATTCAGATTGAGCACGCAATTTTAAACAGCTTTCCAAATCACTTCCTTTATCAAAATGTGCAGTCTTTTTATATACACACTTTATAAGGCGCCAGCTCCTACTGAGCATGTGCAAAAATTCACAATGTATACATATACGCATTTTGCAATTGAATGAGGCTATCACATGATGCAGGGGAAGGAGAATTTAACTAACTTTGTTATACAAAATATATTACTCAGACTTTGGCCCTGATGTTTGAAAGTGCTACAAGACAGCGCAATATTCCATATGATCCGCTGCTATGTCGGGTGAACTTGTCGGAATATTACAAGCTCCCAACATAGCAGCATCCCTGAGAGGCGTTTACTAAACAGACTATTGGTCAGCATTGCTTGCTAAAGGAGCACCCAGCATATTGGAGATGCATAGTAAATGATCCCTGGAATATTACTGCGATCTGCCTAATCGCTACTCCTAATACCTCTAAACCGAAGTACCCCAAGATTGCACACTAAGACTAAACTAATACACATCTAAACCCACTGCAAGTACTATCAATTAACCCCTATGCCGACATGAGCCCACCACAAATTCTAACTATTAACCCCCTTTGCCGCCATCAACCCACCACAAGTTCTAACTATTAACCCCCTATGCCAACATGAACCCACCACAAGTTCTAACTATTAACCCCCTATGCCGACATCAACCCACCACAAGTGCTATTAACCTATTTTTGCATCAATAAAATAAATAAATATAATATGAGATATGGCTGCATCTAACTGACGAGGCCCACACTAGGCCGAAACGTACATCTGGGGTTTTGCCGTTTCTCTCGTTCAGAGAGGGATTCCCTGGTATTTCGGGGCTGGACTGTACTGTTGAGCCAGGATCAGACTGATATGCTACAGGAAAGTTATCTATAAAAAAGGCACATGTTAAGCAAAAAGAGGCTACTTCTTGGGTGGTAACTAGCCATAGAACAAGCTATTATGCTATTGTTCATTCCCAGGTTGAGCGTTTCTCTCTTTTTATTTATGCACATTATGACTCTTAGGGAATTCTCCCTAAGTGTGATACGGGAATCCAGACGTGGACCCGTTGCTCAGTGTGCCTAGAGACAATTGGCTGCACCTCACTGACAAGGCCCACACTAGGCTGAAACATACGTCTTGGGTTTCGCTGTTTCTCTCGTTCAGAGAGAGATTGCCTGGTATTTCAGGGCTGTACTGTACTGTTAAGTCAGGATCAAACTGATATGCTTATGGAAAGTTCTTATTTGTGAAAATCACATGTTGAGCAAAAAGAGGCTCCTTCTTGGGTGGTAACTAGCCATAGAACAAGCTATTATGCTATTGTTCGTTCCCAGGTTGAGAGCTTCTCTCTTTTTATTTATGCAAATAATGACTCTTAAGGAAGTCTCCCTAAGTGTGATGCAGGAATCTAGACATGGACCTGTTGCTCAGTGTGCCTAGAGAGATATGGCTGCACCTCACTGATGAGGCCCACACTAGGCCGAAACGTACATCTGGGGTTTTGCTGTTTCTCTCGTTCAAAGAGGGATTGCCTGGTATTTTGGGGCTGGACTGTACTGTTAAGTCAGGATCAGACTGATATGCTACAAGAAATTTCTTCTCTGTGAAAGGCACATGTTGAGCAAAAAGAGGCTGCTTCTTGGGTGGTAACTAGCCATAAAACAAGCTATTATGCTATTGTTCATTCCCAGGTTGAGCGCTTCTTTCTTTTTATTTATGCTAACTATTAACCCCCTATACTGACATGATCCCACCACAAGTCTTAAGCTATTAACCACTAAACCGCCCTAAACATGCCCACCACAATAAACTAACTATAAATCCTCTAAACCGTCATTAACGCACCGCAAGTACCTTACTATTAATCCCCTATTCTGCCGTAAAGAAAATGTAACTTAAGAAATCTAATTTAAAAAATTGAATTTAAAAATATCTTAACTAAAAAAATCTAGTTTAGCAGACATACTATCGAGGAGCTCCTGTGGTAATCCTACTAAAGTATAGTTTTATCTAACTGAAAACAAGTTCATCAAACACCAGCCTAAAGCTTCATAAGAAGTGACAAATAACTTCCTACAGCCACAGAAGAGACGAAAAAAGGGTAAAGGAAAGTAAACTAGACGATCAGCAAATTCTGTGCTTCTGAACAAGGCCAGAAGGGAAGTGACTTTCCTCTCAAAAACTAACCACCGGAGGGTCGGGGCTCCGCTCCGGAGATCAATTCAACTATCACTCCAGTGCAACCTGCAGAGGCCAAATCAACCTGATTGGACAGAGACCCAGAAATAGAGATAAAGTGCACCGCAGCTTATCCCCAACCCGGAGAGTGGGAAGTCATCAGCCATTGCCATTTTGCGATACTGGTAATCCTTAGCCTCCAAAAGTAGCCTGCTAGCAAAGGGAATTTCATCTTACACTACCCTCCGGAGGGTAGGGACTCCTCTCTGGAGGTAAACTTACCTTCTACTTCGTTGGGATATACCAAAGCTGACTGAAATATACCTGTAGGCGGTTTGGAAAAGTGGACAGTGATCGCAGCAGGCTACTCTCATGCCAGATAAGTAATAACTATTACACTATTCACAACACTACATATGCCTTTATAGCCCCCTGCAGCAATCACCCACTAAAATAAATTTGCATGTAGATTTTGCTGTAAATAAGCTACTGACTTGGGGAATATTTACACGCTAAAGGAAAATTGTGCTTTTGGTGCGAATCGCCATTCCTGTTATAATTTACACTGCCTGTAGATGCGTCACTACCTTTGAAAGAGGCCTAAGGTAGTGCTACACACTTTATTTACAGATAGAATAAAGACTTAGGCCTCTAATTATCAAGGTCTGTTGGACCTGATCCGACAGTGCGGATCAGGTCCGACAGACCTCGCTGAATACAAGAGCTGCTGGTGCAATGCTGCCCCCTGCAGACTCGCGGCCAATAGGCCGCCAGCAGGGGGGTGTCAATCTACCCGATCATACTCGATCGGGTTGATTTCTGGCGATGTCTGTCCGCCTGCTCAGAGCAGGCGGACAGGTTATGGAGCAGCGGGTTATGAAACACGGGGAAGTGAAACCTTAATTGCAGCAGGTTAAGCACACTCTGGCTGACATAACTCCTCTAGTTAATACACTCCAGATCACAGTAATCACTAAATGACAATTAGCAACAGCTACAGCAATACATAGGACATGGTCTATTACTATCTTTGAAATCTCCAAAGAGTGAAGTGGTACCAAGTGGAGTGGGAAACATTATTATAGGAGCTCAGAAAATCTAGAAGAATACACCCCATAGAAAATTCAGCAAGAAAACCAAAAGTGTGTACATAACTACTCCCATTTACGTTATATTTCAGCTGGACAATCCCTGCATTTTAAATTAATGTTTAGAGCTGTCAAGTACCTAAGTAATAAGGGTCACACTACCCCTACTATTTAACCCTTTAAGGACACAGCTTTCAGTTTGCTCAATTGTTTTATGATGGAAAAATTCCGTCACATGTCCTTAAGAGGTTAATATAGTTACTGCTTTGGAGAAAGACGCCAGAGAACATCAGCTAACCTTTTTCAGTAAGTCCTTTAACTGCAGACCTTTTCACACCTACCTTCCCTGCTTTATTTGCCCCTAGTGGGTACCTTCCACAAATACCCTCTCCTTTTGTCTTCCCTAGTGGATAAGTCCCTGAAATAGTGTGTGAAATGTCCTACATTTATCTATTATCATAATTCTAGAGTGCTAATCTTTATATCAACTCATAATACACAGTTGCACAACTGATATAGTAATACTCCTTGAGTGATATCGTACATTACAAGCTAGAACTACAACTAGAAATACAGTCTCACTGAGTCTCTCAAAATAATATAAGTGTAAAACAATCATACACTAGCACTAAAGGGTGTGCCTTGAGGTTTGACCGCACTTGCCTCCCCCTACCCTATCTACTCACCCCTAGTGGGTATAATCCAGAACTTCCTTGCCCTTTTACCGTCCCATGTGAATATATCTCAGAGGTAGTGTGGTGGGGCCTTGGGGCTACCACCTTGTTTCTTTTTCTCCTTATCTCGAGTCTGCTGATATCGGATCTAGAATGATAGGGTAAAGCAACTCGTGAGGGGCAGGAACTCTTCCCAATTCTAGCATTCTAACGAAGCTCATTTATGCTATATCAGAAACTGAGACAGAACCCCTGCAGACTAGCAGAAAGAAATACTATCCATAATCAAGTCTGCAATTCCACACTCATCATCATCTATAGGCTAATAATCTAGGATCAAGTCAACATGTCTCACTCAAACAGGAAAAAATTAAACAACCAGAAGGTCCCAAAAGGACCGTGGCAGACCACTTTAGCAGCAAGTTTATTGCAGAAAGAGATATGTCAGACGAAGACTCCAGAGATTCATCCATAAGACAAAGAGAGCCCGGGGTACATGTCTCACAAGAACCAATCTCCTGGTAAGACGGATCACATCCCACTTATTGAACTCATCAATTCCTTGTCATCTAAAATGGACTCTCATCACACATCCTTGAAACAGGAAATCAAGGAGAAAGAGCGGATACTCTCGAGAGAAAGCATGAGGACTTGGCGACTGATCACGCCAACTTCATGTCATACACTCAAACACTAGCTGAAATTATCTCAGTTCTTGAGTCGAAGGTAGAAAATTTGTAGGACAGATCGAGACAATATTCGCATCCGAGGAATACCTGAAAGCGTGTCTGCTAACGAACTCCCTGAATACCTCTCTGATCTTTTCAAAGCCCTGCTAGGCTCGCTACAAGATCAAGAGCCAAAGATTGACAGAGCTCATAGAGCACTCAGGCCTAGGAACTCTAATTTTGAACAGCCAAGAGATCTTATAATATGAATGCATTATTATACTTTCAAGGAAAAAGTCCTGAAAGCACCCTGTTTAAATAAAAACCTTCCAGATCCCTTTCAGGAGATTCCGTTCTTTCCTGACTTATCATCCCATACCTTGACCAAAAGGAAATCCTTCTACCCAGTTACCCAGTGCCTACACAATCATTCAATAAAATATAGATGGGGGTTTCCCGTAAAGCTGTTTTTTCAGCACAGTGGTCATTCTTATGTTATAACAACCATCAAACAGGGCATGGAGGTGTTGGATACTCTTTCTTTTTTTTTTTTTTTCCCTTTTTTTAAATATTATTTTTATTAATTTCACATGCAAAAACCAATTCAACAAAACATCTTACAGAATTTGTAAAAAATGTAACATATCTTCTGATAATTCGAGAAAACACAAGATAAATATCTATCTAGTCATAGATTACCTCATGACAGCATACTAGGTCCTTACAGAGGTCATATATATACAGAAAAAGGAGAAAACATCGCCATATCTCAATTAAGTCACATAAATAAACATGAGGAGAGAAAAAAAAAAAAGAAAAAAAGATATTACACTCGATATAATAGTACAATGCTTAATAGGAAGAAGCATTTTCCCTTTAACTATCAGCTCAAGAATTCTCCCAGTGACCTGACCCATTATTTGAATTATCATATCTTCTACATTAATAAAGAATAGATGAGATATATCGGGGATTCACATATTCATTCATCACTCTGAGGACACCACCTCCGCATCAATTATAGGGAATAAATAGAAAAAGAAAAGGAAAGAAAAGGAAGAAGAAAAAAAAAAAAAGAAAAGGGAACAACCAGGCTCACCCAGCCCCCCACTCCCCTACCCCACCCCCCACACCTCCCCCGATGTCACTACTTCTGCCATGCCGGTCAGCCACCACCCAGGATAGTGCCCTGCCAAGGTATTTTGAAGAATAAAGGTAGAGCTACTTATTGGCTTGACTATTTGAATTTGAGTTTTATTCGGGAGCAATTTGATTACCCGCTCCCATTTGGAGATGAATGCCTGGACCTGATCATTATTCGTAGTTGATATATTATATTGTTCCAAAATTATTTGCATAGTTACTGCTTTCTTAAATTCACTGAATTTGGGCGCCTGTGTTGCTTTCCAATGCCTGAAAATTAGATTCCGAGCTAATATCAGTATGGTATTAAGTAATTTATAATCCTTGGATCTCGTTGAGTATCCAACCAGGAAAATAATATCTCTACAAGTTATAGTGAATGTAGAATTGATTGTCTGTTTAGTCCAAAAATATATTTTGCTCCAGAATTGGGATATCTTGGGACATAACCATAAACAGTGCAGGATATCTGCGTTCTCCTTACTGCATCTTGAACATAACTGGGCGTTCTTAGACCAGATAGATATTTTGCTAGGAGTGATATATACATTATATAAAATTTTTAGGTGTGACTCGCGCCAAGCTGTAGGTACCCAAGAGTCATTAATTATTTGCAGGCTTCCCTGTATATCCAATGCATCTAAATCTGGAAATTTTGTTAGCCATATTAACCGTATATACCTGATTTGTGTTGCTTTATTATTAAAATTCAAGATTTTATAGAAAGTAGAGATGGAAAATCTACCCGCTTGATATATTTTCACACCACTTACTAGTGGACCCATTGACCAGTCTGGTTTAAATTCTTTTTGAAGATTTACTAGATAATGTCGAATCTGTAGGTACGCAAAAAAATCCTTGCTTTGTATGTCATACTTAGAACAAATGGAGCCAAATGAATCAATTGTACCATCTGATAACAGCAACTGTTTGACATAACTTAGCCCTTTCTCCGCCCATCTCTGAAAGACTTGAGAGTCATATCCTGGTTGGAACTCAGGATTCCCTTGGATTGGTAAGAATTCAGTAGCATTTGGATTCACCTGGATTTCAAAGCAATATTTTTGCCAGGCCCAAATTACGTTCCTAAATGTCGAAAGATTCTCTACATTACTGGGCAACTTTTTAATTGGACAATGTAATAAGGCCTTCAAATTAAATGGAGCAGTAATGCTTGATTCGCACTGATAGAAGGTGAAGTATTGTTTCTCAGAGATCCAGTCAATTGCATATTTAAGTAGAGAGACCCAGTTATAGTATTGAATATTGGGGAATGCTAAACCTCCTGCCATTTTATCATTCATTAATCTTGTCAGGGAAATTCGTGGTTTTGCCCCTTTCCATATAAACTTAGATGCTATTTGGTTAAATTTCGAAACGTCCTTATTTTTAAGCCTGAGAGGAATGTTCTGTATAAGATACAACAATTTGGGAAATACTATTGTTTTAATTAGCATAATACGAGGTATTAATGATATTGGTAGATTAATCCAACTTTCTACTTGATTTTGTATTGTCTTAAGACAACTTGTTATATTTAAATCATACCATTCCGACGGATTCTTACTTAGAACTATACCTAGATAGTTCAGGTGTTTAGTTTCTTTGAAAGGATGTCTGATTCTGTTTTTAACTGGTTTTAATATCCATAGTAATTCAGATTTGATTAAGTTAATTTTATAACCAGATACAGTACTAAAAAGTTTCATGATAGCAGTAAATTTCGGCAAATTAACTTCTAGATTATTCATAAACACTAGTAGGTCGTCTGCATATAATGAAAGAATGAATTTATGTTCCCCTATATTAATGCCCTCTAGTTGATCCCGTAGCATAATAGCCAGTGGCTCGAGTGAAATATTAAAGAGTAGAGGGGATAATGGGCATCCTTGCCTTGTTCCTCTATGTAACGAAAATGGGGCTGTAGCTACATTATTTATAACTAGAGCACAAACTGGATTACTATATATTGACTGTATAAAATTGCTGAAATGTCCTCTGAAACCGAACTTCCCTAGTGTCGTGAATAGGTGACTCCAACTTATGTAGTCAAACGCTTTCTCTGCGTCCAGCGCTATTATAGCAGCATCAGACCCTTTTCTAGATGACCCTTGTGACTTATTCCAGAAGTAATCCAGAATAATCATTGTTTTCCTTAAATTCTTGATTGGACTTCTCCCTTGCATGAACCCCACCTGGTTCTCATGTATAATACTTTGTAGAATAGGCTGTAATCTATTAGCTACAATTGATGTGAGGAATTTGTAATCGGAGTTAAGAAGCGATATGGGTCTATACGAATCTACCAGTTCTGGATCCTTTTTTTTCTTAAGAATAAGCACCACATTAGATGCAGTAAAATATTTTGAACATCCTATTTCTGCACTATAATATTTGTTAAATAGACTACACAATGTTGGAGTCACCTCCTCCTGTAGGATTCTATAGAACTCGACAGGGAGACAGTCTGGTCCGGGAGCCTTATTGAGTCTGGCTTGTTGAATAGCCAGATTTATTTCTTGTTCTGAGATTACTGCATTCAAACTTTGAAGATCTTCCTGCGAGATCCTAGGTAAAATTAATTTAGACCAAAGCGCCTCACTGTCCAGGTCATGACAGGGTTCTGCTTTATAAATACCCTGAAAATAGTTATGAAAAGCTTTTTTAATTTCTTCTGTCTGGATATATCTATTCCCATTCTGTCTAATAGCAGCGATAAAGTTGCTATCTTTCGGTTTAGAGATTCTAGCTAGGTATTTAGCCGCTCTTCCTGTAAACCCTCTATATAGAGCTTTTTGCTTTAACCCTTCTTGCATGGCTTTTTGTTTTAAAAAAATATCCCATTGAGATTTCGCATTACTGTATTTGATCCAATTCCCCCTAGATCTAAGAGAGATATAAGCGTTGTACTTATTTCTGACTGTGTTGGAAAGTTGTATTTCTTTTTGCTTAGTTTTTTTTTTGAGTCTACAAAGATAAGCTTTAATGTGTCCTCTAAGTACAGCTTTAGCAGCTTCCCAATATGTTTCAGTTTTATCTATATAGCCTCTATTAAAATTGTGATATTCTGTCCATTTATGCTTTAAAAATTCTTGGAACTGAGTATCTGAAGCTAGATACTTAGGGAAAAATATTCTATTGTTATCTCCTTTTTTAAATGCATTGGGGCCAAATTCAAGTGAAATTATTGCGTGATCTGACAAAAGAATATCTTTAATATCAGTTTTACATTCCAGTCCCATTAGGGCCTCTGAGATCAGAAATAAATCTATCCTAGAAAAACACTGGTGACTTGAAGACATACAAGTGTATCCCCTAGTATCAGGGTGCTGGACCCTCCAGATATCTCTTACCCCTAATTGGGAACAGAATTTTTGAAATATTTGTGTCTTCCGATCCCGTTTGTATGTATCCTTCCTTCCAACTCTGTCTAAATTAGGGGAGGGAGTAAGATTTAAATCCCCAACTATTATTAAATTTTGTCCAGTATACTCTAATAATTCTTCAGTAAGTCTGTTCCAAAATTGACCATCTACTATATTGGGCCCATATACATTACAGATTATGTAGGGAATGAGATTAATTTTTAATTTAAAAATTTGAAATCTCCCGCCCCTGTCCTCTTCTAAACCTGTGATCTCATAATCCAAATGTTTACTAATCAAAATTGCTAATCCTTTCTTCCTATCTTCCCCAGGGATAGCGACAACTTCTCCCACCCATTTCATTTTTAATTTCATTATCTCTGAGTTTTTTAAGTGAATTTCCTGGAGCATTACCAGGTCAGGTTTATATAAGCCTAATTGCTTGATAATAGCTTTTCTCTTTCTTGGCGAGGTTATCCCGCCAACATTCCATGACAGAAGAGTTAACGCTTTCATACTAAACTCTTAATAGAGATAAGACGAACCTCAAGGGTCCAATACCCATAGTCGGGGAGGACAGGGGAGAAGCACAGAGGGAGAGAGAGGAAGGAGAGCCCGAAAAACAAACAAACAAAAAAAAAAAAATGGGGGGGGGAGGGGGAAAGAGGGGGGATAAACCCCCTAAACTTAGGTCCATCCATCCTACACACCCATCCATTCACTTCCTGAAAATCCATATATACTAATTTGGAATATTTTTAACACCATATTTAAAAATCTTCGTTCATTGTATGCCCTGCTCTTTACAGAAAGCCTGCGCCTCACTGGTATTATTGAGTACCACCTGTGTACCATCCATTCTTATTATTAGCTTAGCCGGGTATATCATCCTCACATTGTAATCTGCTTTTAATAATTTAGAGCAAAAAGGCGACATCTCTTTACGTTTTGCCACTGTCTCACTGGAAAAGTCCTGAAAAATCAAGACTTTAGCTTGCTCTATCATGAGAGGATAGACTTCCCTATATTGCCTAAGAAAATGTACCTTATCTTGGAATTTAAGGAACTTGACAATTATAGGTCTGGTAGAAAAATTATCTTTTCTCACTTGACGAGCTACACCTGTTCTGTGCACCCTTTCTATATGGATTGGTGTATCAATATTAATTCCAAGGCTCAGTGGAAGAGTGACCGTGACAAAATGCATCAGGTCTGTATAATTACTATCATCTGGAAGACCAATAATTCTCAAGTTATTGCGCCTAGATCGGTCTTCCAGCTCTTCCACCCTGCCTTGTAATTTGTCCAATCTCTTAGTATACTCAAGGTTAGCAGGTTCAATTATGTTAATTTTGTCTTCAATGTCTGAGATTCTAGTTTCTACCTCCAAAAGCCTTGTAGAAAATTGTCTAACTTCAGATGTGAGACTGTTTATGTCTTGCTTAATTTCCATTTTCATGTCATTCAACTGTGGAGTAATTGTCTTGGTAATCTGACATAAGAGTTCCTGCATATCAAAGTGCGTCTCAGCTTGTGATTGTGATGTTTCTAATATCTGTTTCGCCATTTTTTTTTCTTTCTGCTTAACAGGCATATTAGAGGGAGAATTCTTGGCTGATAATATAAATTTATCCATATACTTGAGTTCCTATAAGCCCTGCTATGTGGCCACTGTCATCTATTGTGATCAAAAATTGTGTGTGTTAAATACGTGAATTAAGTGAACCTAAGTATGGTCCCCAAAAAGGTGGGACAAAGAATTAACAAAAGATCTCAAAAAGTGATAAGATCAGCAGCAACAACAAAAAAGTGCAACGTGAAGAAAGAACAGTGCCACGCTCTACATGGAGTGAGAGGCGAGGGAGAAAGAGGAGGAAAGAAAGCAAAAAAAAAAAAAAAAAAAGAGAGAGAAAAGAAAAAAAAAGAAAAGAAAAAAAAAGAAAAAAGGAAGTTTAGGAGCGGCCTAAATAGCAGTAATTTGTAGAAGGCAAATTCTATGTAGAAATTTAAGTGGATTTTTGAATTAGAGAACAGTTAAACATGCCCCTTGAATTATTTGAGAGCCTAGAAATTCTAACAGTTATATTATCTGGCCAGTGCAGATGCCAGATTCCCTATCTATGTTGATCCTTATTCCTCTTAATTAATACTTATAATCAGTATAATTCTGATATGTAGAAATGTTTGGAATAACTTTGATCGTTTAGGTTCACTCCAAGATTTAGGGAAAACAAGATAATAACAATCAAAAAGCCTACTTATGGATATATACGCTCATATCTTAATTCTTCTCACTAATATTCTGTATCAGTATTACAAAGCCATAGAGAGAGATGCCAAAGCTAGAGAGACACAGAGAGACCCCCAGCAGGTATCCAGAAAAAAGCAGACAATACCCTTTGAGACAGTGCTAGACAAAAAAGAATATACGGCAACAATATTGACATCAGATTTGAATAATACAATGCTGTAGCAACCACTTAGCTCCCTAGATATAGGGTACTATATTGGCAAATGAAACAATATACCAGATCAAGTTTTTGAATGGCCCAATGTCTATATATAAGAGTGTTTCTGGCAAATGTTTGTAGGAGAAAAAAAAAAGAAAACAAAAAAACACTCTGAGTCTTTACTTATATCTATAAGGGGTATAGAAGAAAATGAAGGCAGGTGAGACGCCAATACTATACTTTATCTTGAAGCCGTCTTCAGCGTCTCAGACTCCTCTATTATTACCGTCTGATAGAGGGTCCCGTCTTGGAAAGTTCCCTTCCTCCTGTAATCGAAATGGACAAAGCTGGATTCCCACCTCGAGGCAAACTTAATCCAGGTGAACAAAACAAGAAAAAGCTTCTGATGCCACTCCACACCAGACAGCAGTGATGCTGTGTACTCTGCTGATATCCGTCAGGGCGCTTCTGTACGTGGCCTACGTGCAATGGGCTTCCCGGGTTTGCAGCTTCCGCCTCCGGGTCATCCCTTGTCCGTCGGGCGACGAGTAACTCCGCAGCTGCGCCTGCCCTTGTTCCCGGAACCCACAATGAGCACACCGCTCCGCCTGAGGCTTAGTCAGTTGCAGGCGTGATCACCACCAAGAGTCAGTAGAGCTGTAAGCCAGCAGAGATATGCTCACCAGGGAGCACTCAGGAGTTCAGTATCCCGCTGCAATACAGGTATGCTTTTGTTCATTACCCAAGGAGCTCACCAGGGAGCAACCAGGTACTTGAGCGATAAGATAAGACCATGTCCTATACGTTTTTCTTATTTTTAGAGATTGTGTGTTAGAGTGACCAAGCTTTTTACCTTCCTTCTTAGAGAAGTCGTGTTTAGGCAGGAAGCAGCAGTTCTTTACACTCCTATGCCACTGAACATTCAGCCTGAATCAAAGGAAGCAGCGGTGCAGATACAGTAGAAGCCGGCTTTCTGCAGCCTTTGCGCTCGCTCTTTGAATGTGTGTAGGAAACACCTTCCTTGGTGTTTTATGAACTGTTCGTTGTAACACTTCCAACGAATTAGTTACATTGTATTATAAGAGTTCTTTAGAAGAGTTTGTAACCAATTGCTTCAGCCACGAAGCCAGAAGATGCCTAGTATAGACTTCCCCTCCAGGGACCAAATAATCCTAATCCCAGACCAGTGTCAGCCTTGGTCAAGGGGCGCGTGGAGATGAGGGTTGTTGGTTAGAACACAGACCAGCAGCACAGCGTGCAGCACCTTGCTTGCTCCTCCCCTCAGCCGGAAGTCCTCCTCCCTGCACAAGTCCAGATGTCCCCTCTAATATCCAGTAGGCAGCGGAAAACTGGATACTCTGACTCAATTACAAGGTCCCTCTTCTACATCTCAATCCCAACAGGATCCCCGACTCTTCGTGCTGCTGCCCCCCGAATGGGACCCTAAGCCTAGACGCTTATCTCCAGCTCACAAAAGGAAGAATCTGTCACAGCAAGAACTGAGATAACTCTATCCTTTTTTTTTAAAAAAAAAAAAGGATTTTAGCTAATATGACTGTCAATTGATATTGAACTTTCAGAAATGCCTGGATGATACATATATATGAACATATATTCGAGACTTTCATTGAAATTTTTTTTGATTAAAAAATCTTATTGATCTACTAATAATAATACCAATCTGATATACTTTAGCAAATCTCCATAAACTAATGTTAAGTTGTCTTATAGTTAATTCTATTGTAAGTTATGTTTGAATATTTATTGTTGGTTCATCTTATTTTTTCCAGTTTTTTTTATTTGTTCCTCAGAGTAAAAAGACCAATGAGACTATTGTATGATCCAGTTATTCCTCTCTCTTTCTAGAGAGACTAGGTTGTTATAAATTTCTTGATTGAACTGCTTAGTTCCTGATGTCCTGCACTGGTATCTTTGGCCTTGACTTAGTCACAGACAGACCCCAGACAGATCTACTCTTTTTCATAACGTCACTTAGATAATCTGACAAGTAAAAATGTAGAAAAGTGATGAACATGGTAAAGTGTAGAGTGCACACAGCATAAACCAGTCTACGTCAGGACTTATTAATTGGATACACAAAAGTACAGACTCAATAAAGTGTGGGGGAGACTTGCATCAAATGATGTAAAGGAAAACTGTAGTAAGTGGTCACACTAGCTCCATCTCTCACACTCCCTACCTTAAGACCGGGTGATCAGTGTGAGGAGAGTCTGGGTTAAGTGCTGAGATATCTGCTGCTCGCTACTTATGGCATTAGCATAGCAGCTCCCATAAACACCTGTCCCTGTGTGCACTACAACAAAATAGTAGTAATCCAAAATCCCAAATTTCACTCACCCACACCTATGGTGTACTTAGTAGGCCCACTCAAGATCGGTATTTCATGTTTAGGAAGTATGGATTCGGAGCCACAAAGCAGCATCTGGACGCTTCACCTTCAAATTGCTGCTCGACTCCTCCTAGGTACTCCCGATCACATGACCGATGAAGGCCCAATCTGCACGGCTCAAGATTCTGGCGTCAGCAGCTGTGGGGCAACAGTAATCAGACTAGGCTGTGTGCACTGACAGGCAAATTTTGTGAGGCTAGATTAATGAGAACGGACCCCTGAAGACCACTGTAGTAATGAATAAAAGAACCTCATAATGAGCCTCATAGTAGAAAAATAAAATCACACTTTATTTCATCCATTAAAAGCTTTCAGGAACAGGAGAATTGATAAAAACCCTTGGCCAAAATCTTGTCTGACTAGTTTTGGTCACAAGGAACATAATCATAGACATGATTAACTGCATCTGTACACAGAATTTAAAGGCTCAAACTCTGTTTGACTGGTTTAAAAACAATGGCTAGGAAGATTGACACACACTTAAAGGAACAGTTACATACAATTTAGAAAATGCATGAAAAGAAGGACTGTTTTATCTTAGTTTATATAAGGAGAGCAAGCACAGGTCTTCATAACTGTAAACTTTATTAAGAATGCTATACACACACACACTATGCAAGAGGCACTTCCTGACTCTACCATTGTGCACATAACAACAGGTTGATATGGTTCATACCAACTGATAATCTCAATATCACACATTTCCCCTTTTCTTTTCTTTTTAAACAACAGAAAACTTAAAGTAATTTTTTTTTAACTGTAGTCTATGTGAAAAAACTTCAGTCCCTTTTAACATTGTTCAATTAGACGATTGGGTTTTTTGATATATCGACCTGACCTTGTTTGCATTGCATCACTGGCAGGCAAGTCAGTCGAGCTTTGCAAAGTTTCTCTGGCATCTTCATTCTCCAGCTGCAATGAAGTGTTCAATGTATCCTCACAGGTTTCCTTCACTGTCGAATTATTGTGAACTGATGGAATAGTCATCAAATGTTTACGATTCCTACGTAAACATTGCCCATCATTGGTTTGAACTACATACGATCTTGGAGAATATTGCTGGATAACTGTTCCTTCAGTATTCCAGCTGTTTGAACCTTGTACTCGCACAGGAGTTTGTACCTGAAGATTCTCCAAAGGCTTTGCAGCTCGGTCATAGTATTCATTCCTTTTTTCTCTGAGTTTCAATTTGGTTTCTATTACATGTTTTTATGGGAACCTTTTCCAAGGTTTCACAACTGGTACTCATGTGACCAGCTGTCTGCCAAACAATAATTCTGCCGGTGACTTCCCACATTTTAAAGGAGTAGCTCTATAGCTAAGAAGAGCCAGACATGGATCCTTGTCTGCATCTGTTGCTTTCTGAAGTATGTTTTTCTCTATCTTTACTCCAGCTTCTGCTAATCCATTTGCTTGTAGATATCCCGGGCTGGATGTTCGATGTTCAAATTCATAGGTACTGTCAAAAACCCTAAACTCTCTACAATTGAATTAAGGACCATTGTCTGATATTATTACTCTTGGAATGCCATGTCTCGCCAAAATTACTTTTACTTTTTTGATCACTGTACTTGCTGACTCATCTTCCAATAATGCTATCTCTGGGTAATTAGAGAAGTAATCCAATACTAAGATATAATGCTGATTTTTGAAAACAAACAAGTCCATTCCTAACTTTTCCCAGGGTGCCAACGGGAAGTCTGTATCCAGTATAGGCTCTTTAGGTAACTGAGGTCTGAATTTTTGGCAAGTCCGGCATTGAGTGATCATTGTCTCAATGCTTTCATTCATGCTTGGCCAGTGCAAATGTCTCTAGCTCGTCTTTTTGTCTTTTCTATACCTGAATGACCTTCATGTAGTCTTTTCAGTATTTGACTTTGCAAACTCGCTGGTACAATTATCTTTTGTCCTTTCAAAAGTACCCCTTTTATCAAAGAGATTTCAGAAATGTATGGTCTATACAGTGATGGCATTAGTGTCTTAGATTTGCCACTAGAAACTGCTTTCTTCACTTGACTTAAAAGTGCATCTGTTTCTATAGCCTGTTCTATTGCTGCCCACATTGCATGACTAAACGGGGCTTTCTTCAAGATCAGATTGACGTGAACAGTCACCTCTTTCTGCAACTGTAAGTCCTCATTGTTAAATGGTAAGTAAGCTCGTGACAGAGCATCCGCTACCACCAACTCCTTGCTAGGTATAAAATCCAAGGTGAAGTCATACCTTTGAAGTCTTAGTAACAAACGTTGAATTCTTGGAGGTGCATCTATCAAGCCCTTTTGGTAGATGTGAATCAAAGGTTTGTGATCAGTTTCTGCTGAAAATACTCTTCCATACAAATAAACATGACATTTTTCACATCCATAAACTAGTCCCAATGTTTCCTTTTCAATTTGAGCATATGATTTTTCAGTATCTGTCAATGCCCTAGATGCATAAGCCACAGGCATCCATCCCGAGCCTTGATTTTGAAATAGAACTGCTCCCAATCCATTTTGTGAAGCATCAGTTGACAACTTTGTTTTTGCTGTTGGATCAAAGAATTGCAGAGTTGGTGCAGTAGTAAGCATTTCCTTCAAAAACTTCCATTCTTTCTGGTGATTCTCTGACCATTCCCAGGCATAGTTTTTTCTTAGTAGTTGTCGCATTAGTACAGTTTTTTCTGGTAAATTAGGTATGAACTTGCCAAGGTAATTCACTATTCCTAGTAAGCGTTGTATATCTTGCTTATTTTCTGGCTGTGGCATTTCTGTAATTGCCTTAATCTTTTTCATGTCTGGTAAAACACCACCTCCCGTGAGTTGTTCTCCCAAATATTGAATTGAAGTTTTTCTGAATTGACACTTTGGGGCCTAGTTATCAACGTGTCAACTTTCCTGCCTTCGCCGGCCCAATACGCCCACATAAGCTCGCCTCACATCGCCGCCGCGGACCTGAAAAATTTCGCCTAAGTTATCAAATAAAGCTGTCAAAAAGCCGCGCACCAAGTACGGGGCGATGAGCAGCGGACTGTGAGAGTTATCACTCACCCGATCTCGCTGCTCTTTGGCTTTTTCCCAGCTTTATTGCTAGCCTGTCACTAAGCACCCACACTAAACTGCACTGTTCTACCCCCTATACCGGCGCCCCCAGAGCCCCCCGCAACTAAATAAAGTTATTAACCCCTAAACCGCCGCTCCTAGACCCTGCTGCAACTCTGATAAATGTATTAACCCCTAAACCGCCGCTCCCGGACACCGCTACCACCTACATTATACCTAGTAACCCCTATCCTGCCCCCCCTATACCGCCGCCCTCTGTAATAAAGTTATTAACCCCTATCCTGCTGATCCCGCACCTCGCCGCAACTAAATAAATAGTTTAACCCCTAAACCGCCGCTCCCTGAACCCGACGCAACCTATATTAAATTTATTAACCCCTATCCTGCCCCCCCTACACCGTCGCCACCTATAATAAATTGATTAACCCCTATCCTGCCCCCCATTACACCGCCGCCACTGTAATAAAATTATTAACCCCTAAACCTAAGTCTAACACTAACCCTAACACCCCCCTAACTTAAATATTAATTAAATAAATCTAAATAATATTTCTATTATGAACTAAATTAATCCTATTTAAAACTAAATACTTACCTATAAAATAAACCCTAATATAGCTACAATATAAATAATAATTATATTGTAGCTATTTTAGGGTTTATTTTTATTTTACAGGCATCTTTCAATTTATTTTAACTAGGTACAATAGCTATTAAATAGTTATTAACTATTTAATAGCTTACCTAGCTAAAATAAAGAGAAATGTACCTGTAAAATAAAAACTAACCTAAGTTACAATTACACCTAACACTACACTATACTTTAATAAATTATTCCTATTTAAAACTAAATACTTACCTGTAAAATAAACCCTAAGCTAGCTACAATTTAATTAATAATTACATTGTAGCTATTTTAGGAATTATATTTATTTTACAGGTAACTTTGTATTTATTTTAGCTAGTTAGAATAGTTATTAAATAGTTATTAACTATTTAATAACTACCTAGCTAAAAGAAATACAAAATTACCTGTAAAATAAATCCTAACCTAAGTTACAATTAAACCTAACACTACACTATCATTAAATACATTAAATAAATTAACTACAAATAACTACAATTAAATACAATTACATAAACTAACTAAAGTACACCAAAAAAAAGCTAAGTTACAAAAAATTAAAAAAAATAGGTTACAAACATTTTAAAAATATTACACCAATTTTAAGCTACTTACACCTAATCTAAGCCCCCTAATAAAATAACAAACCCCCCCCAATAGAATAGCCAATAGAATGCGAGCTCAATCTGATTGGCTAATTGGATCAGCCAATCGGATTGAACTTGAATCTGATTGGCTGATTCCATCAGCCAATCAGATTTTTCCTACCTTAATTCCGATTGGCTGATAGAATCCTATCAGCCAATCGGAATTGAAGGGATGCCATCTTGGATGACGTCCCTTAAAGGAGCCTTCATTCGTCGGTAGTCCGTCGGTAAAGAAGGATGTTCCGCGTCGGCGGGATGAAGATTGAAGACCCCGCTTGGAAGATGACATCGCCCGGATAGAAGGCTTCTTCAGCGCCGCTTGGAAGATGACATCGCCCGGATGGAAGAATTCTTCAGCGCCGCTTGGAGGATCACTTCATCGGATGGAAGATTTCTTCAGCGCCCCTTGGATGATAACTTCTGCCGCTCCGGCTCTCCTCTTCAGTTCCATCACTGCTCGGCTGAGTGAAGACGACTAAAGGTAGGATGATCTTCAGGGGATTAGTGTTAGGTTTTTTTAAGGGGGGTTTGGGTTAGATTAGGGGTATGTGGGTGTTGGGTTTTAATGTTGGGGGGTTGTTTTTTTCTTTTACAGGCAAAAGAGCTGAACTCTTTGGGGCATGCCCCCACAAAAGGCCCTTTTAAGGGCTGGTAAGGTAAAAGAGCTTTGAACTTTTTTAATTTAGAATAGGGTAGGGCATTTTTTTATTTTGGGGGACTTTGTTATTTTATTAGGGGGCTTATGTAAATATCTTAAAATTGGTGTAATATTTTTAAAATGTTTGTAACCTATTTTTTTTATTTTTTGTAACTTAGGTTTTTTTTTGTGTACTTTAGTTAGTTTATGTAATTGTATTTAATTGTAGTTATTTGTAGTTAATTTATTTAATGTATTTAATGATAGTGTAGTGTTAGGTTTAATTGTAACTTAGGTTAGGATTTATTTTACAGGTAATTTTGTATTTCTTTTAGCTAGGTAGTTATTAAATAGTTAATAACTATTTAATAACTATTCTAACTAGCTAAAATAAATACAAAGTTACCTGTAAAATAAATATAAACCCTAAAATAGCTACAATGTAATTATTAATTACATTGTAGCTATCTTAGGGTTTATTTTACAGGTAAGTATTTAGTTTTAAATAGGAATAATTTATTAAAGTATAGTGTAGTGTTAGGTGTAATTGTAACTTAGGTTAGTTTTTATTTTACAGGCAAATTTCTCTTTATTTTAGCTAGGTAAGCTATTAAATAGTTAATAACTATTTAATAGCTATTGTACCTAGTTAAAATAAATTGAAAGATGCCTGTAAAATAAAAATAAATCCTAAGATAGCTACAATATAATTATTATTTATATTGTAGCTATATTAGGGTTTATTTTATAGGTAAGTATTTAGTTTTAAATAGGAATAATTTAGTTCATAATAGAAATATTATTTAGATTTATTTAATTAATATTTAAGTTAGGGGGGTGTTAGGGTTAGTGTTAGACTTAGGTTTAGGGGTTGATAAATTTATTACAGTGGCGGCGGTGTAGTGGGGGGCAGGATAGGGGTTAATACATGTATTATAGGTGGCGACAGTGTAGGGGGGCAGATTAGGGGTTAATAAATTTAATATAGGTTGCGGCAGGGTCAGGGAGCGGCGGTTTAGGGGTTAAACTATTTATTTAGTTGCGGCAAGGTGCGGGATCGGCAGGATAGGGGTTACTAACTTTATTACAGAGGGCGGCGGTATAGGGGGGCAGGATAGGGGTTACTAGGTATAATGTAGGTGGCGGTGGGCTCCGGGAGCGGCGGTTTAGGGGTTAATATGTATAGAGTAGCTTGCGGTGGGCTCCGGGAGCGGCGGTTTAGGGGGTAATAACTTTATTTAGTTGCGGCAGTGTAGGGGGGGACAGATTAGGGGTGTTTAGACTCGGGGTACATGTTAGGGTGTTAGGTGTAGACAGCTCCTATAGGAATCAATGGGATGTCTGGCAGCAGCGAACTTGTACTTTCGCTATGGTCAGACTCCCATTGATTCCTATGGGATCCGCCGCCTCCAGGGTGGCGGATTGAAAACCAGGTACGCTGGGCCGTAAAAGTGCTGAGCGTACCTGCTAGTTTTTTGATAACTAGCAAAAGTAGTCAGATTGTGCCGCACTTGTGTGCGGAACATCTGGAGTGACGTAAGAATCGATCTATGTCGGACTGAGTCCGGCGGATCGAAGTTTACGTCACAAAATTCTACTTTTGCCGGTCTCTAGCCTTTGATAACTAAGGCGAATCAGCCTCGCCACAAATACGCTGCGGAATTCCAGCGTATTTGAGGTTGACGGCTTGATAACTAGGCCCCTTTGTCTTATTGAACTTCAAATTATTCTCCTTAGCAACATCTAAGACCATCTTTAGCCTTTCATCATGTTCTTGCTTGGTTTTACCCCAGATCAGAATATCATCAATGAATACGGTTGTGCCTGGTATTCGTTCAAGAAGTTGCTGCATGGTGCTATGAAACACTTCTGGTGCTGAACACAAGCCGAAGGGCAATCGTTTGTAACAGTACCCCCCATAAGGAGTATTGAAAGTGCAGAGTTTCATGCTTTCCTCCTCCAGTGGAATTTGCCAAAATCCTGAGGATGCATCCAGTTTACTGAACACAGTTGCTCCACTTAGCTCCCCAAGCAATTCTGATTTTGTTGGTAAGTGGAAGTGTTCTCTTAAGATGCTTTTATTCAGTTCCTTGGGATCAATACAGATTCTGAGACCCCCGTCCGGTTTTTCCACCAACACCATAGAATGAACCCATTCAGTAGGTGTCTTGATTTTCTTTATAATACCTTTACCCTCCATCCTGGCAAGTTCCTGTTTAAGACGATCCCTTAGAGCAACTGGAACATTTCGCATGGCATGCACTACTGGACGAGAACCTTCTTTTAGTTGTATTTTATGTTGCATTGGAAGACATCCTATTCCTTCAAATACTGCAGCATAGTCTGTTAATAAATGTTCTATGTCCTCTTCTTTATTAGTTCCATCAATGGCATTTACCCTTTTAATCAGTCCTAAAGTTTCACACATTTGAAGACCCAGTAGAGCTGGTTTGTTTCCTGGAACTACCAGAATGTTCATTTTATGCGTTTGATTTCCATATTCCAGGAACACAATGCACTTGCCAAGCACTGGGATGAAATCCCCATTATATGTCTTTAGTTTAACTGAGCTTTTCAGAAGTTCTGGCTTGTTCTTCAATTGGTGATACTTGCTCTCAGGCATCAAATTAGCTTTTGCACCTGTATCTACTTTGTAAGCAATATTAGTTCCATTTGTAATAGCTTCAATGACCCACTCCTTATCTGTAGCTTTGGTTAAGTCAAGTATTCCAATAAAGAATTCTTCTTATTCCTCACATTCTGACTGGTCAACAATGTGAACCGTTTTTTTAGCTTTACACATCTTTTAAAAGTGATTCCTTTTTCCACATTTTCTGCAGATTTGCCCATAAGCCTGACATTGTCTTATGCCATGCTGCTTTCCACATCTGGTACATAGCCAGTCTGATTCAGGCTGAGAATTTGCAGTTTTTGTGATAAAACCTTTTCCTTTCATTTTTTTTTCATAATGTGGATGCACTTTGTTTTTCCCCACTGTAACTGCCATTACTGGTGTTGCTGCTGTACTGTGGCAGAGTGTGCGCACTTGTTCCTGTGCTGCCTCTGAACTTTGACAAATTTCTACTGCCTTTTCCAGTGTTAAATCTTTCTCTCTGAGCAAGCGTTCTTTAACCCTTATATTTCTGCAGCCCATGACTAACTGGTCTCTGATTAATGAGTTACACATTGCTCCATAATTACATGATCTACTCTTCAGTTTTAAGTCTGTTACATACTCCTCAATAGTCTCTGCTTCATTCTGCATTCTACATCTGAAAAGATACCTTTCATAGGTTTCATTGCGTCTAGGTACACAGTACTGTTCAAATTTGTCTAGAACAACCTGATAAACATCCCTTTCTTCATCTGTAAATGTGAAGGTGTTGTATACATCTATTGCTGCTGATCCTGCTACAGTCAGAAAAAGTGCAATCTTTTGTTCATCATCTTGCTCCTGAGCTCATATAGCTCTAACATACAGCTGGAATCTTTGCTTAAACCTCTGCCATGCATCTTCCATATTACCAGTCATTTTCAATTCTGGTGGAGGATTTAACTTTTCCATCTTAATGTTCTGAATTATGCAGTATTAATATAAAAGTCTGTAGTGCTAGAATCAGTCGATTGTACAAGTTATGATGCACTTACTCAGTTCACGACAAGAAGCTGTAGTCACTCTGCCAGGGCCTTGACTCTCACACTTTCAATTTGCTGCAAAGATTTCTTATGGATTCCTCAGAGTCCTTGCTTGTTCAGATGGAAGCAGGGAACTCCTTATTCTGACACTATGTTTTATCTTAGTTTATATAAGGAGAGCAAGTACAGGTCTTCATAACTGTAAACTTTATTAAGAATGCTATACACACACACACTATGCAAGAGGCACTTCCTGACTCTACCATTGTGCACATAACAACAGGTTGATATGGTTCATACCAACTGATAATCTCAATATCACACAAGGACCAAAGTTAGTAATACGACATAGTTTAAAAGATGCTTGCTAATCAGCATAACATATCACTAATATAATAATTGAATTAGATGCTTTAGTATTGACTTAAACAACAAATCTAGTTAGGAGTTTGACATGGTGCATAATTGTGATATTTGCATAACTAATACAGAGTAAACAATCAATCTAACATAGAAACATTTATATTCAAGATACTGTATTTGAAAATCAGGTGTGTAAAAACACATATAGTAGAACTAAAGAACTTAGTGCTTGGGGACTAAGCTTGATAAATCACAGAAACCTCCATATTGAAACCGAGAGCTATAGGTACATGGGGATTATCATTACATGAGCCTAGGTAGGACTCTAGATATACACCATCACCAAGATGGATAAAGAAAATGACTAACCGGGGGGGGGGGGGGGAGAGAGAGAGAAAAGGAGATAAAGTAACCTCTGCAAGCAGATAAATAAACCCCATTATCGTTGCCAATAATTGATAATGTCATATTCTGAGTTGAACCCAGGAGGGATTTAACTATTGAGTCTAAAAGGCCTATTTATCTAGTCGTCAACCGCAAATACGCTGAAATTCCACAGCGTAATTGCGGCAAGCTTGATTTGCCTTATTTATCAAACCCTACAGACCGGCAAAAGTAGAATTTTGTGATGTAACATACGATCTGCCGGTTTCAGTCTGACACAGATCGATGCTTACGTCACTACAGATGTTCCGAATGCAAATTCGGCACTATCTGACTACTTTTCTAAGTTAACAAATACCTACCAGGTACGCTCACCACTATTCTGGCTCAGCGTACCTGGTTTTCAATCCGCCGCCCTGGAGGCGGCAGATACCATAGTAATCAATGGGAGTCTGAAAGCAGCGAAATCTTATGTTCGATGCTGCCAGATATGCCATTGATTCCTATAAGAGAATAAAAGTTATGTTTACACCCTAATATAACCCCAAGTCTAAACACCCCTAATCTGCCGCCCCCTACACCGCTGCCACCTACATTATACTTATTAACCCCTAATCTGCCGCCCCCTATACCTCCGCCACCTACATAAAAGTTATTAACCCTTATCCCGCCTCTCCCAGACCCCACCGCAACTAAATAAAGTTATTAACCCCTAAACCTAACAACCCGCTAGCTTTATATTAAATATTATCTCATCCCTATTTTATAATAAATTTAAACTTACCTTTAAAATTAAATTCAACTATATTAATTAACCTACCCTAACTTTTATAATAAAATTACATTAAACTATATTAAATTACTAATTAATCTAACCTAACTATTATAATAAAATTAAATTCAACTATATTAAACTAATAATTAATCTACCCTAACTTTTATACTAAAATTACATTAAACTATAAATTAAATTAACTATATTATATATTAAAACACCTAACCCTACTCAAATAATTTAAATCTACACAAAAAAATTACTAAGTTACCAAAAAAAAACAACTAAGTTACAAAAAATAACAAACACTAAGTTACACAAAAAAATAAACACTAAGTTACAAAAAATAAAAAATAAATTATTAAAGATTTAAACTAATTACACCTAATCTAAGGGCCCTATCAAAATAAAAAAGCCCCCCAAAATAAAAAAACCCTAACCTACAATAAACTACAAATAGCCCTTAAAAGGGCCTTTTGCGGGGCATTGCCCCCAAAGAAATCAGCTCTTTTACCTGTAAATAAAAAATACAAACAACCCCCCAACAGTAAAACCCACCACCCACACAACCAACCCCCCAAATAAAAAACTAACTAAAAAACCTAAGCTCCCCATTGCCCTGAAAAGGGCATTGGGATGGGCATTGCCCTTAAATGGGCATTTAGCTCTATTGCAGCCCAACCCTGATCTAAAACTAAAACCAACCCAATACACCCTTAAAAAGTCCTAACACTAACCCCTGAAGATCGACTTACAGTTTTGAAGATCCGACATCCATCCTCCAAGAAGCTGGCAGAAGTCTTCATCCAAGCGGCCAAAGCCCGCAGAAGTCTTCACCCAGACTGCATCTTCTATCTTTATCCATCTGGCGTGGAGTGGCTCCATCTTCCAGACATCCGACGCGGAGCATCCTCTTCTTACAACGTCTTCTTCGGAATGAAGGTTCCTTTAAATGACGTCATCCAAGATGGCGTCCCTTAGATTCCGATTGGCTGATAGAATTCTATCAGCCAATCGGAATTAAGGTTGAAAAAATCCTATTGGCTGTTGCAATCAGCCAATAGGATTGAGCTTTCATCCTATTGGCTCATCCAATCAGCCAATAGGATTGAGCTTGCATTCTATTGGCTGATTGGATCAGCCAATAGGATGAAAGCTCAATCCTATTGGCTGATTGCAACAGCCAATAGGATTTTCCTACCTTAATTCTGATTGGCTGATAGAATTCTATCAGCCAATCGGAATCTAAGGGACACCATCTTAGATGACGTCATTTAAAGGAAACTTAATTCGAGAAGAAGACGTCGTAAGAAGAGGATGCTCCATGTCGGATGTCTGGAAGATGGAGCCGCTCCACGCCGGATGGATGAAGATAGAAGATGCCGTCTGGGTGAAGACTTCTGCGGGCTTGGATGAAGACTTCTGCCGGCTTCTTGGAGGATGGAAGTCGATCTTCAGGGGTTAGTGTTAGGATTTTTTAAGGGTGTAATGGTGGGTTTTAGTTTTAGATTAGGGTTTGGGTTGCAATAGAGCTAAATGCCCTTTTAAGGGCAATGCCCATCCAAATGCCCTTTTCAGGGCCATGGGGAGCTTAGGTTTTTTTAGTTAGTTTTTTATTTGGGGGGTTGGTTGTGTGGGTGGTGGGTTTTACTGTTGGGGGGGTATTTGTATTTTTTTTTACAGGTAAAAGAGCTGATTTCTTTGGGGCAATGCCCTGCAAAAGGCCCTTTTAAGGGCTATTTGTAGTTTATTGTAGGTTAGGGGTTTTTTTATTTGGGGGGGGGGGGGGCTTTTTATTTTCATAGGGCCCTTAGATTAGGTGTAATTAGTTTAAATCTTTGATAATTTATTTTTTATTTTTTGTAACTTAGTGTTTATTTTTTGTGTAACTTAGTGTTTGTTATTTTTTGTAACTTAGTTGTTAGTTTTTTGTAATTTAGTAATTTTTTAGTGTAGATTTAAATTATTTGAGTAGGGTTAGGTGTTTAAATATATAATATAGTTAATTTAATTTGTAGTTTAATGTAATTTTAGTATAACATTTAGGGTAGATTAATTATTAGTTTAATATAGTTTAATGTAATTTTAGTATAATATTTAGTGTAGGTTAATTAATAGTTTAATATAGTTGAATTTAATTTTAAAGGTAAGTTTAAATTTATTATAAGATAGTGATGAGTTAATATTTAATATAAAGTGGGCGGGTTGTTAGGTTTAGGGGTTAATAGTTTAATTTAGTTTATGGCGATGTCGGGGGCTGGCGGTTTTAGAGGTTAATAACTTTAGTTGCGGTGGGCTCCGGGAGCGGCGGGATAGGGGTTAATAACTTTATGTAGGTGGCGGCGGGGTAGGGGGCGGCAGATTAGGGGTTAATAACATAATGTAGGTGGCGGTGGACTCCGGGAGCAGCGGGATAGGGGCTAATAACTTTATTAGAGTGACGGTGGGCTCCAGTAGCGGCGGTTTAGGGGTTAATTTTATTTAGTTGCGGCGGGGTCCGGGAGCGGCGGGATAGGGTTTAAACAGTTTAGTATAGTGTGGGTGTTTAGTGACAGTATACAAATAAAGCTGTGAAAAACCCGAATAGCAGCGAGATCGATGACTGTTAGTTAACAACAGTCCGCTGCTCATCGCCCCGTACTTGGTGTGCAGTTTTTTGACAGCTTTTTTGTTAAATATGGAGAATGTATTCAGGTCCGCGGCAGCGATGTTAGGCAATGTCAGGCGAGCGTATTGGTGCCGGCGAATGCAGCACATTTGACGAGTTGATAAATAGGCCCCCATATATCCAGTATATTTCTTGCCTGCAGAGCAAAGAAAACTTATCTCCCCTTGGGAGGTCTCTTAATCTGCTCAATGGCTCCCCACTTGAAATGCCTCACATCCGGTCTATGTACATCTAGAAAGTGCCTAGATAGTGCAGAGCAAGGTCTTTCACTTGTTATATAGGATAAGTGCTCCCTGATACGGGTGCCTACTTCCCTGGTAGTTCTGCCTATGTAGTATTTCTGGCATTGGGTACATTCAACCAAGTAGATGACATATGTACTTTTACAGTTCATGCAAACCTTAGTATCAAAAGCTTCACCAGAATGTATAGCTGTAAATGTTTTGCCAATTTGGACATGATCACAAGAGGTACATGTGTGTCTCCCACATCTATAAGTACCATTACAGTGCAGCCATGAGCTGTGGGCTTTCCTGTCTCTAAGCAGACTTGGGGATAGAATATTACCTAGCTTGGCTCCTCTCTTATCACCCATTAATATGGGTAAATTTTTGTTGATAACTTTGCATACTTGATCGTACTTGGATATGCCCTTGAAGACATGCCTAGGGTGACTACTCTGAGCATGAAGCAAACTATTGCCCGCAATTGGTTTCCTGAAGAGAACAGAGACCACCTTTCCCTCCAGTGGTAAACCCTTCAGGGAGATATCCAAAAAGGCAATACTGTCTTTCTTCCACTCGTAGGTGAATTGTATGCCTACATCATTAGTATTCAAACCATCTAAAAACTCCCCTGCCTGTGCAGAGTTGGCAGACCACACCATAAGCAAATCGTCAATGTAGCGTACGTATTTGACGATGTACGGGGTAGGAGGGACACCACTACCTCCATAGACATGGGACCTCTCCTACCACCTCATAAAGAGGTTGGCGTAGGATGGAGCAATCTTTGCTCCCATTGCCGTTCCACGCCTCTGGAGGTAGTAGTGTCCCTGAAACATAAAGAAATTATGTTCCAACAGGAACTTAACTTCCCGTACCACCAATTCCTTCATATCAAAAGATAGATCAGTGAACAGATCTAAAAAAATATTCCACTGCTCTTAGACCATGTATATGAGAGATGGAAGAGTACAGTGATACAACATCCACTGTCAACTAACTGTACTCTTCCCTCCAATGTACACCTTCCATAGTATGTAAAGCATGGGTAGTATCCCTTATGTAGATGGGTAGCCTAGGGACCAAGGGTTGCAAAAATTGGTCAACCCATTTGGACAAAGGTTCCATTAGCGAGCCAATCCCAGCCACTATGGGTCTACAGAGAACACAGAAATTCCGGGTAACTGCTGAATAAATCCACTGATCCAAGGTGATATAAAACAGCTCTGATCTTTATTAGGACGGTGCCAAAAAATATATAGTACAGTGCTCTTAAAAACAAGTTACACCTGGTAAAACAAGATTGCCATTCAGAAGCCCTGAACGGACATAGAAGCAGATGAGTGCATACGCGTTTCGTGCGGGTCTACCGCACTTATTCACTGCATAGGTTGCAATTCTGCCACACAGGACATATAAAGGGAAATCTTTTAATTAGGAAAACCACCTGTTGATTATTCTTAACCCTATAGAGTGCTGTATAAACCAGAGACGCAAGGTGAGAAATATAACAGTGATCCTTATTACTCTATTTGGACGTATTAGTTTCCAGAAGGGCTACATACTAGACTAGGAAAAAGAACATGACAGCATACATCAGTAATTTTATGCATAAACTTGTAGTTAGAGCAACATTATTTTAGGACAATTTGTAGTGGATTGGAAACCAACTAGTTCATGATAGAATTATACCTACATGTTATTCTGATGCTAGATAAAGTAAATAATAGTACTATACTGTTGTTATGGTATTCAATAAACAACACATTATTATACATAATTGTACATAAATTTTAGAAAAAGTATGTTTAAATATTTACAGTATTATGCATCAATAAGTAGAAAACCTTTACTACTGAAAGTAACAGGGTAAGATAATAGTCAAACAGTTGCTAATGATTTTTAATATACATTTTCTAATTGAATATATGATCTCATATTATACAAATAAATTAACATCAGCATCAATATTGAGACCAAACGGAGTTCTGGTATTCATATAGAAAATCCACTTAACCTCTTTTTTACTCAGGGCATATTTTCTATTACCCCCTCGCTTAGAAAATGGGACATGATCAATGGCCTGAAAAGAGGCCAGAGAGGAGTCCCCCAAATGGTCAAATTTAAAATGAGAGGCTACTGATGTAAAAACATCAGGATCATCAATATCTCTAATATGTTCTAGAGCACGATCCCTCAATCTTCTTTTAGTTTTGCCCAAATATTGAATTTTACAACTTTTGCATGTCATTAAGTAAACTACATGCGTCAAATTACATGTAAGGTTGTATCTTATTTTGTATTTCTTACCGGTGGAGTGGGATGTAAAGACTTCCCCCTCAACCACATAATCACACGTTTTGCAACGTGTGCTTCTGCATTTGATAAAAAACAACTCTCTTCCTTAACCATGTGCTGGTTCTATTTTCAGGTAAATAGGAAGGTGCAACATAGTTTTGTATACGCTTAGCTTTTCTAGATACACATTTGACACCTTTTTTAATAACTTGTTCTAACACTGTGTCACTTTGCAAAATTGGTAGACTTTCAAGAATAATGTCACAGAATTGTTTATATTCCAAACTATATGAAGTGCTGAAAATAATACTATCCGTTATCTTGTCTTTACTGACATTTTTCTTATTTTTATTCTTGTATGTAAGTAAAGATTCACGTGGAATCTCATCCACTTTACTTTTTACCTCATTAAGAAGTTTATTGCTATAACCCCTTTTTAAAAGTCTTTCGTGGAGTTCCTGACTTTGTTCCTGATATAACGTATCACTGGAACAAATCTGTTTAGTCCTAATGAATTGGCTTTTAGGAATTGCATTTAGGGTATGTCTTGGTTGACAGGATTTATAGTTTAATATAGTGTTACCACTTGTTGGTTTCCTATATCAATTGGTCACTATTTCCTGATCCTTAATAAATAATTTAATGTCCAAAAAGCTATCAAACATGCATCCTGACAACCAACAAAACCCAAATTAAATTCATTGCAATTGAGATATTCAAAAAAAGATTCTACTGATTGTACACCTCCATCCCACACAAACAAAAGGTCATCAATATAACGACCGAAGTAAATTATGTGATCCTTGAAGGGGTTACTATCTGCATAGACGTGGAGCAGCTCCCACCATCCCATATAGAGATTGGCGTATGAGGGCGCAAACTTCGCCCCCATAGCTTTTCCACGTCTCTGCAGATAGTAGGTCCCCTCAAATAGAAAATAATTATGAGTTAACAGAAACTCCAGAGTGAACATAATAAAATGCTTCACTTCCTCGGAGTAACTAGACATATGATCCAAAACCTTTGAAATTGTTTTTACACCTATGTGGTGTGGGATGGAGGTGTACAATGAAGCAACATCCACAGTGACCAATCTATAAGTAGACTTCCACTATATATCCTGTAGGGCTTGTAAAACTTGTGTAGAGTCCCTAATGTAACTAGTCAATTGTCCCACAAGGGGTTGTAAAAAAGCATCTAATAATTCTGAGGTGGGCTCAAGAAGAGAGCCCACCCCAGAAATAATAGGCCTACCCGGGTGATGTGCAATATCTTTATGCAGCTTAGGCAAAAAATAAAAAATAGGAACAAATGGGTCATGTGGTGGGATTCTGATCCAACTTCTCATATACATCACTATCACTAAGTTGGCGTTTGGATTAAAAAATATAGTACTCCCTGTCCATGACGACAACATTGCCGCCTTTATCAGATGCTTTTATGACTATATTGGTGTTGTCTTTAAGGGATTTGAGAGCCCTAAAATTATTCCCACTTAAATTGTTATATGTTCGTTTTGAAGTATGACAATTTTTTGTTTTTTCAGCTAAGGCTATAGGTTTGTGTTCAATAGTTCTTTGAAACACTTCTATGTTCCTACCCCGTGCATGTACAGGGTAAAAATTACTTTTACTATTTGTTTTTAAAGGTGGACATTTACTGTAGGAACATGAACCCGCCTCTTCAGTTGTCCATAAGAACAACTAACTAATTAAGTGTACATTGATCAGCAAAATTTAATGTATCTGCCAAGATTGGAAAATTTTGTTCTGCCACTTCTTCAATATTGAGCTCATTATCCACCATATCAGGTTCAACAAAATTTTTTTTTTAAGAGTCAGTTTTCTGACGAACTTATTAATATCAATAATGGTTTCAAAGAAATCAAAATGTGAAGTGGGAGAAAAATTGAGCCCCATACCTAGTACCTCTTCCTCAAAACGGGTCAATGTATGTTGAGACAAATTCACTACATTCTTTACATGTACTTCCGGACTTGTGTCCGACTGGATCTCATGTGATATCTTTTTTGCTCTTTTTCCTTTTCTCCCCCTGCTGCCTCTCCTTGTCTTTTTCTTTTTACCTTTTGTTTTGCACCCATCTCGTTTTTTGAGGCCTCAATAGTACTGGTGGTAGGTATGCCTAAAACAGACGCACCCCCCACCAGGGCTACATCTTCCTCATTTGAGTCATGCTCAGTAGTATCCTGTTCATAATCAGTTTCTGTGAATCTAACCTGCTTAGCCTGTCTTGTACTATTATTCCTTTTATAAAAGGATGCTTTTTTATCACCAAAGCTGTTATGTGGCATGTATGACCATCTATATACACGATTAGCTTCATAGTCCCTTTTATCTCTGGACATTTTGGGGTTTTTAAAGTCCCAAAGTTCTTTAGATAATTCGAGCATGTTAGCCTCAAATTTGGTGTCATATTCTTTAAACAAAGAATCTGCTTGCAAGGATTGCAAATCAGCTTGAGTAGCTTTAATTAGAGCAATAAATTCCAGTCTTTGTTGCTTCTTAAACTCTATCAAAAGGTCCATAAGTGCAAAAGAGCAACCATTGAGTATTTTATTCCATTTAGCAGTGAAATCCTGATCATTTACAAAGAAAGAGGGAAACTTTTTTATCCTCAAGCCCCTAGGGATGCGTTGGTATTTTTTATATAACAAAAAAAAGTCTTTATGTCTAAGTCCAATTTTATATCTTTCCTTCATAATTCATCAATACGAAAAAAAGGCTGTCAAGGGTATGTTCATTATCATTTGTAATTGTATCCACATCCAAATCATATATTTCTAAAGTAGCCTCCAAGTCCTGTAGTACGAAACTCCCTTTGCGAATCTGTCATCTCGTAAACTCAGGTGTACTATATAAGAGCACTGTAACTGAACGCTATATCTCAATTTTTCAAAAAAGCATCAGAGTCCCAAATATCTAGAAACGGAATGTGACTTCAGCACTGCGCAAACATTACCGCCAGCTGTAAATGCTATTTTCGGCCAATTGCCTGATATTTGGCCAGTGAGCTACCGCAAACACGGACAAAATACACAATAGTAGTAGTACAATGAGAAGCGGTGCTTACCCCCCGCAGTAGTGAGGCCTCTCCTGCATAGCTGTAGCAGGTCTACCCAAGCTGTAGTGGGTCTACCCAAGAGAATATAATTGCTTATATACCCATTCTATTCATATAGCAGTGCTTATCCGCTGAAAACCCCCACTCCCACCTACTGTTATCAGTTTTCATGTACCAGTATCTTTATCATTTGCCATAATTCTCAAGACCTCTAATTTTAACGGACCTGTTAGATAGTTGGATTTCATACTCATCTAACTCTTTGTAGTTGTTGTCCTTCTCATCCTCTTTTCCCTCCCTCCTATTTCCCTTCCTTCCCCTCTCATTTTTTTTTCTCTCTTTTCTCAAGTATTTAGAAAATGGACCTTCGCCTAGTTACCCACAATGTACAAGGGCTAAACTCCCCTACAAAGAGAAGTCTACTCTCAAACTGCCTCAGACGTTCCAAAGCTAATGTGGTTTATCTACAAGAGACCCACTGGACTCAGTCTGCAGGTATCCCATTTTCCTTCAAGCCTTTCTCCAATAAATTTGAAGCCTCCCACATCTCCAAGTCTAGAGGAGTTGCTATTCTGATTAGAGACAACATAAAAGTAAATACTCTTCATGTAGAAACAGATCCAGAAGCTAGATACGTAATAGTTATCTGTAAACTAAATGATTGCAAATATACCCTTGTCAACTTATATGCTCCAAATTCCCAACAAATTCCATTTTTTAAAAACTTACTCAAAACAATATCCAAAATTAAACAGGGCATCCTGATTGTGGGGGTGATTTCAACTTAAATAGTAGATAGAAAGGGTATTAAAAACTTTTATCCCAGACTGCTCTGTTAGCTCCTTGGCTAGTGCCTTTAGATCTCTAATGTCTCAATATGGTTTATATGATATATGGCAAGTTATGCACCCTTCAGACAGGGATTTCACATTCTTTTCACATCCACATAAAATGTTTTCTAGGCTTAATTATTTTTTTGGTTGAGCCTTGGACATTAAATAATATATGCAGTTCTAAAATCGATTTGATATCTTGGTCTAACCATGATCCCGTCCAGGTTACATTAGTTCCTCACAAATTAGTACTTACAGAAAATGGAGATATGCAGATTGGATTATGAATAATCCTGTGGCACAGCAAGAAATTAGGAAAGATCTGTCAGAGTTTTTATATTTTAATGATAATGACCAGACAGAAGTGCAGTACATTTGGGATTCCCTTAAAGCTTATCTTAGAGGCTTATTCATCAAACGGACAGCCTTAATAAAGAAAGAACAAGGTAAATCCCTTGCCGAATTAACTTGCGGTTACAGATTACAGTCCTCCATGCAGAAGTTAAACCCTATGATGCAGGGTGCTAAGAAACTAGAGAGTTTAAAAACTCAGTTTAGAAATCTTGAATTTACGAGAACTCAAAACATTCTTAGTAAATTTAGACAAATCTATTATTATCATAGCAACAAAGCGAATACTCTATTGGCGGGTAAACTCAGACATAAACACGCTCAGCTCTCTATCCCTTTGATCAAATATGAAGGACATGTAGCAATATCACCTAAAGACATAGGAGATTCATTTAGATCTTTCTACACCAATCTTTACAGTTTAAAAAAGGGGTCATCTTCTGATATAAAATCGATTGAGGAAACACTTGAGTTTTTTAAATCTCTTACGCCTAGATTTAGAGTTCTGCATTAGCCATCAAAAGCAGCGTTAAGGGGTCCTAACGCTGCTTTTGGCCGCCCGCTGGTATTTAGAGTCAGCCAGGAAAGGGTCTAACGCTCACTTTCAAGACTTTTCCATACCGCAGATCCCCTTACGCCAATTGCGTATCCTATCTTTTCAATGGGATCTTCCTAACGCCGGTATTTAGAGTCTTGGCTGAAGTGAGCGGTACACACTCTACCGACAAGACTCCAGCCGCAGAAAAAAGTCAGTAGTTAAGAGCTTTCTGGGCTAACGCCGGTTTATAAAGCTCTTAACTACTGTGCTATAAAGTACACTAACACCCATAAACTACCTATGTACCCCTAAACCGAGGTCCCCCCACATCGCCGCCACTATAATACATTTTTTAACCCCTAATCTGCCAACCGCACACAACCGCCACCTACATTATCCCTATAAACCCCTAATCTGCTGCCCCTAACATCGCCGACACCTACATAATATTTATTAACCTCTAATATGCCCCCCCCAACATCGCTGCTACCTACCTACACTTATTAACCCCTAATCTGCCGACCGGACCTCGCCGCTACTATAATAAATGTATTAACCCCTAAAGCTAAGTCTAACCCTAACCCTGACATCCCCCTAAGTTAAATATAATTTTAATCTAACGAAATAAATTAAATCTTATTAACTAAAGTATTCCTATTTAAAACTAAATACTTACCTGTAAAATAAACCCTAATATAGCTACAATATAACGAATAATTATATTGTAGTTATTTTAGGGTTTATTTTTTTTTACAGGCAACTTTGTATTTATTTTAACTAGGTACAATAGCTATTAAATAGTTATTAAGTATTTAATAGCTACCTAGTTAAAATAAGTACAAAATTACCTGTAAAATAAATCCTAACCTAAGTTACAATGAAACCTAACACTACACTATCAATAAATAAATTAAATAAATTAACTACAAGTACCTACAATTAAATACAATTAAATAAACTAAACTAAATTAAAAAACAAACAAACACTAAATTACAAAAAATAAAAAAAGATTACAAGAATATTAGGCTAATTACACCTACTCTAAGCCCCCTAATAAAATAAAAAAGCCCCCCAAAATAATAAAGGTTCCTACCCTATTCTAATTTAAAAAGTAACCAGCTCTTTTACCAGCCCTTAAAAGGGCTTTTTGCGGGACATGCCCCAAAGTAATCAGCTCTTTTGCCTGTAAAAAAATACAACCCCCCAACATTAAAACCATCCACCCACATACCCCTTCTCTATCCCAAACCCCCCTTAAATAAACCTAACACCACCCCCCTGAAGATCTCCCTACCTTGAGTCGTGTTCACCCAGCCAGGCACCGATGGACCAAAAGAGGACATCCGGAGCAGCAGAAGTCTTCATCCTATCCGGGCAGAAGAGGACATCCAGACCGGCAGACATCTTCATCCAAGCGGCATCTTCTATCTTCATCCATCCGGAGCGAAGCGGAGCCATCTTCTTCCAGCCGACGTGGATCCATCCTTCTTCACCGACGCCTACTCACCGAATGAAGGTTCCTTTAAATGATGTCATCCAAGATGGCGTCCCTCGAATTCCGATTGGCTGATAGGATTCTATCAGCCAATCGGAATTAAGGTAGGAAAAATCTGATTGGCTGATTGAATCAGATTGAATCAGATTGAATCAGATTGAGCTTGCATTCTATTGGCTGTTTTCCGATCAGCCAATAGAATGCGAGATCAATCTGATTGGCTGATTGGATCAGCCAATCGGATTGAACTTGAATCTGATTGGCTGATTCAATCAGCCAATCAGATTTTTCCTACCTTAATTCCGATTGGCTGATAGAATCCTATCAGCCAATTGGAATTCAAGGGACGCCATCTTGGATGACGTAATTTAAAGGAACCTTCATTCGGTGAGTAGGCGTCGGTGAAGAAGGATGGATCCGCGTCGGTTGGTAAAATTTTACGGACCGTATACGGGAATACAGAACGCTATTAAGAAGAATGGGGGTTTAAAGAATTCTCATGGACAGGTAGAATAGCAGCAGTCAAAATGTCACTACTTCCAAAGCTCACCTATCTCTTTAGGTGCACAAACTTAACTGTTCCTAGGGTAATATTGAATAAGTTACAAAGTCTCATTTCAACATATGTTTGGAAAAGTAAAAGACCTAGCGTAGCGACCACTGTGATTCAACACACAGCCAATAAATAGAGGGGGTCTAGCGTATCCCAGTATTCTTCTCGTTTATCTCATCTTATGTGCTGGAACTTAAAAGGATCCCGTTACAGATGGCAAGAAGTAGAACAATCTTTCACACCCAAAGGTATATCCCTCTCAGATTTCCCTTGGATTCCAACCCAAATGCGCAAATATTTAAGGATTGATCATCCAATTATTCTAGATGCCCTAAAGCATTTGGATACTAGAAAGCATACCGTGACTATCTCACCTCATCCTTCTCCCATGTATTAGATCTGAAGCATACTAGTATCAATGCCTGTGACCCATTCATAATTGGTCCGAATAGCACAAGAAGTAAATCCAACTTTATCATCTCATTTCAATGTTGGCATAATAGACCCATATCTATCTTAAAAGCAAAACATTATAGGTCACGTATGTAGCTATCAGGATCACTTCTTCTTTTACTGAACCAGATAGTCCAGAAGCGGCCTTAACATTAACTACTTACATTATAGTGTACAATAATATAAAATGAGGATTTCAATTAACTAGATAATGACTGTATATGCTATGTTACAGCATTTTATTTTGTATTGAGAATACATTGCTATGTAACTTCATTGTGATTATTATACTAGAAAGCATACCATGACTATCTCACCTCATCCTTCGTCCGTGTATAAGATCTGAAGCATACTAGTATCTGAAGCATACTAGTATCAATTGGTCTGAAGTGGCAAATTTTGCTCTTTATATAGAGATAACTATATTCTAAATTTTGCTGTTGTTAGACACAAATTTTCTCTCCCCTTATCACTTCAGTTTGAATACATTCGCCTTGCTAGCATTCTTAAATCTTGGGGGTTAGCAGGCCAAGCGATAAGAAAACCTACAGTTTGGGAACAGAAATGGGAGTCAGGAGTTTCAATTAAAGGATCCCTCTCTTTCCATTATGATATAATAATCACATCCCCAGAACTAAGTAAACATAATCAATATAGGGCCTGGGATAGAGATTTTCACATTGAGACAGAGACAGCTGAATGGTTCAAGGAGCTGACGAGAGCAAAAAAATCCCTGCATTGTGCAACATTATGTGAACGTTACTACAAATTGACAGTATGTTGGCATCTGGTTCCAGTTACCCTACATAAATACTATCAGAGTACCTCTCCACTGTGCTGGAGAGAATGTGTCAACTTAGGCACTACTATACACATTTGGTGGGAATGCCCTAAAATATGAGGCTTATGGAGAAATGTTTTTGGAATTCTAAATAAACTGAATATCCCGGTGCAGCTGAGTCCAGCTTTGGGGCTTTTACATCATGGAACTTCTACATTGACTGAGGCAGAAAAACTTCTAATGTCTTATCTACTCATAGCCACAAAGTTGGCTATAGCAAGAGATTGGAGACAGTCCTCTCCCCCAGCAATGGCTAAAGTAGTATATATTGTGGAATTTATCAAGATTATGTAATTGTACGCTGATAAGTCCTTGAACAAGGTAGACTTATATTATGAAATGTGGAACCCTTGGGACACCCTTGGTCTAGATAAATAAATAATTGTCCACATATTCTTTCTCCCCCCCCCCCCACTTTTTTTCATATATTCCCTTCCCTCTTCCCTTTTCCCATGCTTCCCTTTTCAGGCCTCCCTTCCAAATAACACAAGAAGTAAATCCAACTTTATCATCTCATTTCAATGTTGGCATAATAGACCCATATCTATCTTAAAAGCAAAACATTATAGGTCACATATGTAGCTATCAGGATCACTTCTTTTACTGAACCAGATGGTCCAGAAGCAGCCTTAACATTAACTTCTTACATTATAGTGTACAATAATATAAAATGAGGATTTCAATTAACTAGATAATGACTGTATATGCTATGTTACAGCATTTTATTTTGTATTGAGAATACATTGCTATGTAACTTCATTGTGATTATTTTTGATTGTAAAATGACAAACTTTTCTTATTGAATCATATTGTTAACAATCCTCAATAAAAGATTAATTTAAAAAAAAAAAAACTAGGTTAAAAAAATGACAAAATCCTAAACCGAAAACAAAAACAAAATCTAACCCTACTCTAACACCTAACCCCCCTCTAAACTAACAGCTATTTTGCCAAAAAAAGTTACAACCCCCCCATTTACATTAAAGCAACCCCCAAAAATGAAAAAAATGTAAACTAAAAAACCTAGCCCACAAAATAAAATTAAAAATAACATAACTGACCTTGTCCATGACCACAACACTTCCACCCTTATCTGACTGTTTAATGATATGATCATGATATAATGATATGATCATTATTCTTTAAATTGAAAATGTAAGTTGTTAATGTCCCTACTTAGGTGTGATATGTTTTCTCTAGTTTCCGTCATGTGTACCCCAGGGTGGTGGTACATTGACGATCAAGGTACCACACAGAACTCCTTCCCTCGCCTTTGAGAGATTAAATAAAAGCACTCTATTCAATAGAGCTGTTTCGCTACTAGGGTCGTGCTTTTACGACGGTGGACTATTACTAACATACAAGTTACAGAAACAAGTGTGTCTCCATGGTGTCAGCAGCTGAACTATGTATTTTTCAATGTATTATTGGCCTATTGTTTATATATATGGTGTAGAACTGGGCTAGGTAGATAGATTAGAATATTTACAGAGACACATCCAAATAGCCACATGCTATGGTACATTTTTGAATGTCTCAACTAAAAGTTAGACACCAACCTAACCTCTGAGGGCTTCAAATTTATACACTTTAGGCTTCCAATCACATGGATAATAATGAACTAGGCTAGAGAAGGTAATATTCAAGCATTACACATTGCATAGGAATATTGTTTTAGAAAAGAACATACTACACCAATCTATTGCATTAGACTATAATAGTAAACCTTATAAGTCATTCCCAGTGAGCCCTTTTAGATGATTATTATCATTAATCGATCTATTGATCTGATGGCCATATTATAGCTTTAGTGACCTTTACACACATAGTAGTCACACTCTCAATATAGGATAAAATAAGGGTCTATAGATATATTTCAACTATAGTTCTCATTTTTGTATGATAAGTTTAATATAACTAAGGTGTAGGTTCTGACTGTTTAGGAATGTAGAAGAACTAAAGAGTAGTGAGAAAAGTCATTGATATATGAGATATTTGGGTCTATATTTCCAATAAAACAAGTCCATTACTTGAATTGGATGTGAACTAATATATAATGGCGTCCAATATGTTATTTGTTCAGTTGTTCAGTTAATTATTTGTTACATATTAAATTAAGCTTCATATTATAAAACTTTTACATATAAGAATTGGAGAGTAACCTGTTACCTTCCCCTTAACTACTAAGTTAAATTACATACATTGACAAATATAACCCCCCTTTTTGAATTACCATAGCTAGTGCTTCTCTAACCTCTGCCCCCTCCACCCCCATTACCCCCCTCTCTGTACTATATTTACAAAAAATGTAATAATTCAATTATATCTACCCAAGAAAATATAATTGCTTATATACCCATTCTATTCATATAGCGGTGCTTATCCGCTGACAACCCCCCCTCCCACCTACTGTTATCAGTTTTCATGTACCAGTATCTTTATCATTTGCCATAATTCTCAAGACCTCTAATTTTAATGGACCTGTTAGATAGTTGGATTCCATACTCATCTTACTCTTTGTAGTTGTTGTCCTTCTCACCTTCTTTTCCCTCCCTTCTATTTCCCTTCCCTTCCCCTCTCCTTTTTTTTTCTCTCTTCTCAAGTATTTAGAAAATGGACCTTCACCTAGTTACCCACAATGTACAAGGGCTAAACTCCCCTACAAAGAGAAGTCTACTCTCAAACTACCTCAGACGTTCCAAAGCTAATGTGGTTTATCTACAAGAGACCCACTTTCCTTCAATATATTTGAAGCCTCCCACATCTCCAAGTCTAGAGGAGTTGCTATTCTGATTAGAGACAACATAAAAGTAAATACTCTTCATGTAGAAACAGATCCAGAAGCTAGATATGTAATAGTTATCTGCAAACTAAATGATTGCAAATATACCCTTGTCAACTTATATGCTCCAAATTGCCAACAAATTCCATTTCTTAAAAACTTACTCAAAACAATATCCAAAATTAAACAGGGCACCCTGATTGTGGGGGTGATTTCAACTTAATTTCGTATCCATTAGTAGATAGAAAGGGGTATTAAAAATTTTATCCCAGACTGGTCTGTTAGCTCCTTGGCTAGTGCCTTTATATCTCTAATGTCTCAATATGGTTTATATGATATATGGCAAGCTATGCACCCTTCAGACAGGGATTTCACATTATTTTCACATCCACATAAAATGTTTTCTAGGCTTGATTATTTTTTTTGTTCAGCCTTGGACATTAAATAATATATGCAGTTCTAAAATCGATTTGATATCTTGGTCTGACCATGATCCCGTCCAGGTTACATTAGTTCCTCACAAATTAGTACTTATAGAAAATGGAGATATGCAGATTGGATTATGAGTAATCCTGTGACACAGCAAGAAATTAGGAAAGATCTGTTAGAGTTTTTATATTTTAATGATAATGACCAGACAGAAGTGCAGTACATTTGGGCTTCCCTTAAAGCTTATCTTAGAGGCTTATTCATCAAACGGACAGCCTTAATAAAGAAAGAACAAGGTAAATCCCTTGCCGAATAGACTTGCGGTTACAGATTACAGTCCTCCATGCAGAAGTTAAACCCTACAATGCAGGGTGCTAAGAAACTAGAGAGTTTAAAAACTCAGTTTAGAATCTTGAATTTACGAGAACTCAAAACATTCATAGTAAATTTAGACAAATCTATTATTATCATAGCAACAAAGCGAATATATTGGCGGGTAAACTCAGATTTAGAAAGGCTCAGCTCTCTATCCCTTTGATCAAATATGAAGGACACATAGCAATATCACCAAAAGACATAGGGGATTCATTTAGATCTTTCTACACCAATCTTTACAGTTTAAAAAAGGGGTCATCTTCCGATATAACCTCGATTGAGGAAACACTTGAGTTTTTGAAATCCCTTAATCTTCCGACGTTAAGTAAGGATAAAATAGAACATCTGTAGCATCCAATCACTACGGAATAACTCAAACCAGCAATCCTGCAATTTAAAAGGGAAAAAGCACCAGGGCCCAACGGATATACAGGACAGTTCTATAAAACTTTCTCTGAGATTCTCAGTCCATTACTATTAAGAATGTTCAATAACTTTGCATTAAAAGGAGTCTGCCTTAAAGAATTTTTAGAGGCAGAAATAATTACCATTCCAGCTGTGCCAGAACTATAGGCCTATATTGCTAATTAACGCTGACATTAAACTGTACTTAAAACTCCTAGCTAACCGCTTGCCGGGAGTTTTAAACAAGATTATCCACAGAGATCAGGTTGGTTTTACACCTGGTAGGGAGGGACCGGATAATACCGTCAACTTTCCTCTATATTTGAAGCTAAGAGATTAGGGCCCCCCTCTTGGCCTTGTCACTAGATGCTGAAAAAGCCTTTGACAGGGTCAGGTGGGTCTATATCTGGGAGGTTTAAAGATGTTTGACGTACCTCTCCAATTCATATCTGCAGCTCAAGCATTGTATTCTTAGCCCTCAGCTAGGTTTAATGGAGTAGGGTTCATTTCAGCCCCTTTTGATATATTAAATGGGACCAGACAGGGATGTCCCCTGACCCCCTTATTGTTCGCTATAGCGATAGAACCATTAACTCAGATGATTAGGCTCAACCCAAATATTTTGGGAATGAAGTTTGGAGAATCGCAACATAAAATTGCACTGTTTGCAGACAATGTAACCTTGCTGCTTACTTCTCCCACGCAATCCATGCCAGCGGTATTCGATTGTATTGAGAAATTTGGAAAATGCAGCTTCTATAAACTTAACTACACAAAAACTGAAGTGCTCTATATGAATATACCGCAGAAAGAACTCAAGTACCTACAAAGGAAATATCCTTTTCAGTGGTCTCCATCATCCATTAAACATATGGGTATCCATTTAAGTCCTGACTTCCATCTAATGATTTCTAAAATTTTATGGACTGTATACGGGAATACAGAATGCTATTAGAAGGATGGGGGTTTAAAGAATTCTCATGGACAGGTAGAATAGCAGCAGTCAAAATGTCACTACTTCCAAAGCTCACCTATCTCTTTAGGTGCATAAACTTAACTGTTCCTAGGGTAATATTGAATAAGTTACAAAGTCTCATTTCAACATATGTTTGGAAAGGTAAAAGACCTAGAGTAGTGAGCACTGTGATTCAACAGCCAATAAATAGAGGGGGTCTAGCGTATCCCAGTATTCTTCTCGTCTATCTCATCTTATGTGCTGGAACTTAAAAGGATCCCGCTACAGATGGCAAGAAGTAGAACAATCTTTCACACCCAAAGGTATATCCCTCTCAGATCTCCCTTGGATTCCAACCCAAATGCGCAAATATTTAAGGATTGATCATCCAATTAGTCTAGATGCCCTAAAGCATTTGGATACTAGAAAGCATACTGTGACTATCTCACTTCTCCCATGTATAAGATCTGAAGCATACTAGTATCAATGCCTGTGACCCATTCATAATTGGTCCGAATAACACAAGAAGTAAATCCAACTTTATCATCTCATTTCAATGTTGGCGTAATAGACCCATATCTATCTTAAAAGCAAAACATTATAGGTCACGTATGTAGCTATCAGGATCACTTCTTCTTTTACTGAACCAGATGGTCCAGAAGCGGCCTTAACATTAACTACTTACATTATAGTGTACAATAATATAAAATGAGGATTTCAATTAACTAGATAATGACTGTATATGCTATGTTACAGCATTTTATTTTGTATTGAGAATACATTGCTATGTAACTTCATTGTGATTATTTATGATTGTAAAATGACAAACTTTTCTTATTGAATCATATTGTTAACAATCCTCAATAAAAGATTAATTTAAAAAAAAAACTAGGTTAAAAAAATGACAAAATCCTAAACCGAAAAACCCAAAATCTAACCCTACTCTAACACCTAACCCCCCCTCTAAACTAACCCCCTTTAAACTAACAGCTATTTTGCCAAAAAAAGTTACAACCCCCCCCACTTACATTAAAGCAACCCCCAAAAATGAAAAAAAATGTAAACCTAGCCCACAAAATAAAATTAAAAATAACAAAGCATATTATAAAAAATAAAAAGCCCACCCTAACAAAAAAAAAACTAACTAACCCCCAGTGTTACTCACAATTGATGCGGACTCCAGCTCCTCTTGATCCATTGCGGGTCTAGGGAACAGGGGCCCATCTTTGCGGAGGCGGACTTCGGCGGCCTCTTTATCCACCTCTTCAATATTCATCAATGGCGGGGCCATCTTCATCCATCCTCAAGGCACCTGGGGCACATCTTCGTGGAGGCAGATTTCGGCTGCCTCTTCCACAACTTCTCTTCATGGGATCTCTGATGCACACTGTAATCCGGAAGGGCAGAACCTCAATATATAGGGGTCCCACTTAATTCCGATTGGCTGATTTCAAATCAGTCAATCTCTATTGGCTGATTTGAGTCAAACAATAGAAATAACTTTTTTAAATTTAAATACTAATCATCCAATAGAAAAGGATAATTTGAATTTAAATTTAAAAAAGTTATTTCTATTGACTTATTCAAATCAGCCAATAGGGATTGACTGAGTTAAAATTAGCCAATCGGAAGTAAGGGGTACGCCTATATATTGGGGTTCCACGTTTGTGGGTTTCAGTGTGCGGCGGAGATCGCATGAAGAGGAGGAGGGGTCCCGAAGAGAGGCGAAGAAAAGAAGCTGCATAGGCGGCATACGAGGCCGATGAAGTCCGCCATTGTGAAAATCTGCCCCTTTTTTTCTTGAGGATGGATGAAGATGAGCCCTGTCATTGATGAAGATTGCGAAGCTGAGGCAGTGGAAGAGTCCACAGAAGTCTGTCCCCACGAAGATAGGCCCCCGACACCTTGAGGATGGATGAAGATGGGTCCCGCCGTTAATGAAAATTGCAGAGGCAGCGGAAGAGTCCGCCAAAGTCCGCCACTGTGAAGATGGGTGACTGGAGCCTGGACGAAGATGGGCCCGTGATGAATAAAGAGGAGCTGGAGTCCTCATCAACCATGAGTAACAATTGTGGGGTTAGGGGCTTTTTAGGGTGTTTTTTTCAGGATAGGCTGTTATTTTTACTTTTATTGTTTAGTCTTTAACAGTTATACTTTTTTTATTTTGTGGGGTGGAGGGTTTCTTTAATGTAAGTGTTTTTTTTTTATCTTTTTCAATTTTTTTGTTTGGCAAAAGAGCTGTGATCGCTTTAGGGCAATGCCCTACAAAAAGCCCTTATAAGGGCTATTGTGAATTATTTTAGAGTTAGGGTTTAGGTTTAGGTTGGGTTTTTTTTAATTTGGGGAGGGGGTTATTTTATGGGGCATGTAGTTTAATGTTAGGTATATTTTTTATTTTATTTTGGATAATGTATTTTTTATTTTATGTAATAGTTTATTTTTTATTTTTTGTTACTTAGTGGGGTTATTTTAGAAGGGGGTTTAGTTTAGAGGGTGGTAAGGTTAGAAGGGGGTTTAGTTGTTAGTGTAGTTCTAGTTTGTGTTGGGAGGTGGCAGTTTAGACTTTAATCTCCTAACCACCCCCCATACCTGCATGGGGGTTGATAGGGTGATTATATTTATTTAGGAATTTGTAGCCTTTAATCTCCTAACCACCCCCCATACCTGTATGGGGGCTGAATGGGTTATTATTGCTAGTTTGGGTTTTGTAGGCCTTAATCAGCTAACCACCTCTTATACCTGTATGGTGGTTGATTAGGTGATTAATGATGGTTACCATTTAGCAGGCCATTTAGCAGGCCTTATTTATGTAGCCACCCGTCATACCTGTATGAGGGTTGATTAGTTGATTAATGGTGGTTACCATTTATTAGGCCTTAATTACCTAACCACCCCTCATACCTTTGTGAGGGTTAATTGGGTGATTATTGTTAGTTAGTTGTATCAGGGATAATATATATATATATATATATATATATATATATATAAAAACGGAAGCAGAGTGCACTCCAGACCACACTTAGTAAAGCCTTGGGTGCTACAAAAAGTCAAAGCATATTCCAGGAGAAAATCGCACTCCAAAGGTTTTCGAGCCACAAAAGCTCGTCCTCAGACAGACAGAAAATTTTCTGTCTGTCTGAGGACGAGCTTTTATAGCTCGAAAACGTCTACACATTAAAGTGGAATTTAAATTAAGACCTTTGGACTGCGCTTTTCTCCTGGAATATATATATATTAACCCTTTGAGTGCTAATGACGGCTCTGAGCCATCACAGAGTTTCCCACTCTGGTGCTAATGATGGCTCAGAGCCGTCACTAGCACTCTCCCACCTTGAGGGAGATCTGGGGGCTCCCACCCGCTACTACCCTGGCAACCGTGCCTGTATAGTGACAGGCATCACTGGGGCTTCCCGTTTTGCATGGTGACATCACACGCAATAACTTGATGACATCACTGCACAACTTTATTTATACTTAACAATGTTAAGTATAGGAGTAGGGGAATGCTGCTTAGAAGCCTGTATCTCAGACATCTAAGCAGCTACAGACCCCCAAGACCCACCATTGGAAAGGTAATCGTCTAACCTTTCCAATTGTGTATGTTTTGGGGATCTGAAAACGAAAAAAAAATCTTAGCACCCAGGTGGGAAAGTGCTTAGCACTCAAAGGGTTAAAGAGATAGTCAACACCAGAATTGCTGTTGTTTTAAAAGATAGATAATCCCTTAATTACCCATTCCCCAGTTTTGCATAACCAACATAGCTATAATAATACACGTTTTACCTCTGTGATTACCTTGTTTATAAGCCTCTGCAGACTGCCCCCATATTTCAGTTCTTTTGACAGACTTGCATTTTAGCCAATCAGTGCTCACTCCTTGGTAAATTCACATGCATTGGCTCAATGTTATCTATATGAAACACATGAACTAACGCCCTCTAGTGGTGAAAACTGTCCAAATGCATTTAGATTAGAGGCGGCCTTCAAGGTCTAAGAAATTAGCATATAAACCTCCTAGGTTTAGCTTTCAACAAAGAATACCAAGTGAACAAAGCAAAATTGGTGATAAAAATAAATTGGAAAGTTGTTTAAAATTACATGTCCTATATGAATCATGATAGTTTTTTTTTTTACTTGACTGTCCCTTTAATATACAGTATCTCACAAAAGTGAGTACACCCCTTACATTTTTGTAAATATTTTATTATATATTTCCATGTGACAACAGTGAAGAAATGACACTTTGCTACAATGTAAATTAGTGACTGTACAGCCTGTATAACAGTGTACATTTGCTGTCCCCTCAAAATAACTCAACACACAGCCATTAATGTCTAAACTGTTGGCAACAAAAGTGAGTACACCCCTAAGTGGAAATGTCCAAATTGGGCCCAAAGTGTCAATATTTTGTGTGGCCACCATTATTTTCCAGCACTGCCTTAACCCTCTTGGGCATGGAGTTCACCAGAGCTTCACAGGTTGCCACTGGAGTCCTCTTCCACTCCTCCATGACGGCATCAAAGAGCTGGTGGATGTTAGAGACTTTTCGTTTGAGGATGCCCCACAGATGCTCAATAGGGTTTAGGTCAGGAGACATGCTTGGCCACCTTTACCAACAGCTTCTTTAACAAGGCATTGGTTGTCTTGGAGATGTTTTTGGAGTCGTTATCATGTTGGAATACTGCCCTGCAGCCCAGTCTCCGAAGGGAGGGGATCATGCTCTGCTTCAGTATGTCACAGCACATGTTGGCATTCATGGTTCCCTCAATGAACTGTAGCTCCCCAGTGCCGGCAACACTCATGCAGGCACAGACCATGACACTCCCACCACCATGCTTGACTGTAGGCAAGACACACTTGTCTTTGTACTCCTCATCTGGTTGCTGCCACACACGCTTAAGTTTATCTTGGTCTCATCGGCCCGCGGGACATAGTTCCAGTAATATATGTTCTTAGTCTGCTTGTCTTCAGCAAACTGTTTGTGGGCTTTCTTGTGCATCATCTTTAGAAGAGGCTTCCTTCTGGGACGACAGCCATGCAGACCAAAATGATGCAGTGTGCGGGGTATGGTCTGAGCACTGACAGGCTGGCCCCCTACCCCTTCAACATCTGCAGCAATGCTGGCAGCACTCATATGTTTATTTCCCAAAGACAACCTCTGGATATGACACTGAACAAGCGCACACACCTTCTTTGGTCGACCATGGCGAGGCCTGTTCCGAGTGTAACCTGTCCTGTGAAACCACTGTATGGTCTTGCCCACAATGCTGCAGCTCAGTTTCAGGGTCTTGGCAATCTTCTTATAGCTTAGGCCATCTTTATGTAGAGCAACAATTCTTTTTTTTTCATATCCTCAGAGAGTTCTTTGCCATGAGGTGCCATGTTAAACTTCCAGTGACCAGTATGAGAGAGTGTGAGAGCAATAACACCAAATTTAACACACCTGCTCCCCATTCACACCTGAGACCTTGTAACACTAATGAGTCACATGAAAATGGCTGATTGGGCCCAATTTGGACATTTCCACTTAGGGGTGTACTCACTTTTGTTGCCAACGGTTTAGACATTAATGGCTGTGTGTTGAGTTATTTTGAGGGGACAGCAAATTTACACTGTTATACAGGCTGTACACTCACTACTTTACATTGTAGCAAAGTGTCATTTCTTCAGTGTTGTCACATGAAAAGATACAATACAATATTTACAAAAATGTGAGGGGTGTACTCACTTTTGTGAGATAATGTATATATGTTACTGTATTCAGCATCATTAAATTATAAATTTACAAAACAGGCATTCAGGTATGTATATTTATTATATTAATTATACTGCCTTTAATTAGAAATAATAAACACAACAAGCAACATTAATTACATTTTAATTTATATGCAAACATTTTGCATTGTAGATAACAATGCATAATTTAAATCACTGGTTTTCAAACCTGTACTCAGGCCTCCCTAACAGGCCATATTTTGAGGATATCTGAACTGGAGCACAGGTGAAACAATCAGCTGATTAATAAACACGGTTATTTTACCTGCTCTCATCCAAGGTAATCCTGAAAACCTGGCCTGTTGGGGAGGCCTGAGGATAGGTTTGAAAACCAGTGATTTAAATATTGAATATTTATGTTTTGGGCTTTAACTTATTCAGTTAGTTTTAGTTTATGGCAGATTAGGGGTTAATGTTTAAATAACATGCTTTGTCATGTACAATGCATATTGTTTAAATTATTGTAGATATCTTAAAATAGATTTAATGTTTGCTTAATATTATTTTAAACATAAACATATACTTTAAAATATATATTTATGTTTGAAATAATAGCAAGCATTTATTAAATATCTTTTACGTTATCTCCTATTCTTTAAATAATCTACATTTTAGATGACAATGCATATTTTGTCACAGAGATGTGATAAAACGCCAGCTGCACTGGAAAAACCTGCTCGGCCCATCCAGGCTTCTGGAACTCAGTGCTGGACCTGAATTGAGCCCTGGACCACCGCCACCGGCTGACCACCGGAGGACTGGCAAAACTTTCTTGGCCCACCTGGGATCTTGGAACTTAGTGCCAGACCATAATTAAGCCATGGCCTGGATAGGCCGATCAGGTTTTACAGGTCCTCCGGCGGTCCGAGGCTCAGTTTTGGTCTGGAACTGAGTTCCAGAAGCCCGGATAGGTACGAGCAGGTTTTGCCGGTCCTCCAGCGGTCAGCCACCACCGGCGGGCTGGGGCTCAATTCTGATCTGGCACTGAGATCCAGAAGCCCAGGTAGGCAGCAGGTTTTGCTGGTGCCGCTGGCATTTTAGCGTATCTCTGTGACACATTATTTAAACATTGATGATAACTTTAGCAACGTAGGAATTAGCGAGGCATACTAGTAGGAGTAGCCTGCACAAGATCGATATGTTCAAAGCAACAAAGTGCAGGTTGTGAGGGTGTTAGCAGTCATGTTTGTCTTGCCAGTTATCAGCTGCTGATACCAAAATTGCCTTAAGTATTTAGTGTAGGTGTAAATTAACTTAGTACTCCACAGCAATATTTGAAGTGTGCCTACACAGAAACTAATGTTATTTTAAGCGAGCGTACTGTTTGTGCCATGTAAACACACGTCGAATAGGGCCACCCCCGCAGTAAAATGCCTACGAGCAGCAATGTTGACAATGTGGGCGGTGACGTCACGCTCCCATTGACTTCTACGGGAGCAACATCGCCGCTCGCTGGCATTGCTCAGACAGCCACCTTTTGTTTAAACATTCCAACGGATCGTCAGGCTCCGATACCGAGGCAATAAAAGCAGTTTTCCGACGGTCTGTCAATGTTTGTGTGTGATTTTGCATTGTCTTTTTATGATGCATTTTTTGACTATGCAATTCTACTGTATTTAATGGTCCTTTAATTGTAAAGCCCAACTTGTGCAGCTGCCTGTGTTTGGAGTTGGAGTTTCTAGCTGTTTACTATTAAAACAATCTGTCTGTTCTACTAGACATTTTTTAAAGACTATAATTGAAATATACAACAGCATTATCTCACTGGCATATCTTGATTATTTCTAACATTTGTGTGTTTAATTATCATAGGGAGGTAATTGTATAAAATTAATCTAAATACAAGATTTAATTATTTATGGACACCATAGACACAAATGAACCTCAAATAGGAACATAGTTATGAGTATTTGGAATTATTTTTACAGTGTGATTAATTACTTTATTTTATCCCGAAGCAGTAGCATATTGTGTCATTATATAGACATTCTATTGTGCTGGGTACCAAAAAACGCATAAGACTAGATAATATAAACTGTGTTTGAAGATCCCGGATTATTATGTGCCCACTGTAATGATTCTCTTTGTTAGAAGGGAATATGAATGCCACATTAGCCAAAATGTGTGGATGGGTTGGGAATTAAATAGAAGGGTATATGTACAATATAGCTAATAGCCACACATTTATTTTCAAGTTTTGTTGATAAACAAAAATGGCTTGTTTTTAATACCCTGCTCACTTTAATGAATATATATATTCAATAGAGGTGCTACTGAAATGCTGCACAGCCTCAGCACAAATTGTTTTATATATGTCTGCTTCTCAAACATTTATAGCCAGAACATAGCACAATATTGATTTGGAGTCTTTACACAGCCACATAAAATTTCCTAGATAACATCAATGCCCCTTTACAATGGGAAAGTGGTTGAGCATGAATAAGGTACTTATGGGAGTAATACACTTGGAGTGTGCTTTTTGTAGGCAGTGGAAAGCACCAGAGGCAGTGGGTTCAAAAGATGGATAAAAGATGCTTTCAGCAAGGTAAATACCTTATTTATACTATTTCATTTATATAGGGACTTTTATTGTGATTATTCATGCCGCCAATGTACTCTGCATTTTAATGACAGTTATTGTGATTTTCTATTAAATACATTGTTTTTCTAAAGTTACCATTTCATCTTGTAGTTTTTATAAACAAGTCTTACTATAAAAGAAATGAATGTCCAGAATTGCATTTAATTAGTCGGTAGCATTTTGCATTAAATTCCAGAAAGTTTGGTACTGCTAGTTAGTATATAAGTGAAAACAGGAATAATCATAAATAATCATTACTTTGGGAGCCATATTGTTAACCCAAACATCAATTATTATGCATGTGATACATAGTAATACATTAAAGGAACATGAAATCCAATTTTTTTCTTTCATGATTTAGCTAGAGCATGCACTTTTACACAACTTTCTAATTTCAAAGAAAATGCACCCACTATAATTGTCTCACAACCATAATGAGTGCAAATAGGTGCGCCTACACAAATCAAGTAAAAACAAACTAAAATTATAATTAAAATATATAATAATAATAATACGGTAGATGATAGTGTAATCAGTCTATATAAGTAGGCAATTTATGTCTGGCCTTCCACTTAAAAAATCATAAGGAGAAATCAGAGAAGGCGCTTCATAGCGTTATACAGTCAAATATAAGTGTTTGAGTGAAATAAGAAGTATACTTACATTTGGTGCAGCACTTATAAGTGCAAATGGTGCAGATTGGATTTGGGAAACTGCTTTAAAGTTTTTGCATCTTATGATACTTGCTCATATCCTATTGGATCCATCCTTTGCCGCTGGTGACAGGACTGACGAGTTTGTTTCTGAGACAGGAGGCAAGTTAGTTACTCTATAAGGATCCGACCTGCACCATTTGCACTTATAAGTGCTGCACCAAATGTGAGTGTACTTCTTATTTCACTCAACCACTTATATTTGACTGGATTAAGCTATGAGGAGCCTTCTCTGATTTCTCTATAGAACTTTCTAATTTACTTCTATTATCTAATTTGCTTCATTCTCTTGATAACCTTCATTGAAAAACATAAGTTTCCACAGCAATAGGGCCCTCAATTCCTCCTGTATGTGTTTGTTAAATTTTGTCTTCTCTCTTAAACGTTTTATATCATTGTTTTATTTAAATTAATTATACCCATGGAATATGTTGGCGCTTCAAAAATAAAGTATAATCATAATAATAGGCTCAGTAGCTGCTGATTGGTGGCTGCACGTAGATGCCTCGTGTGATTGGCTCACCTATGTGCATTGCTTTCTTCAACAAAAGATACCTAAATAATAAAGCAAATTAGATAACAGAAATAAATTAGAATGTTGTTTAAAATTGTATTCTCTATCTGAATCATGAAAGAAAAGTGTTGTGTTTCATGTTCCTTTAAAGTTCTTAAAGCAGAGCCCTTTTATTACTGTATCAGTAAAAATAAGTAAGCATTATATATTTGCTGATTTTATTCAAAAGAGTCCTACAATGCCCCAGCTGGATAACTAATTAATTAGTAGCTGCACTTCTGTAAAAACATGCATCCTGATAAATGCCCATAAAACTAAATTATTAGAAATACGGTTTCCTATTACTCTGGTTTTTTTAAGGACGTTCCTTTACAAGCCCCTTTCTTTGGCTTGTTATATCATTCATGTTTTTTATTTTTTCCCCATTGATTTTCCTTTATAATTCCAAGAAATCAGTAAAAGATACTTTAAAGACTAGATTACAAGTGAAGAGCCTTATAGACTGGGCACCCGTAAAGGGGCACGCTAAATAACCAGCCATTACAATTGGCTGGTTAATGCTCCCGCAAGCTCGCAGGAGCACTTTGCGCTAATTGCAATTAACCAGAGGACAGACCTCTGGTTAATTAAAAAAATATCCCTCAACAGTTCTTTGATTAATATATATATATATATATATATATATATACATATATAACCATCTTTTTAAAAATAAAAAATAAATAACTGCACAAAGCAATTATATGGGGTTAAAGTCAGGGGATGTGGGGTGTTAGAAAAAAAAATTGCACTGAAAAGTACCTTTACAATTAAGTCTACGGGGACTGTGTTTTTACTGTTATTATATATGTTAATGCTTATACACATATATATTTATGTGTTAATATGTGTATATATACACATGTAAACACCTAAATATATATGTATATATTCATGTAAATATATATTCTACATTTGCTGACTAACAGTGCGCAACTTACCCCCTTTGCTGAGCTAGGTTCTCTGCCGTGTCTCACGACATCAGAACGAGGCTCCCTTTTGAGCCTATAGAAGCACACTCTCATGAGCTCAAGGCTTCCAGGCACCGCAAACGCGAGATCACGTTTGCATTGCGCTTAACTTGTAATACCAGCGCACATTTGTGTGCACTGGTATTACTGAGTGGAGCACAAATATCACGCTCGCGAAAGTGCAACTCCTAATCTAGCCCTAATACATGCTACATAGAATGATGTAGTCAAGATTAGTCTAAGAATAGCATGCAGATTAATTATTTAAATATCTTTTAGTTGTACAAGTATTAAAAAAAAAAAAAAGTGTGTAACGTTTTAGTGTCCATAAAGCTACGGGCGCCACCATGTTGTAGCCTATGTTTCCTATTTTCTGTCTGTTAGGGACAGTTATAAATAGGTCACTAAATTGTGCAACTAATGACTGGAGGGAACATATAATGGAGTCTGCAATTAACAGGAATTAGAAGGTCCACTTTTATGAATTAAATTACAGTGAAAGGGGCCAAAATAAATAATAAAAGTATATTGCAAAGTTTTGTTTCCTACATTTAATTAAATATTTTATATTATTATATATTATCTCAAAGTGTTTATTATCACTTTAAATCTCTAAGAATTCTATTGATAATAATTAGTGAAGACTTTATATATTTTTTTTTTGCAGAATAGTATATGTTTGCTCTAATCCAATAGAAGTTGAACATTATTCTTTTTCTTTACAAAAAAACATATTACTGTAAAAACTTATTTTAAAATGTAAGAATAAATCAATTGGATTTAATGCACATTGCACATTTTCTTTGTTGCAGATCAGCTCCTTTGGGGAAGATTTTGCACTTTATAAGAATTATGAATATATAACATACTGCTTTCCTGCTAAATGCAACTATTCAGCTGACCGCTGTATTATCAGACAGTTTGCTGTTGGTGAATGGTAGTCACGTATAGTAACAAAAAAAAGACTAGATGACTTAAAATTTTAGAGGTTTGCTGGGGGAAAAAATGTTATTGGAATGATAGGATATTGACATGAGAAATTCTACCACGAATGCTTTACTGCTTACTAATATTGTTGAGTAGCTGTATGCGCCATATGGCATCATCCTCTTCATTGAACCAACAGCTGCAGTATATTATTGTCTTATAGAATTAAAGGGTAATAGCACAAAAGTGGTATTTAAATGCAGTATGGTTGCACCAAGTTGCTCATGTGTGATTATTTAATTCATTTTCTTCAGTGCATATTCTCTTCTCATTGTGAAATAGTCCTTTCATGCATATGTACTTACAAATCTCACATTAGATTCTTCTTGTATTCTAATTCATTCTGAATAATTAATCAGCTGTTATTGAAATGCTACTGATAGTCACACAACGCATCATAGAAAAGTGTAAGGTGAAATGGTTTTAATTTCAACATCTAATATTTTTTAATTTCTGTGAATTTAGCAACCTAAATACTTTTAAACCAAGTTATACTGATAAGGTATATTCTGCATTATATAATTTTATGTGGTATCTTTGTATTGTGCAATGGTTTGAACATTTCTGAGGGGGGGGGGGGGGGTATTAAAATGACTGGTTTTCTGTTGTTCAGGAAGTAAAGAAAAAAGAGAAAAATTAAACTTGACCTGGTATCAATATGCTGGATTGGAAGAATAAAAATAAAATATGTGAAGATTTTTAAAAAAAAACAAAAAACTATTCACTATTTTAAAATAAGATTTTTCCAAAAAGCCATTCTAATTCTTGCATCATAATATATTTACTGTTGCATCTATTTAGAGATACCCAGTAAATAATTTATATAATTTGCAGTGACTTTAAAAGATACTGTATATAAATAAAAGGCTAGAGATTAAATGCGACAAATAAGCATAAATCATCCAAAGGACAGTAAATTTAAATGTAGTAATATAGATATATAGTAATATACACTCTATGGCCAAAAGTATGTGGACACCCCTACTAAATTTTTACTTCAGGTATTTCACTCCCGTTGCTAACAGATGCATAAAATCCAGCACATAGCCATGAAATCTCTATAGACAAGCATTAGCAGTACAATGGGTCCTACTAAAGAGCTCAGTTACTTTAAATGCGGCACTGTCATAGGACACCACCTTTCCCACAAGTCAGTTTGTGAACAGCTACAACAGCCCATCAATGAAGTGGTACACCACGCATCATCGAGAGGGCCAGATTATGAGTGGAGCACTTTTTAGCGCTTTTTCTAGAGGGCTAATTGCGCTAGAATTAAAAAAAATTGTGTGTATTGGGTTGTGCTGGTATTACGAGTTGAAAGTAAAAAGTTGTCTTGCTTGCGCTACCCGAACTTAGAATATTGCGTGCATGACAAAAATACCATCAGATATATATAGGAATATGTATTTATTAATAAAAAGAACATATTCTTTAATGGAGAAAAAAAGTGGGGGGAAAAAACTAACACCCTACCCGTGCATAAACCCGTATGCACATTCTCATGTGTTCTAACCCGACATGAAAATATAAATATTTCACATTCCAATGTTCTTCACATAGCAGAATATGTTCTTTTTAATAATAAATACATATTCCTACATATATCTGATGGTATTTTTGTACAATATATATCTATATATATATCTATATATATATCTATATATATATCTATATATATAAATATATATATATATATATATATATATATATATACATGATTATATATAGGTATAGATATATACAGATATATAGGAATATCTATTTAAAAATACATAGAACATATTCTGCACTTTGTTGTTAACCACAGCTCTGAGGATCCGACGAGCGTTAACTTGAATTGCACTCAAGCAATCACGTTTACTTTCAATTTGTAATACCAGCGCAATTTAACTTGTGCGCAAACTAAAGCGAATATCTGATATCCCTTGCGCGCAAACGCTTGCACTTTACTCACAATCTGGCCCAGAGTGTCCCATAGAATGCTGGAGTGTGTAGCACATAAAAAATGCCTAATATCTGTTGCACTCACTACAGATTTCCAAAATGTCTCTGGAAGCAACACAAACACATGTTGAGTCATGAGCAAAGCCAGTCCTGGGCTGTCCTAGTGTAAAGCATGCTGCCACTGGACTCTGAAGCAGTAGTTACAAGGAGTGATGAATCACACTTGACTATCTAGCAATCTGATGGAAGAATCTGAGTGTGGTGGATGCCAGGAGACTACGTACCAGAAGGCATAGTGCCTACTGTAAAGTTTGTTAGCGGAGGCATAATAGTCTGAGGCTGTTTTTCAGGATTTGGGCTAGGCCCCTTAGTTCCAGTAAAAGGTCATCTTAATTCTACCAGATTCAAAGACGGTTTTGAAAGAACTGCACTGGACACCTTTGGGATGAATTGGAACACTGTTTGGGAGCCAGACCATTTTGCCAAACACTAGTGCCTGGCCTCACAAACTCCAAAATCTTGTGGAAAGCCTTCCCAGAACAGTTGTAGATGTTATAGCTGCAAAGGGGAGGGGTCAACTCTATATAAATGCCCCTGGTTTTAGAATGGGATGTCCAGCAAGCTCATATTGGTGTTATGGTCAGGTGTACACATACTTTTGACCATATAGTATATTATATCCTTGCAGTTACAATTACTGTGTGAATTCTATTTTGGGAAAAAGATTGTCAAAAAAAAAAAAAAACATTAGGCAAAAAAACTATTGCATTGTGTATAGAAATAATTGTTTGTACAAATAAAAAAATGTATGCTTAATGTATTATATTTGAGTGCATGTATAAAAAATATTAACAAGTTACTATTTTTCTCTAATATATTGAAATTGGAGTGTTATGTGTTTTTACTTAAAGTTTTTTTTTATTTTTTTATTTTTTAAGTTTTTTAACAAAACGCTAATTTAGTATTATCAGCTCCCATTGATATTAATGATCATTTGCACCATATTTTCTCTGTAAAAATCATAGTTTAATGGCTGAAAACTTTGACCAAAAATTACGTCTAACAAACTAGACGGTTAGATACAAAGATGTTAGAAGAAAAAAAAAGATATATTAAACCTTTCACAAAAAAAATTGTACACTACATTAAAGTATAATACAACAGAACAAATATACACCTAGATTATGAGTTTTGTCGGTTAAAACTTGCGGGGCTAACAAGCCTTTTTTTTCCAGCTCTCCCTTAAGCCAACGCTGGTATTACAAGTTTTCTGAATGGCTGCGTTAGCCTCAGAAAAGTGAGCGTTGAGCCAAATTTAGCTCCACTTCAACCCTCAATACCAGCGTTGCGTTACGGTAGCGGTAAGCTGGAAAAACGTGCTCATGCGCGGTTTCCCCATAGGATACAATGGGGCTGAGCTGGCTGAAAAAAAATCTAACACCTGCAAAAAAGCAGCGTTCAGCTAGTAACGCAGCCCCATTGTTTCCTATGGGGAAACACTTTCTAAGTCTACACCTAACACCCTAACATGAACCCCGAGTCTAAACACCCCTAATCTTACACTTATTAACCCCTAATCTGCCGCCCCCGCTATCGCTGACACCTGCATTATACTATTAACCCCTAATCTGCCGCTCCGGACACCGCCGCCACCTACATTATCCCTATGAACCCCTAATCTGCTGCCCCCAACATCGCTGACACCTATATTATATTTATTAACCCCTAATCTGCCACCCCCAACGTCGCCGCCACCTACCTACACTTATTAACCCCTTATCTGCCGACCGGACATCGCCGCCACTATAATAAATGTATTAACCCCTAAACCGCCGCACTCCCACCTCGCAAACACTATAATAAATTTTATTAACCCCTAATCTGCCCTCCCTAATATCGCCGCAACCTACCTACAATTATTAACCCCTAATCTCCCGCCTAAACCTAAGTCTAACCCTAACACCCCCCTAAGTTAAATATAATTTAAATAAAACAAAATAATTTTACTATAATTAAATAAATTATTCCTATTTAAAAATAAATACTTACCTATAAAATAAACCATACAATAGCTACAATACAGCTAATAGTTACATTGTAGCTATTTTAGGATTTATATTTATTTTACAGGCAACTTTGTATTTATTTTAACTAGGTACATAGCTAGTATTTTAACTATAGGTACAATAGCTATTAAATAGTTAATAACTATTTAATAGCTACAAAAATACCTGTAAAATAAATCCTAACCTAAGTTACAAATACACCTAACACTACACTATCAATAAATTAATTAAATAAAGTAGCTACAATTATCTTAACTAAAATACAATTAAATAAACTAAACTATAGTACAAAAAAAACAAACACTAAATTACAAAAAATAAAAAAAATATTACAAGTTTTTTAATCTAATTACACCTAATCTAAGCCCCCTAATTAAATAAAAAAGCCCCCCAAAATAATAAAATTCCTTACCCTATACTAAATTACAAAAGTAATCAGCTCTTTTACCAGCCCTTAAAAGGGCTTTTTGCAGGGCATTGCCCCAAAGTAATCAAAGTAATTACCTGTAAAATAAAATACAAGACCCCCCCAACATTACAACCCACCACCCACACACCCCTACTCTAAAACCCACCCGATCCCCCCTCAAAAAAACCTAACACTACCCCATTGAAGATCACCCTACCTTGAGCCATGTTCACCCAGCCGGGCACCGATGGGCCAAAAGAGGACATCCGGAGCGGCAGAATTCTTCATCGGATCGGGGCAGAAGAGGTCCTCCATCCAGTAGAAGTCTTCATCCAAGCAGCATCTTCTATCTTCATCCATCTGGCGCGGAGCGTGTCCATCTTCAAGACATCCGACGTGGAGCATCCTCTTCTTCCCGACGACTAACGACGAATGATGGTACCTTTAAATGATGTCATCCAAGATGGCGTCCCTTGAATTCCGATTGGCTGATAGGATTCCCATTAAAAAGATAGGATACGCAATTGACGAAAGGGGATTTGCGGTAGCCAAAAGTCGCGGAAAAAAAGTGAGCGGTACACCTGTACCTGCCATACTCGTAATACCAGCAGGCGTAAAAAAGCAGCGTTAGGAACCCTTAACGCTGCTTTTTAAGGCTAACGCAGAACTCGTAATCTAGCTGATATTTAGTTCACCACATTAAAGTATAATACAGCAGAACAAATGGACTAAAAGGACCACACTTGATTAGCAAATGTTTTCATCCCTCGGACTCTCAATACAGACATAAGCAGCAAATAGCCAAGTAGCAGATGGTCTCTGCCAAGTGGATGGTATTGCAAATGTCTCTTAGGTGTCTGATGATTCGATCTACTCCATCAGTCTTATGCCACCATTCAGGCTTACTGGCTTGTAGTAGATTTATGATGGGAGAATGTAGCAAAGATCTTCTGGTCTCAAATATGGAACTTATCCTTTATAGAGCCGCATCAAACTGTCTTATTGCATGCATCTAGGGGCCATACACCGGCACCACAGATATCCTATTTCTCATACCAGATCTTAGACAGAATTCTCCTTTTCTTTCTTTACGGTAAAGCAGTAATGTCCCAATTACCAACACTGGTACAGCTTCATCAGTGAAAGTATAAAAGTGCACAAAATACCAATGCACAATTCACACCACACCAAACTTGTACATACAGGGACCTCAACCTTTTTAGGTTAGCTGGCCTGATATGCTTGCAATGTGTCTAATATGATTCGCGTCGTCAGAATATTATTTTTGGTTTGCCAAATATGTGGAAAAGAATTCCGTTCAAAACAAAATTTGTTCACTTTAGCATTATCTCCTATGGGAAGCCCACAAAACATTTTTTTAGCATCGAAAATACACTGCTATGAAATGCCAACAATTGAAAGATTCATTGCTAACTGTGACATGAGAACTTACATGAACTAGAACAATTGTTACAGAGGATTCAAACAATAAATTGAAATGAAAAGCATTTGATAATAACAGTAATATCACTTATTCACTAGTATTACCTTTTCCCACCACCCTATTGTTTCCCCCACTTCTGGCCTTTCACTTCCACCACTACAACCATTCCGTACAATTTTACTCTTTTTTTCACTTCTATAATTCATTTTAAATCCCTCATTCTAAAGTACCCACATTCCTCACTTTCTCACACTTATAACAAGTTTGTAGTTAAAGTTATCCACCAAGACTCAATTCAGAGAAGGGCAGGGACAGGGGCAGGAGAGGCTACACCAGCAGGCAGCAGAGTTACTGAATTAGGTTGGACTCTGATTAAAGTACATAAACTTAAAAAAAAACAGAATGTATGCTTACCTGATAAATTACTTTCTCCAACGGTGTGTCCGGTCCACGGCGTCATCCTTACTTGTGGGATATTCTCTTCCCCAACAGGAAATGGCAAAGAGCCCAGCAAAGCTGGTCATATGATCCCTCCTAGGCTCCGCCTACCCCAGTCATTCGACCGACATACAGGAGGAAATATGCATAGGAGAAACCATATGATACCGTGGTGACTGTAGTTAGAGAAAATAATTCATCAGACCTGATTAAAAAAACCAGGGCGGGCCGTGGACCGGACACACCGTTGGAGAAAGTAATTTATCAGGTAAGCATAAATTCTGTTTTCTCCAACATAGGTGTGTCCGGTCCATGGCGTCATCCTTACTTGTGGGAACCAATACCAAAGCTTTAGGACACGGATGAAGGGAGGGAGCAAATCAGGTCACCTAAATGGAAGGCACCACGGCTTGCAAAACCTTTCTCCCAAAAATAGCCTCTGAAGAAGCAAAAGTATCAAATTTGTAAAATTTGGCAAAAGTGTGCAGTGAAGACCAAGTCGCTGCCTTACATATCTGGTCAACAGAAGCCTCGTTCTTGAAGGCCCATGTGGAAGCCACAGCCCTAGTGGAGTGAGCTGTGATTCTTTCAGGAGGCTGCCGTCCGGCAGTCTCATAAGCCAAACGGATAATGCTTTTAAGCCAAAAAGAAAGAGAGGTAGAAGTTGCTTTTTGACCTCTCCTTTTACCAGAATAAACAACAAACAAAGAAGAAGTTTGTCTGAAATCTTTAGTGGCCTCTAAATAGAATTTTAGAGCACGGACTACGTCCAAATTGTGTAACAAACGTTCCTTCTTTGAAACTGGATTCGGGCACAAAGAAGGTACAACTATCTCCTGGTTAATATTCTTGTTGGAAACAACTTTCGGAAGAAAACCAGGCTTAGTACGCAAAACCACCTTATCTGCATGGAACACCAGATAGGGCGGAGAACACTGCAGAGCAGATAACTCAGAAACTCTTCTAGCAGAAGAAATTGCAACCAAAAACAAAACTTTCCAAGATAATAACTTAATATCTACGGAATGTAAGGGTTCAAACGGAACCCCTTGAAGAACTGAAAGAACTAGATTAAGACTCCAGGGAGGAGTCAAAGGTCTGTAAACAGGCTTGATTATAACCAGAGCCTGAACAAACGCTTGAACGTCTGGCACAGCTGCCAGCCTCTTGTGAAGTAAAACAGATAACGCAGAAATCTGCCCCTTCAGAGAACTTGCAGATAATCCCTTCTCCAAACCCTCTTGTAGAAAGGATAAAATCCTAGGGATTTTTATCTTGTTCCATGGGAATCCTTTAGATTCACACCAATAGATATATTTTTTCCATATCTTATGGTAAATTTTTCTAGTTACAGGCTTTCTAGCCTGAATCAGAGTATCTATTACAGAATCTGAAAACCCACGCTTTGATAAAATCAAGCGTTCAATCTCCAAGCCGTCAGTTGGAGAGAAACCAGATTCGGATGTTCGAATGGACCTTGAACAAGAAGGTCCTGTCTCAAAGGTAGCTTCCATGGTGGAGCCGATGACATATTCACCAGGTCTGCATACCAAGTCCTGCGTGGCCACGCAGGAGCTATCAAGATCACCGAAGCCCTCTCCTGGTTGATCCTGGCTACCAGCCTGGGAATGAGAGGAAACGGTGGGAAAACATAAGCTAGGTTGAAGGTTCAAGGTGCTACTAGTGCATCTACTAGAGTCGCCTTGGGATCCCTGGATCTGGACCCGTAACAAGGAACCTTGAAGTTCTGACGAGACGCCATCAGATCCATGTCTGGAAAGCCCCATAATTGAGTTATTTGGGCAAAGATTTCCAGGTGGAGTTCCCACTCCCCCGGATGGAATGTCTGACGACTCCGAAAATCCGCTTCCCAATTTTCCACCCCTGGGATGTGGATTGCAGACAAGTGGCAGGAGTGATCCTCCGCCCATTGAATTATCTTGGTCACTTCCTCCATCGCCAGGGAACTCCTTGTTCCCCCCTGATGGTTGATATATGCAACTGTCGTCATGTTGTCTGATTGAAAACTTATGAATTTGGCCTTTGCTAGATGAGGCCAAGCTTTGAGAGCATTGAATATCGCTCTTAGTTCTAGAATGTTTATCGGGAGAAGAGATTCTTCCCGAGACCATAGACCCTGAGCTTTCAGGGGTTCCCAGACCGCGCCCCAGCCCACCAGACTGGCGTCGGTCGTGACAATGACCCACTCTGGTCTGCGGAAGCTCATTCCCTGTGACAGATTGTCCGGGGTCAGCCACCAACGGAGTGAATCTCTGGTCCTTTGATCTACTTGAATCGTCGGAGACAAGTCTGTATAATCCCCATTCCACTGTCTTAGCATGCACAGTTGTAATGGTCTTAGATGAATTTGTGCAAAAGGAACTATGTCCATTGCTGCAACCATCAATCCTATTACTTCCATGCACTGCGCTATGGAAGGACGAAGAACAGAATGAAGAACTTGACAAGAGCTTAGAAGTTTTGATTTTCTGACCTCTGTCAGAAAAATTCTCATTTCTAAGGAGTCTATTATTGTTCCCAAGAAGGGAACTCTTGTTGATGGGGAAAGAGAGCTTTTTTCTATGTTTACTTTCCATCCGTGAGATCTGAGAAAGGCTAGGACGATGTCCGTATGAGCCTTTGCTTTTGACAGAGACGACGCTTGAATCAGGATGTCGTCCAAGTACGGTACTACTGCAATGCCCCTTGGTCTTAGAACCGCTAGAAGGGACCCTAGTACCTTTGTGAAAATTCTCGGAGCAGTGGCTAATCCGAAAGGAAGTGCCACAAACTGGTAATGCTTGTCCAGAAAAGCGAACCTTAGGAACTGATGATGTTCCTCGTGGATAGGAATATGGAGGTACGCATCCTTTAAATCCACCGTGGTCATAAATTGACCTTCCTGGATGGTAGGAAGGATCGTTCGAATGGTTTCCATTTTGAATGATGGAACCCTGAGAAATTTGTTTAGGATCTTGAGATCCAGAATTGGTCTGAACGTTCCCTCTTTTTTGGGAACTATGAACAGGTTGGAGTCAAACCCCATCCCTTGTTCTCTTATTGGAACTGGATGAATTACTCCCATCCTTAACAGGTCTTCTACACAATGTAAGAATGCCTGTCTTTTTATTTGGTTTGAAGATAATTGAGACCTGTGGAACCTTCCCCTTGGGGGTAGTTCCTTGAATTCCAGGAGATAACCTTGAGAAACTATTTCTAGTGCCCAAGGATCCTGAACATCTCTTGCCCAGGCCTGAGCAAAGAGAGAAAGTCTGCCCCCCACCAGATCCGGTCCCGGATCGGGGGCCATCCCTTCATGCTGTTTTGGTAGCAGTGGCAGGCTTCTTGGCCTGCTTACCCTTGTTCCAGCCTTGCATCGGTCTCCAGGCTGGTTTGGGTTGAGAAGTATTACCCTCTTGCTTAGAGGATGTAGAAGTAGAGGCTGGTCCGTTTCTGCGAAAGGGACGAAAATTAGGCTTATTTCTAGCCTTAAAAGACCTATCCTGAGGAAGGGCGTGGCCCTTTCCTCCGGTGATGTCTGAAATAATCTCTTTCAAATCAGGACCAAACAGTGTTTTGCCCTTGAAAGGGATGTTAAGCAATTTTGTCTTGGAAGACACATCCGCTGACCAAGACTTTAGCCAGAGCGCTCTGCGCGCCACGATAGCAAACCCTGAATTTTTCGCCGCTAATCTCGCTAATTGCAAAGCGGCATCTAGAATAAAAGAGTTAGCCAATTTAAGTGCATGAACTCTGTCCATAATCTCCTCATACGAAGATTCCTTATCGAGCGACTTTTCTAGTTCTTCGAACCAGAAACACGCTGCCGTAGTGACAGGAACAGTGCATGAAATTGGTTGAAGAAGGTAACCTTGCTGAACAAACATTCTTTTAAGCAAACCCTCTAATTTTTTATCCATAGGATCTTTAAAAGCACAACTATCTTCTATGGGAATAGTAGTGCGTTTGTTTAGAGTAGAGACCGCCCCCTCGACCTTAGGGACTGTCTGCCATAAGTCCTTTCTGGGGTCGACTATAGGAAATAATTTCTTAAATATAGGGGGAGGCACAAAAGGTATGCCGGGCCTTTCCCATTCCTTGTTTACTATGTCCGCCACCCGCTTGGGTATAGGAAAAACATCGGGGGGCACCGGAACCTCTAGGAACTTGTCCATCTTACATAATTTCTCTGGAATGACCAAATTGTCACAATCATCCAGAGTAGATAATACCTCCTTAAGCAGTGCGCGGAGATGTTCTAATTTAAATTTAAATGTTACAACATCAGGTTCAGCTTGTTGAGAAATTTTCCCTGAATCTGAAATTTCTCCCTCAGACAAAACCTCCCTCCTGGCCCCTTCAGATTGGTGTGAGGGTATGTCAGAAGCGTTATCATCAGCGTCCTCTTGCTCTTCAGTGTTTAAAACAGAGCAATCGCGCTTTCTTTGATAAGTAGGCATTTTAGATAAAATATTTTTAATAGAATTATCCATAACAGCCGTTAATTGTTGCATAGTAATAAGTATTGGCGCACTAGATGTACTAGGAGCCTCTTGTGTGGGCAAAACTGGTGTAGACACAGAAGGGGGTGATGCAGTACCATGCTTACTCCCCTCATCTGAAGAATCATCTTGGGCACTATTATTATCTGTGGCATCATTGTCCCTACTTTGTTTGGACACCATGTCACAATTATCACATATATTTAAATGGGGAGACACATTGGCTTTCATACATATAGAACATCGTTTATCTGATGGTTCAGACATGTTAAACAGGCTTAAACTTGTCAACAAAGCACAAAAAACATTTTAAAATAAAACCGTTACTGTCACTTTAAATTTTAAACAGAACACACTTTATTACTGAATATGCGAAAAGGTATGAAGCAATTGTTCAAAATTCACCAAAATTTCACCACAGTGTCTTAAAGCCTTAAAAGTATTGCACACCAAATTTGAAAGCTTTAACCCTTAAAATAACGGAACCGGAGCCGTTTTTACATTTAACCCCTATACAGTCCCAGGAATCTGCTTTGCTGAGACCCAACCAAGCCCAGAGGGGAATACGATACCAAATGACGCCTTCTAGAAGCTTTTTCAGTGGATCTTAGCTCCTCACACATGCATCTGCATGCCTTGCCTTCCAAAAACAACTGCGCATTAGTGGCGCGAAAATGAGGCTCTGCCTATGACTAGAGAAGGCCCCCATCTGAAAAAGGTGTCCATACAGTGCCTGCCGTTTTTTAACAACAATCCCCAAGATTATAATAACTATAAAGCGCTATAATCTGTCAAATATGCTTAGCAAGTAATCGTTTTAGCCCAGAAAAATGTCTACCAGTTTTTTAAGCCCTTATAAAGCCTTTATTCTTATACTTAATCTAAGAAAATGGCTTACCGGTCCCCATAGGGAAAATGACAGCCTTCCAGCATTAACAAGTCGTGTTAGAAATGTGGCCATCATACCTCAGGCAGAAAAGTCTGCCAACTGCTTCCCCCAACTGAAGTTACTTCATCTCAACAGTCCTGTGTGGAAACAGCAATCGATTTTAGTAACGTCTGCTAAAATCATCTTCCTCTCACAAACAGAAATCTTCTTCTCTTTTCTGTTTCAGAGTAAATAGTACTTACCAGCACTATTTTAAAATAACAAACACTTGATTGAAGAATAAAACTACATTTAAACACCAAAAAACTCTTAGCCATCTCTGTGGAGATGTTGCCTGTGCAACGGCAAAGAGAATGACTGGGGTAGGCGGAGCCTAGGAGGGATCATATGACCAGCTTTGCTGGGCTCTTTGCCATTTCCTGTTGGGGAAGAGAATATCCCACAAGTAAGGATGACGCAGTGGACCGGACACACCTATGTTGGAGAAAACTCCTTCAAGGAAGGAGAACAAACATTTTTAGAGCCACTTGGACACAACGTCCAGCAATTCCCTAAGGATTAGGCAGTGGCAGATGAGAGATAGCAGCAGGTAGCAGAGTTACTGAACTAGGTAGGCCTCTCACTACATAAACCTAAAAAATACACCTCCAAGGAAAGAGGAAAAGAGGAAGAATCCCTTGGACACAGTTGTCAGCAGCTCCCTGAAGATTTGGCACTGATGGAGGATGACTACCACAGAGCAGGTAGGTCAGGAGCAGGAGTAGCAGCAGCAGGCAGCATAGTTAAAGAACTAGGTAGGCCTCCAGCATATAAACCACAAAAATACAACTCCAAGTGAGGAAGACAAACACATACTTAGAGACCCTTGGAAAAAGTAGTGAACAGTTTGCTACAATTTTTTACTTTAACTGATGATGACCACTACATAGCAAGAAAGGCAGGAATAGTAGTGGCGGCAGCAGCAGCAGCAGGCAATAGGCTTACTGAACTATGTAAACAATACAGTATATGAACCTCAAAAATACACCTTCAAGGGAGGAGGACAAACAAGTGCTTAAAAACATTTTTTTACCTAAAATGGTGATGACCACCACAGATCAGGAAGGGTAAGTGCAGGAGTGACAGCAGCAGCAGCAGGCATTAGACTTACTGAACTACGTAGACCTCACAGTACATGAGCCTCAAAAATGCATCCTCAAGGGAGGAGGAGAACAAGCACATGACTTGAGCCCCTTGGAAACAATAGCCAGCAGTTCTCTGAGGATTTAGCATTGACGGATGATGACTACTACAGAGTAGGAAGGCCAGATGCAGGAGTGTCAGCAGAAGACAGCAGACTTACTGAACTAGGTATGTTTCACAGTGCAAAAACCTCAAAAATGCACCTTCAAGGGAGGAGGAGGACAAACACGTGCCTAGAGCCCCTTGGACACAACAGCTAGCAGTTACCTGAAAGTTTGGTATTGTTAAATGATAACCACCACAGAGCAGGAAGGGCAGGATCAGGGGTGGCAGCAGCAGGCAGCAGACTTACTGAACTAGGTAGTCCTCACCGTACATAAACCTTTAAAAATACACCTACAAGCAAGGAGGAGGACAAATACATGTATAGAGCCCCTTGGGCACAGTGGCCAGCAGTTCTATGAGCATGTGGCTTTGAAGGATGATGACCACCACAGAGCAGGAGCTTTGTAATGATAAATTTGAGAAATGCCATTTGCTGCATGAGCTTCAGTGACATTTGTGAGTTCTGAGGGTTCAGTATATTGCCATTTAATAAAAACTCTCGCTCACTTTGCACGGTGGTTGGGGGTAAAATAGAGGAACTTCTGAGCTACTGTAGCAAGGGCATGCCACACACTCATCTTGTCATCCCAATAGCTCAAGGGGTCTGCTGTAGGAGAAAAAGGAGTTTCACAAATACTACCTGCCTCTAGCCAAAATGCAGCTGCTCCATTCATCTGTGTTGTGCAGTAGCTGCTGGTAGGATATGAAAAAGTATCTGCCTCCTGTTGCTGTACTTCTCCCTCACAAAGAATGCCCCATTTTGTGGACCACGCACACCATGCAAATCAGTTTGTCTCTCTAAGTTGGCAGGTTATCAGTTTGGAGAAACATTTACCCCTTAAAGGGATACTGAACCCAAAATATTTCAGATAGAGCATGCAATTTTAAGAAACTTTCTAATTTACTCCTATTATCAATTTTTCTTCGTTCTCTTGGTATCTTTATTTTGAATATATGCTTACAAGCCGGCTCATCTTTGGTCACACCTGGGTAGTGCTTGCTGATTGGTGGCAAGTCGTTCGGACAAAGAGCCAATCCCACAACTTTCACAGTGGCTGGATGAGATTCTACAGCCACTGGTGATAGTTACCTGAGGGATACAAAACATCTCTTGGGCCTTACACAGGACATGGAATAGTCTGATACTCTCTCCTGGCTCACAGTGGACGTTAGGGCACGCTACACATTCATACAACATGGAAAGGGTCTGAAAGCCATAACATTTTTCTTCGAAAGATTGATGTTTGATCGGGGCAGCTGCACCTTCATATTAAGGGTTATTGAGTTCCTTTTAACTCATAATTTCTTCAAATTTGAGGATTGTTTCTATCTCCAAAGATGCGGGACAGCGATGGGGGCAAAATTTGCCCCCTCCTATGTCAACCTGTTTTTGGGTTGGTGGGAGCTGTCCCACATGTTTTTAGAGGAAAACACCTTCAGACAAAACATCATCTTTTACAAGCGGTATATTGATGATTTTATTTTTGTCTGGAGGGGAGGTGAGGGTGCAGCTGCCTCCTTTGTGGATTGGTTGAACTCAAACAACATTGGTATCAGCTTTACCTTTGAATTCCAGAAATATAACGTGAACTTTTTGGAATGTTACACTGGTGAAAACAATGGGAAGAAAGGGATGGTTAAGTCAGATCTCTATAGAAAACCAATAACGGGGAACACACTTCTCCATGCCAATAGTAATCACCCAAATAAGGTCTTTAAGGCAATCACTAAGGGCCAGATGCTTAGAGTGAAGAGAAATTGTACCACTGAGCTGCAGTTTTTAGCTCATGGTTAACTATTAAAGGCATCTACCGATGCCATAATCACACATGTAAAGCTTGTGAATACGTTTCACTAGGAGATGGGTTTAAATGTGAGGTGACAAGGGAATACTTTCGACATAACAAATGTTACAACTGTAGGGCCTCCTTCATAGTCTATCTTTTGACATTTTTTGGAGTGTAAAGTCCAATATGTGGGCATGACCACAAGAGACACCAGAACAAGAATAAGGGTGCACATTGGTAACATAAAATTAGGTACCTGGACCACACCCCTCGTCAAACACTTTAGGCATTTTCACCAAAAGAGACCCAACACACTTAGATGGACAATAATAGACCAGGTCCAGTTTGGAAACAGGGGAGGGGGGGGCAGTGCCAGACAAGAGACCTTTTGGATCGTTAAGCTAAAGAACAGGACCCCAAATGGACTAAACTCAGAGTTTGATTTGATCAATTTCTGGGAATGAGATAGTCGCCCCCCCTTGTTTTAAGTAAACTTGTATCAAAATGTGAGATCATTAGCTATGACTATGGCCTAACAGCCGAAAAGCATCAGCAGACTTCACAGCCACAGCCTACCATTGTGCAAGATGTGTGACTTTTAATCGTTATACTCAAATAAAGGATTACCATTTAAAGTTTTCCGGAGGCTTTGTTGTTTCTTCCTAGATGTTTATTGCGCTAATAGGTAGATTAGTAAGGCTGGAAATATATATATATATATATTTGAAAACTAATTCTGCACACAAAGGGTTCAATTACAACTTTTTTTTCCCCCACACCAAAGGCAGGAGACTTACCAAACTCACACTCCTAAAGGGACAGTCTACACTTTAGTCATCTTAAAGTCTTACTTTAGATTAAGCTGCAAATATCCTCTTGCGCCTCTTTCTATATAATGCAGTAACAGTAAAAAAGTTATTTTAAATTACTATTGTTTCTGGTCATTTTGAAATGGCTGCCAAGCTCTGCCCCCTGATGACATCACGATCTGGGCTGCATCTATGCACTCTGCTGAATAGCATTCACAGTCTGTTTAATCAAATTAGTGAGTCTTTTGTAACTAGTGAAGCCTTTAATGCAGCCCAGATCATGATGTCATCAGTGGGCAGAGCTTGGCAGCCATTTCAAAGTGACCAGAAACAATAGTCATTTTAAAATAACTATTTTACTGTTACTGATGCATGACATAGAATGGGGCAGCAGGATATTTGCAGCTTAATCTAAAGTAAGAATTTAAAATGACTAAGGTGTAGATTGTCCCACAAACTTTGTCTATCTCAAAATGGTGCATATGTACAGTTTGCATGCTGACATGACAGATCTTTTACCTGCAAAACTATAAAGTCAAAGTTACATGAAAAAACACAATGGATTATGGTTATTGCTTGTCATGTTTTTTGAGCACTGGTAAAAGGAATTCTTTAACATGTAAACTGTGTGTTTGATGTAAACCAATGAGGGATTTTGTGATGCACTCATGTTTGTTCTTTACAACTGTAGATTACCAGCAACTATATAAACAAGGCATTAAGCAAGATCTTATAACTATCACTATTCCTAAATTTAACACTATCCCTAAAGTTTATACTATCCCTAAAGCTAGAATTAATCCTAACATTAACTTTTAAAAATTAAATGGATACTAAACCCAACATCTTTATTTAATGATTCAGAGAGATCATGTAATTTGAAGCAACTTTCTAATTTACTCCTATTATCAATTTTTCTTCGTTCTCTTGCTATCTTTATTTAATAAGGAGGAATGTAAACCTTAGGAGCCAGCCCATTTTTGGTTCAGAACCTGCGTTGTACTTGCTTATTATTTTGCTAACTGTAGCCACCAATAAGCAAGCACTATCCAGGGTGCTGAACCTAAAATGGGATGACTCCTAATCTTTACATTCCTGCTTTTTAAATAAAGATAGCAAGAGAACGAAGAAAATTTGATAATTGGAGTAATTTAGAAAGTTGCTTAGTTGTTTTAAAATTGCATGCTCTTTCTAAATCAATAAAGAAATAAAATTGGGTTTAGTATAGTATAAAAGGGGGAGAGAGAATGTATGTATGTATGAGTTTGTGCGAACGTGTGTCTGTACAAATTAAAGGGATATAAAACATTCTGTTTCATTGTTTTAATACAAATCACTAAGCAATGGGTTATATATATATATATATATATATATATATATATATATATATATATATATATATATAAAGCATTTAAATATGTATTATTCATTATTTTAATTGGATTTTACATTTTATTTATTTTTTTAACTTCATTTGTACAGGGTCTATTATTTCCTGTCACAGCCCCACAACAGCCCCACAAGGGGGTTGCGGCCTCTAAATTAAGGTAAAGGAGGAGCTTTCTCTTTGAAGTGGTTGCTAGAAGACAAGTACACTAGCTCCAGTCAGTTTCTTCCCCTTAATCAGTAAAGGACTTTTGGTACTTAAGTTTTATAATGGTAGCTTCCTTATGTCGCTAAATGCAGTGGCTACGCTGAGAAGTGTTCATTTTTAAAAAGAACAAAAAAATTGTTTGCTGTTTGTAATACAATCTGTTTTTTTTATGTTTACTTTGATTTTTTTGTTTTACTGGAGTACTGCTTCTTATCCCTTTACCTTTAACTAATGTAGTTTGTTTGTAAATAATATGCTTCTGTGTAATAACAGCTGTGATATGTATAATATAAATTAAACTTAACTAAAGCCCACCAACTGTTACCAATAATCACCTATCCAATGAATATCATTAGCTCTTTTACGGCTAGATTTGGAGTTTTGTCGGTAACGACCCCGAAAAACTAACGCCGGCTTTTTTCTGGCCGCACCATAAAAATAACTCTGGTATTGAGAGTCCACAGAATGGCTGCGTTAGGCTCCAAAAAAGGAGCGTAGAGCATTTTTAACGCAGCTTCAACTCTCGATACCAGAGTTGCTTACGCAAGCGGCCAGCCTCAAAAACGTGCTCGTGCACGATTCCCCCATAGGAAACAATGGAGCTGTTTGAGCTGAAAAAAACCAAACACCTGCAAAAAAGCCGCGTTCAGCTCCTAACGCAGCCCCATTGTTTGCTATGCGGTAACCCTTCCTACGTCTGCACTTAACACTCTAACATGTACCCCGAGTCTAAACACCCCTAACCTTACACTTATTAACCCCTAATATGCCGCCCCCGCTATCGCTGACCCCTGCATATTATTATTAACCCCTAATCTGCCGCTCCGTAAACTGCCGCTACTTACATTATCCCTATGTACCCCTAATCTGCTTCCCTAACATCGCCGACCCCTATATTATATTTATTAACCCCTAATCTGCCCCCCACAACGTCGCCTCCACCTGCCTACACTTATTAACCCCTAATCTGCCAAGCGGACCTGAGCGCTACTATAATAAAGTTATTAACCCCTAATCCGCCTCACTAACCCTATAATAAATAGTATTAACCCCTAATCTGCCCTCCCTAACATCGCCGACACCTAACTTCAATTATTAACCCCTAATCTGCCGACCGGAGCTCACCGCTATTCTAATAAATGGATTAACCCCTAAAGCTAAGTCTAACACTAACACCCCCCTAAATTAAATATAATTTTAATCTAACGAAATTAATTAACTCTTATTAAATAAATTTTTCCTATTTAAAGCTAAATACTTACCTGTAAAATAAACCCTAATATAGCTACAATATAAATTATAATTACATTGTAGCTATTTTAGGATTAATATTTATTTTACAGGCAACTTTGTAATTATTTTAACCAGGTACAATAGCTATTAAATAGTTAAGAACTATTTAATAGTTACCTAGTTAAAATAATTACAAAATTACCTGTAAAATAAATCCTAACCTAAATTACAATTAAACCTAACACTATACTATCATTAAATTAATTAAATAAACTACCTACAATTACCTACAATTAAACCTAACACTACACTATCAATACATTAATTAAATACAATATCTACAAATAACTACAATGAAATAAACTAACTAAAGTACAAAAAATAAAAAAGAACTAAGTTACAAAAAATAAAAAATATCTACAAACATTAGAAAAATATTACAACAATTTTAAACTAATTATACCTACTCTAAGCCCCCTAATAAAACAACAAAGCCCCCCAAAATAAAAAATGCCCTACCCTATTCTAAATTACTAAAGTTAAAAGCTCTTTTACCTTACCAGCCCTGAACAGGGCCCTTTGCGGGGCATGCCCCAAGAAGTTCAGCTCTTTTGCCTGTAAAAAAACCCATACAATACCCCCCCCAAACATTACAACCCACCACCCACATACCCCTAATCTAACCCAAAACCCCCTTAAATAAACCTAACACTAAGCCCCTGAAGATCATCCTACCTTGTCTTCACCTCACCAGGTATCACCGATCCGTCCTGGCTCCAAAATCTTCATCCAACCCAAGCGGGGGTTGGCGATCCATCATCCGGTGGCTGAAGAGGTCCAGAAGAGGCTCCAAAGTCTTCATCCTATCCGGGAAGAAGAGGCGATCCGGACCGGCAACCATCTTGATCCAAGCGGCATCTTCTATCTTCATCCGATGACGACCGGCTCCATCCTGAAGACCTCCACCGCGGACCCATCTTCTTCCGGCGACGTCCAACTGAAGAATGACGGTTCCTTTAAGGGACGTCATCCAAGATGGCGTCCCTCGAATTCCGATTGGCTGATAGGATTCTATCAGCCAATCGGAATTAAGGTAGGAATATTCTGATTGGCTGATGGAATCAGCCAATCAGAATCAAGTTCAATCCGATTGGCTGATCCAATCAGCCAATCAGATTGAGCTCGCATTCTATTGGCTGTTCCGATCAGCCAATAGAATGCGAGCTCAATCTGATTGGCTGATTGGATCAGCCAATCGGATTGAACTTGATTCTGATTGGCTGATTCCATCAGCCAATCAGAATATTCCTACCTTAATTCCGATTGGCTGATAGAATCCTATCAGCCAATCGGAATTCGAGGGCCGCCATCTTGGATGACGTCCCTTAAAGGAACCATCATTCTTCAGTTGGACGTCGCCGGAAGAAGATGGGTCCGCGGTGGAGGTCTTCAGGATGGAGCCGGTCGTCATCGGATGAAGATAGAAGATGCCGCTTGGATCAATATGGTTGCCGGTCCGGATCGCCTCTTCTTCCCGGATAGGATGAAGACTTTGGAGCCTCTTCTGGACCTCTTCAGCCACCGGATGATGGATCGCCAACCCCCGCTTGGGTTGGATGAAGATTTTGGAGCCAGGACGGATCGGTGATACCTGGTGAGGTGAAGACAAGGTAGGATGATCTTCAGGGGCTTAGTGTTAGGTTTATTTAAGGGGTGTTTGGGTTAGATTAGGGGTATGTGGGTGGTGGGTTGTAATGTTGGGGGGGGGGGTATTGTATGTTTTTTTTTACAGGCAAAAGAGCTGAACTTCTTGGGGCATGCCCCGCAAAGGGCCCTATTCAGGGCTGGTAAGGTAAAAGAGCTTTTAACTTTAGTAATTTAGAATAGGGTAGGGCATTTTTTATTTTGGGGGGCTTTGTTGTTTTATTAGGGGGCTTAGAGTAGGTGTAATTAGTTTAAAATTGTTGTAATATTTTTCTTATGTTTGTAGATATTTTTTTATTTTTGTAACTTAGTTCTTTTTTTTTTTTGTACTTTAGTTAGTTTATTTCATTGTAGTTATTTGTAGATATTGTATTTAATTAATGTATTGATAGTGTAGTGTTAGGTTTAATTGTAGGTAATTGTAGGTAGTTTATTTAATTAATTTAATGATAGTATAGTGTTAGGTTTAATTGTAACTTAGGTTAGGATTTATTTTACAGGTAATTTTGTAATTATTTTAACTAGGTAACTATTAAATAGTTCTTAACTATTTAATAGCTATTGTACCTGGTTAAAATAATTACAAAGTTGCCTGTAAAATAAATATTAATCCTAAAATAGCTACAATGTAATTATAATTTATATTGTAGCTATATTAGGGTTTATTTTACAGGTAAGTATTTAGCTTTAAATAGGAATAATTTATTTAATAAGAGTTAATTAATTTCGTTAGATTAAAATTATATTTAATTTAGGGGGTTGTTAGTGTTAGGGTTAGACTTAGCTTTAGGGGTTAATACATTTATTAGAATAGCGGTGAGCTCCGGTCGGCAGATTAGGGGTTAATAATTGAAGTTAGGTGTTGGCGATGTTAGGGAGGGCAGATTAGGGGTTAATACTATTTATTATAGGGTTAGTGAGGCGGATTAGGGGTTAATAACTTTATTATAGTAGCGCTCAGGTCCGCTTGGCAGATTAGGGGTTAATAAGTGTAGGCAGGTGGAGGCGACGTTGTGGGGGGCAGATTAGGGGTTAATAAATATAATATAGGGGTCGGCGGTGTTAGGGGCAGCAGATTAGGGGTACATAAGGATAACGTAGGTGGCGGCGCTTTGCGGTCGGCAGATTAGGGGTTAATAAGTGTAGGCAGATGGAGGCGACGTTGAGGGGGGCAGATTAGGGGTTAATAAATATAATACAGGGGTCGGCGGTGTTATGGGGAGCAGATTAGGGGTACATAAGGATAACGTAGGTGGCGGTCGGCAGATAAGGGTTTAAAAAAATTTATTCGAGTGTCGGCGATGTGGGGGGACCTCGGTTTAGGGGTACATAGGTAGTTTATGGGTGTTAGTGTACTTTAGAGTACAGTAGTTAAGAGCTTTAGAAACCGGCGTTAGCCCAGAAAGCTCTTAACTACTGACTTTTTTCCTGCGGCTGGAGTTTTGTCGTTAGATGTCTAACGCTCACTTCAGAAACGACTCTAAATACCGGAGTTAGAAAAATCCCATTGAAAAGATAGGATACGCAATTGACGTAAGGGGATCTGCGGTATGGAAAAGTCGCGGCTGAAAAGTGAGCGTTAGACCCTATTTTGAGTGACTCCAAATACCGGCGGTAGCCTAAAACCAGCGTTAGGAGCCTCTAACGCTGGTTTTCACGGCTAACGCCAAACTCCAAATCTAGGTCTTAGTCTATCCTGGCTGAGTTGATCATGCACAAAATAGGTATTTTTTTATCAATATTTTGAAGTTGCTAAGCAACTTACTTTTTGACATGACTTTTCTTCTAAAAACTACAAATTTGAACATTCTTAAATGTAAACGAGGATACAGTTAACCACATCACCTGACATTTTTTCCCTCACTTGTAAAATGAGAAAATATGTGAATCTATAGCAAAAAGCAAGCCAAAGCCACATTTTGGGTGCTAAATATTATAACTTTTACTGCCTCCAGGTTTATGGCTTCAATATATGATTGCCAAAAGTTGGCTGTATTATTTAACAAGAAAATTATCTTTTATAGTAATAGAAGTATAAAATGTATTAACAGAATTAAAATTTACTATGTTATGGGTTGTTTGCAATTATTATTATTTCCTTATTTTTTCCATTGCATCTATTTCTAAGTGTTAACCTTTTTCTATAAACTAAAATTTTTCATTAACTTTTGGGTAGATTTACCAATGTCTTTCTGACATGATACGCTGTAGCGTATTATGTCCGACAGACATCGCTGAATGCCGACAGCATATGCTGTCGGCGTTTATCATTACACAAGCAGTTCACCAGAACTGCTTGTGCAATGCTGCCCCCTGTCGATTTGTGGCCAATCGGCCGCTAGCAGGGGGTGTCAATCAGCCCGATCGTATAGGATCGGGCGGATTGAAAACCGCAGCCTCAGAGGCAGTGGACAAGTTATGGAGCAGCGGTCTTCTTAAATCTACCCCTTTGTGTTTTTGTTGATAAAACAGGATAGTTTTAGTAAAATAACATATTCGGACATATAGGGGCCGAATTATCATTGTGCGAGCGGACATGATCCGATATTGCGGATCATGTTCGCTGCACATCGATAAATGCCGACAGCATACGCTCTCTGCATTTATCATTGCACCAGCAGTTCTCCTCCCCCGAGCCCAAACTCATTTTTAGTTGGTCCTACTCATTTTTTATAGTGATCTCCTACATCTTAGTGGGACATTCATGAAATGAGGTATGAAAGTCTTTCTATGGGCTAGATTTATCAAGCAAGGGTGGACACGGCCGTACATCTGCACCACTGCCCGCCCCAGCTTGCCTCTGGCAGGCAGCAATCCACTGGCCTGAATTCAACATTGCACATGAGCGCTATTTTGCGCCCATGTGCTATCCCGCCCCCTGCCAACGCAAGGCAATCATGCATGGGCGGGAGCTGTCAAACTCCCTGGTCGGACGACGTAGAGGAGATTAAAATTCTCCACCTAAGAGGTGGAGAAGAGGGCAGGGAAGCAGCGGTTATGATAAATCCTGACAACAGGTTCTCTTGTGAGAACTTGGAGTTGTAGGGGAGGAGAAGGCTTGATACATCTAGCCCTATGTGGTGTAGGGGCCAAGATATGGGTCCTGGAAGGTGGCCCCCATCCAGTGTAAAAAAGCATTAATATTTACAATTTTCACCAGTCCCTTTAAAATATATAATGACCTAAATAATCTACTCCATAAAGGATTCTGATAATAGAGGACATTTCTGTTCCTAAGTGTTTAGTGCCCAATACTTTTTTCATCTGTGTTTTGTGTGGTTTCTAATGTAAAAGGTGTTCTTTAATTGTGTGGATTCTGAATAAAACTGAATAAATAATTAAGTGCGATCTCTTAATTATTAGCACTTTAATTATAGAAAGCATTTTAAAACGTTATTGAATTTGTTAGTTTTTCTATTTATATTTGGACATGCAATTTGGTTTGAGTGATCTAAATTTGTAACTGCTAATCAGACATGTCCATTTTTAACCAAGTAAAGTTAGTTATATATTTACTTTGAAATTCAGAAGATAGTATTACAAAATCTAAGTAAATCAAAAGGTACATCTTCTCTACACAGAAAATATCTGTTAGCTGATAAAGTATGCAATGTTTTTTAAATCACTTTCCAATTTACTTCTATTATCTAAGTTGTTTTGTTTTTGGAATAATTTGTTAAAAAGCATAACTAGGTAGACTCAGCAATGAAGCAGCAATGCACTACTGAGAGCTAGCTGGTGATTGGTGGCTGCACATATATGCCTCTTGTCATTGGTTCACCAATGTGATCTGCTAGCTCCCAGTAGTGCATTACTGCTCCATCAAAAAAAAAAAGAATACCAAGAGAATGAAGCAAACCTGATAATATAATTAAATTGATAAATTGTAGTAAATTGTACACATTAGTGCATTTTATTTTTGTACTTTCGTGTCCCTTAAATCTAAATCATCTTAAAGTGAAGGTCAATTTTGACGAATTAGTGCCTGGTTTTTAATAATCCTATTAAAAACAAGGGCACTTTAATTCATCAAAATTGACATTTCAAGCGTTTTCTTCAAAAACTTACCTTTTAATCCTAAAAGCTGCTCCATCGATTCCCCCGGCCGTCGTAAGCCTCTGCTTACGTCAGAAATGACAAATCCAGCTTCCTATAATCACGACGTTCCCCCGAGGGGGATCATGAATTGAGGGAACGCCGTGATTGGATGAAGCCGGATTCGTCATTTTGGACCCGCGAAGAGGGCTTGCGACAGGCGGAGGAAGCGCTACAGCGGATCTCAGGATTAAAAAGTAAGTTTTTGAAGAAAACGCTTGCAATGTCAATTTTGATGAATTAAAGCGCCCTTGTTTTTAATAGGATTATTAAAAACCGGGCACTAATTCGTCAAATTTGACCTTCACTTTAAGATCCATAAAGTAGAATATTGCATTTTATAGAAAGCACTAAAAGGTGCTTACATTTGAATTGTAACTTTTAGCACTAGAGTCTATTTATTTTTTTAGAGGTGGATTCATCTTTTGTTAAATAATAATATTAGCTTGCTGAGGCAGATCTGTTATATTGTATTACACATCTGTAAACTCAGTTATCTACATATCTATATACTCAGTAGTCTGCCAACACATTTGTTCACGTGCCATTACTTGATCTCTTTCTGTTTTGCATACATTTATTGCCTCAAGATATTCTTATACTTGGAAATACATTTTTATAGCAAATAAAAAAATGACTGAAACTCTGTTTAACAATATAATTAAAAAATGTAGATCTTTAATGATTTCATAATTTTCATGCTTCAATCATGAAAAATTCACAGTAATTTACAGTTTTAATCACAAGGGACCCATCTAATTATTCTTCCATTTACAATTAAACATCTAATTATGTCAAGCTTACACATAAGCATAACTCGCCATATCTACCATAAATTTATACAGTATATATTTTTGTCACTAGAATATATGTTACCAAACTTTACTATTAGCAAAATGATTATAATGATTCTTTAAATTAAGTATTCTAAACAACTTATCATATCAGACAATAGAGTCAGTCACAATCTATTGGTTTTTTCCACCAAAACTAGCTTTTTGCATTCTCGAGTGATTACAATGCAAAAAACTTGCTTCCGCAAACATGTTTTCACTAGTTAAGATCCTGAAAAGGCCTATTTGTGTGTTAAGTACTTGTTATCAGGATAGAAACTGGGAAGTTACCTGAAACTGGCATATACAATAGCCCTTTCGCCCTTTTAAGGTTACAATAATGTTCTTTTGAATTAGGGCCAGCTCCAACCATGGGACCAAGTGGGTCCAATGAACCCAGACAGCACTTGACAAGGGGCTGCACTTTAGTCACTCGCTGTCAGTTCCCGGCCACTACTGTCCTCTGTCTCCATGGGTAAAGTCACAGGCTACCAGCAGCATGACCATATCATGCACAAAGATATAGGACACATCAGGGGCGACATTCAAGGTGGGACAAGCACATCACTCTAACTTCCTACCCACTGATTGCACAATTGTGCATAAGCATTGATTGCATGCAAGCAGGAGTAGTAAGGAGGCATCATAGAAACATAGAAACATAGATATTGACGGCAGATAAGAGCCATAGGCCCAGCAAGTCTGCCCCACCTTACCTAACAGTATAAACTTATCTAGTTCGTAGGATAGCCCTATGCTTGTCCCATGCATTTTTAAAGTCCCCCACAGTGTTTGTTGCTACTACCTCTTGAGGAAGTTTATTCCATAAATCAATCACTCTTTCTGTAAAGAAGTGCTTCCTCAAATTACTCCTGAATCTACTACCCTTTAGCTTGAGCTCATGACCCCTTGTTCTTGAATTTTCCATTTTATGTAAAATACCCACAGCCTCAGTTTTACTAAACCCTTTAATGTACTTGAAAGTTGCTATCATATCACCTCTTTCCCTTCTCTCCTCTAAGCTATACATATTTAGGTCATTGAGCCTATCCTGGTAAGTTTTATTTTTTAGACCATGTACCATTTTGGTAGCCCTCCTTTGCACAGATTCAAGTTTGTTAATATCCTTCTGAAGATATGGCCTCCAGAACTGCACACAATACTCAAGATGAGGCCTAACTAATGATCTATAAAGTGGCATAAGAACCTTACTATTTCTGCTGCAAATACCTCTACCAATACATCCAAGCATTCTGCTAGCCTTACTCGCTGCCTTACTACATTGTTTACTAAGTTTTAAATCATCTGAAATAATAATTCCCAAGTCCTGTTCCTCGTCTGTAACAGTCAGTAAAGTGTCATTGAGTCTGTAATTAACATTTGGATTTTTCTTCCCTAAATGCATTATTTTACACTTTGCTGTGTTAAACTTTAGATCCCAGTCGTTTGTCCAATCCTCCAATTGTTGTATATCACTTCTCATTTTGTCTACCCCCCCTGGAACATCCACTCTGTTGCAAATTTTTGTATCATCTGCAAAGAGACATACTTTCCCCTGTAGCCCTTTGCTGATATCGCAGATAAATATGTTAAACAAAACAGGCCCCAGAACTGACCCCTGAGGAACACCACTAGTAACAGCCCCCTCTGCTGAATGAACTCCATTTACTAAGACACTTTGTTTTCTGTCCTTAAGCCAGCATTCCACCCAGTTCACAATTTTTGAATCTAGACCAAGGAGATATAGTTTGTGAATAAGTTTATTGTGTGGGACGGTGTCAAATGCTTTGCTGAAATCTAGATATGCTACATCAACTGCTCCTCCCTTGTCTAATACTTTTGTTACATAATCAAAGAAGTCAATTAGATTAGTCTGACATGATCTCCCTGAAGTAAAACCATGCTGATTTTGGTCCTCTAAATTGTTTGTCTTTATGTAAGTCATAATTCTTTCCTTTAAGAGGCTTTCCATTAATTTCCCTACTACTGAAGTTAAACTAACTGGCCTGTAGTTGCCAGATTCTTCTCTACTGCCCTTTTTATGAAGAGGTATTACATTTGCTATTCTCCAATCATCTGGGACAGCTCCTGTTAATAGTGACTGATTAAACAGATCAGTTAATGGGACAGTTAGCACTGTCCCATTAACTGATCTGTTTAATCAGTCACTATTAACAGGAGTGACATCAGGGCTAGTGGGTTGATATGCTAATCAGTAATATTACTATTTGGGGGAGGGGAGTCATACAATTCTTGGACCCAGGCAGCACTATATCTTGAGTTAGTCCTGCTTTGAATTAACCCATTTGCCCAATGTGCAAGGAAAATGCTCATTTACATATCTAAGATTAACCTATTGCAATCCGATTCCATCATTATCACTGCTAACCCATCTGAATGCCATATGTATCTAAGCATGATTGGCATACTGTGCATGATTGCTCATTAACTATATTGTGACTTTTAATAATTTCAAAGTATTCTTTTACAATATTTACATTAATTGATTTGAAAAAAAAACCCACAGTTCTCTGGTTTAGCATGATCTACATTTGAAAACAAGAAGACAACTATGGGCTTCTATTAGAAGGACTTATGTAAAATGGGAAACTGCTCCTTTGTGCAAACACCCAAACATGTTCATGTAAAAATGGATTGTTAGACGAAAAGGCCTTAGCCACTTTCGGAACAAATATTCAGGGAAATTAATTTCCCCAAATATTTGTTTACTGCACTATTTGGTATTAATTTTGTTTTCATTAGCCAAATGTAAATGTTCCTTACCTACAAGTGAAAAAGTTCACATATATCATTATACCTACCTCTAGCACGATGGAAAGGTGCGCTATCCCCGATCCTTCTTCCCAGCCCCCTATGATGCGCCAATAGGAGGCTTAGTGCTGTGGATCCCAGGGCTCTGGGATCCACTGTGCTAAGCCTTCTATTAACTTGGCCCAGGGCTCTGAGAAGAAAGATCAGGCTAGTGTGCCTCTCCAGGGTGCTAGAGGTAAGTATTTAACCCCTTAAAGGTAATTTAAAGAAAACAAATGAATACTGACGAATTTCCTTGGTGCATTCATTCAGATATTATTTTTGACAAAAACTAATGCTTACTTAGGAACAGAAATGTCCTCTATTATCAGAATCCTTTATGGAGTAGATTATTTAGGTCATTATATATTTTAAAGGGACTGGTGAAAATTGTAAATATTAATGCTTTTTTACACTGGATGGGGGCCATCTTCCAGGACCCATATCTTGGCCCCTACACCACATAGGGCTAGATTTATCAACTCCAGGTTCTCACAAGAGAACCTGATGTCAGGATTTATCATAACCGCTGCTTCCCTGCCCTCTTCTCCACCTCTTAGGTGGAGAATTTTAATCTCCTCGGTGTCGTCCGACCAGGGAGATTGACAGCTCTTGCCCATGCATGATTGCCTTGCGTTGGCAGGGGGCGGGATTGCACATGGGCGCAAAATAGCGCTCATGTGCAATGTTGAATTCAGGCCAGTGGATTGCTGCCTGCCAGAGGCAAGCTGGGGCGGGCAGTGGTGCATATGTACGGCCGTTTCCACCCTTGCTTGATAAATCTAACCCATAGAAAGACTTTCATACCTCATTTCATGAATGTCCCACTAAGATGTAGGAGATCACTATAAAAAATGAGTAGGACCAACTAAAAATGAGTTTGGGCTCGGGGGAGGAGGACACTATCTCCTTGTTTGACATGGAGTCGGGAAAATCTTCTATTTTAAATGGGGGATCACCTATACCCTTATGATCCAGAGAATTACAATAAGAAACTGTTTCTGTCCCATAATAGCACCTCCAACTGTTCACTGTCCCATAAGAGGTGCTATTATAACACCCCAGTCTCTCCATCTGTTTTATTTACAAGGACATGAGTATCCTTATTGAAAGAGGGAATTCCCTTTCTGAAAGTTCACATTCTCCTCTAATGTGTAGTTAATCAACATGGTAATTGTTGTGATCTTCAGTTTATTATTTTTTTATTGTTTTTAAAAAGAATAACAAAAGCTGAGATATTAAAATATCATATCAATGTTGAGAAATATAAACAGGAAATAATAAAGAAAAGAAAATAAATACAAATTCTGTGTTCAGTCATTTCTTACCAGTCGATGTTGTATATTAGTGAAACGTTTAGTGAGATATTTATCATATATATATCAATATATCTTATATAAATGATACTTTAAAGCCTATTCTTATATTTTTTATTTATGCCTAAATATTTAACTTTATGATGGCGGACGGATCGCAGGGGTTATGTTCATTTAGAGGTTCTTGGGGTAAGTAGTGTTAGTTTTAGGTGCATAGAGAGTATGCTTGTTTTTGATCCCTATAAAATTCAACTTGGACGAAAAAAATATTTTTTCCCTTTATATATGTCTATGCCATACGCTTTAGCTTCATAGTATGTGTTACTAAATTAATCCACTCTTTTGGATGAGGGGGTGTATTTTTTTCCAGTACCTGGGGATAATTTTCTTAGCTGAGTTAACTAAAATTCTAAATAACATTCTTCGGAATGTGCAAGGTAGTTTGATATGACCATTGAATAGTAAGATTAAGGGAGTTTTGGGGATGGAACCGTCTAGTAATTTTCTATTATTCGATGAATAGTGTTCCAATATGGTTGTATAGTTTGGCATTCCCACCATATATGTAGAAGAGTGCCCTGGTGGCCGTAGTTTCTCAAGCATCTATCTGATACCGTGGGGTATATCTGGTGTAGTCTTTGAGGTGTGAGATACCAGCAAAAAAGTAGTTTAATGTTAGTTTCTAATGTGCTAACTGATAGTGAGCTTTTTGCGGTTATTAAAAGTATTTGTTGTTTTTCTTTTGATGTGAGAGAAATCTGTAGTTCTGTTTCCCATTTAGTCACATACAGTGGGTCTGATTTAGTGTCTGCATTTATTATTAGCTTATGAAATAATGACAGTAAATGTATGGATGGTTTTCCTGTGTCGCATATATGTTCAAACGTTGTCAGTGGGCATGTTAAGTTGGTTTTTAATTTATGAGTATTAATGTAATCTCGTATTTGGAAATATGATAGCCAGTGTGTGAAGGGAAAGCCTGGATCTGTTTTAAGCTCTAGCATGGGTTTTAGTATTCCTGACTGTAAAACGTTGAAGAATGGGATGTTGTTTGTTGGATTGTTGGAGATTATGCGTACTGGGGATTGGTGAATGGGAGATTTGGATTTTTTAAGATTGGTTTAAGAGGTGATGGTATTGACGATAATGTTTTGTATTTACGAATCAAGTTGCCCCATATTTTTATGGTTTCTAGGATCAGATCTTTTTTAGGAATAAGAGAACTTGTATCTTTATCACTGAGGCCGCACATACTGCCCAGATTACCCACCGTAGCCATATTTTCCTCTAACTCAACCCATTTTTTCAGTTTTCCCCCTCTATGCCAATTCCAAATTCTTACTAGTTGTAAGGCTTGGTAATATATTAGGAGGTTAGGAATTCCCAATCCTCCATTTTCTCTAGGTCTATATGAAAGATGTTTAGCCATTCTAGGTCTTTGGTCTAGCCATAATAAGTTGTTTAAGAGGGATTGTACATTGTTGAGGAAAGAATTAGGAAGCACTAGAGTGATAGTTTGAAATAAGTTTAAGATCTTTGGTAAAACATTCATTTTAACTGATGCTACCCTGCCCAGCCAGGAAATGTGCTTTGAGCGCTAAGCTGTTAAGTCCCATTTTATATTTGTAAGGAGTACAGAGTAGTTATTGTCATAGAGATCATTGTTGTTTTGAGAAAGTTGTATCCCCAGGTATTTGATAGTTTGTGCATTAACTTGGTATTTAAATCGCTGTTTAATGGATGTTAAGGTGTCTGGGGGAACAATAATGTTTAGAATTTCAGATTTTTCTATGTTTATGAGGAAATTGGAATATGTGCCATATTTTAATATTTCTCCTTCTAGATGTTCAATGGATTGTATAGGGTTTTGTCAGCGATAACAGAATGTCATCTGCATATAGTGAGACCGTGTAATCGGACTCTCCTATCACAATACCTTTTATATTTGGGTTATTTCAAATTCTACTTGCTAATATCTCTATTGTAAGTGCGAATAGAAGCGGAGACAAGGGAAACCCCTGTCTGGTTCTGTTTTTAACCGCAAAGTGATCAGATAAGTCGCCATTTACCTTAATTCTGTCAGAGGGGCTGTTGTATAAGGCTAATATACGATGAGTGAATTGAGAGCTAAAACCAAACCTTAACAGGGTCGAGGTCATAAATGACCAGCTCACCCTGTCGAAGGCCTTTTCTGCGTCCATGGTGATAAATAAAAAAGGGTCTGATATGAGTTCTGTGCTATTGATCCATTGGATGGCTCTGATAGTATTGTCCCTAGATTCTCTCCCAGGAATGAATCCTACCTGGAGTGTATTGATTCTGTTGGCCACAATTTTTGCATATATTTTAACATAATTATTTAAGAGCGAGATCGGTCTGAAGTTTTTAGGGTGATTGGGAGGTGTTCCAGGCTTGGGCAGGACTGTAATATGTGCCTCTAGCATTTCATTGGGCAGAGGATGATCTTTATCAATGTGATTAAATAAGTCCAAAAGATTAGGTGCTATGATGTCCTTAAACAGAGAAAAGTATTTGGTGCTAAAACCGTCAGGTCCAGGGGTCTTGCAAGCAGGTAAGTTTTTTATAGTGTGTTTGATTTTGTGCAGTGTAATAGGAGAGTCTAGAATTTTGTTGTCGTCCTCTGTAATTATTGGGACTATCCTCTCTTGTAGGTATGTTGGCAATAAGGGTTTGTGTTCCCCTAGATTGTCATGCCACTCCTCCATGATCATAGCCGTTGCTATGATCGCAGTGTGACTCGCAGCTCCGTGAGCATGGCCGTCACGGTGGTTGTTGTGGGCGCACGACAATGATATCATCGCCGCATGCTGTAGTATCTGATGCCGCTCTAGATTCACCTGGGAGGTCTCCTTGGCATGAACAGGCGCCTATGTAAGTACCTCCTTCACTTCTCTTCACTGCCCAAGTATAGGTATTCACTCTGTGTTTTCCTGGGTGTTTGTACTGCTGATAATGCTGGATTGCCTTACCATTGCTGAACTCTGCTTGTCTGATCACTCTACCTGTTTAACCCCTGAATTGCTGGATTGCCTAACCATTGCTGAACTCTGCCCTTCTGACCACTCTGCCTGTTTAACCCTGAATTGCTAGATTGAATTACCATTGCTGAACTCTGCCTGTCTGACCATTCTACTACTTTACCCCTTAACTGCTAAAACTGCTGGACTACCTTTGTTGCCGATGTCTGCCTGTTCCTGACCATCCTCCTGGTTTACCTCTGAACTGCTAAAATGCTGGATTACCTTTGTTGCTGACCTCTGCCTGTTTCTGACTATTCTGCTGGTTACCTCTGTACTGCTAATCTGCTGGATTGCCTTTCTCTTGTTTCCATGAAGGACTGCCCTGTCTACGTGAGTACTGCTTACCTTATTTCTTGAATTCACTTTGTTCTGGAATATTTCCTTATTCTTCCACTTGACAGCGGGATAAGAAGACAACTACCCAAGTTTGGTCTGATAGGGAAATATCCCACAAGCATTAAACAGATTGAGTATGATTGTCTTGGAGATGTTGTAAAGGGATGCATAATATTGTCTGAAGGATTCAGCTATGGCTTCACTCGATATTACTTTTTTGCCTGATTTATCTGTCAGTGAGGTGACATATGACCAAAGTTCTCGCTAGGAGTCGCCCTGTTTTATTATTTTTGGAGTAAAATTTAGCATTTGTGTATATATATCTGCGATATGTTTGGGTTTGTAAATAGTTGTTAAGTTGTTCTCTGGCTTTTAACAATCTGTCTGATATGGTTTGGTCTGAGGGGTTTCTCTTATGTGTGTGAGAGAGCCTCGTTATATCCAATAGTAAGGAGTCATAGGTTTGTCTTTGTTGCTTTCTGATTTTAGCTCTTACTTTAATACATTCCCCCTCATAAAGCATTTATGAGCTAGTCAAGTGGTCAATGGATTAGTGTCTTCTCCTCTGTTAAAGTGAAAGTATTCTTTTGTGCTTGTTTGTAAGGAGTTCAAGGCTAGAAGGTCTGTAAATATAGAGTCATCTAGTCTCCAGTTAAAATTGGATCTAGGTGTATTAGGCCAATTCAATTTGCATGTTACTGCTGCATGATCTGACAAGGTAATTTGTGTAATATGTGAAGATATTACATAATTGAATCCTTGATGGTTGGTGAAGATGTAATCTAGCCTAGAGTATTTTGAAAAAGGTTGTGAGAAAAAATTGTAGTCTCTAATCGAGGGGTGTTGTATCCTCCAGATGTCTAGTAGGTTTAGAGTGCGAAGTGACTTCCCTACCGATCGAATTGTAGTCTTGGGAGCATTTGGCCTGCCTGTTGAGCTGTCTAAGTTTGGTTCTATTGTTAGATTAAAATCACCTCCTATGTATATTCGGCCTCTAGCAACATTCAATAATTTATTAGTGTAGTTTTTGAAAAAAGTAGACTGTTTGGTGTTGGGGGCATATAGGTTGGCTATAGTTACTAGGCTGCCATACAATAGGCCTATTATTATAAGCATTCTTCCTTCCTCATCTATGTGTTGAGAAAAAAAAAGGTAAAGGGAATGTTCTTTTTAATGAGCCACCCCGTTATGCTTAGTTTTGTTCGAGTTGAGATATAGTAAAGGGTAATGATATAGCGGTATTTTTGGTTCTTTGGAAGCTTTAAAATGTGTTTCTTGAAGTAGTACAATGTCTGCTTTCCGTTTGTAGAAATCATGTAGTGCCATGGAGCGTTTTAGAAGGGACAGAAATCCCTTTTCATTTTGTGAGTAGAGTGTGATGCGCTGGCGTGTCTGAGTGTTTATGTTACTGTTTTTGACAGCCATTGGTGTTGTTGGAGGAGGTGGGGATCCGTCCGCCATGTTTAACTTTTCTGGTATAACACATCAGGGAAAGAGATAACTTAGCATGTGGCTTGAGACAGCTAGCATGGAAACAAATGAGATTCCCCCGTTTTGAACTAGCTAATATTAAATATAGTTTTTCTGCTTTAGTGAAACTAAATATATCAGCTAATTGAAAAGAATCACACACTAAATTAATACAGAACTTCTATCTTACCCCTTTTAAATTGTCTAAATTTTCTTTAGGTACAGACCAGTATTGTCCAAAATGCCATCTGGAAAAGGCTGATATTCTGCATATGTTTTTCTATTGTCCTAAAATAAATAAATTCTGGGGCAAAGTCATTCATTGGTATGGAAAGCTTTATCATGACAATTTCAAAATCCAAGCCTATCATGTAATATTTCTTATACATTTTAACTCCTGATTTTCCTGATTCTGAAAAACTGAAGGGACCCGCTTTCGCCAAGTTTTTCCAGTTTTCGTAACTTGCTTCTTCAACTACTAGTCTTTGAGTCATATAATTCAGATTGTTTTTTAAGGATAGGGTCCAAGACCTCTTTAAAAATTGGAGCCCTATAATTAATCTATATCCCCGTAAAATTCAAAAACAAACCTTGGCTCCTTTAGCCTTTTGGAAAGGCCTTTTGAGAATTTTTTTAAGATGGCATTTTTCATATTAGGATCCTATAACTTAAGTTGAGTATCTGATCTGACAATGGTAATTAAATTGGTTTCTGATTAGTTCATGGTTGGGCCAACATAATAGGGAAATGTAGCCTAAGGGAGATAGTCGTAGGTTTTTTTTTTTTTTTTTTTTTCTGTCTCGCTGTTATCTTTATTATAAGTTTTATTCGAGGAATAATATAATGTCCGAAGCATCCTAAAGAAATCTATGTTTGTTGTATATTGTATTGTTATGAAATACAAATCTTTTAGGGTAAATGGTTAATTCAACTGTAGATTTTTATGTTAGATTTTTTCCATTTGTCTTGTTATGTAACATACGGGATGTTTGAATTCATATTTCAGTTTGGATTTTTCTTTTTTGTATAAAATGCTTCGGAACGTTAATAAATAAATATGCAAAAAAAAAAAAAAAGAGATACATTAGTTTGAAACATATTCTTGGATAGGTTAATAAAAAAACAATTCATCTCTCACTATCATTGGACCGGTATTGTGTTTCTTGAGTTATAATGAACATTGACTCTGTACCAAACAAAACAATAATAACAGGGACCGGGGAGGGCATAATCTTGGGTAAGGGGCATGGATGTCATTCATGAAAAATAATTTAAGGGGTATAACAGGGAGGGGTAGAGATCCAACAATGTAGTTACTATGTTGGATAAGAAAATTTAGTTTGGGGACCATTCAACAGAGGCCCTGCAACAAAACATTTATATTTCAGTGCAATAGGGGAAGGGGATAAAGTAGATACATATAAAAAAGAGAAAACCTTAAACAGTACTGCAATTATGTATATATTTGCTAAACATGTATGACTCAAGATGAGCCTTGACATCTATGTTCATCTTCTAAATGAAGAGTGTTCCATGTGGCTGGGTTAATTTAAGACTGCCACATCCCAATACTTTGGCCATTAGGGATCATTCGTGAATTCTAGCCATTTATATTGTCCTGGTGCAGTCTCTGATGAGTCTCCTGTTGTTTGGAATCCTGGGAGTCTTTTTTAGATCTTTTAGATTTCGCTTCTTACAGGAAGGGTGTTGGTGTTTAGGAGGTGGAAAGTCCTTAGATGACTGTGAGCCAGTGGCATATTGAGGATTACTGTCCTGAGTAGGTAAAGTAGGTGGTTGTAGGTTAAGAAGTTTGCAGGTCTCTGGGATATCATTTGGATGTCTACATATGTATATTACTCCTGTTTTCAACACTATTAAGTGAGTAGGAAAACCCCAGTGATAGACAATACCTTGATCCCTGAGTATCTTTGTTAAGGGGTGATATTCTTTTCTTTTCTGCAGTGTACGAGGAGATAAATAAGTAAAGATCTGTATCTGATGCCCCTGAAAGGATATTTTTGGTTTCTTTCTGGCTTGTTGGAGTATTTGCTCTTTAATTGGATATTGCAGAATCTTTATTACTACATCTCTCTGGGGTTGCGAGTTATTAGGTTTAGGCCGTAAAGTTCTGTGAGCCCTTTCTACGTACATATTATCAAGATATGACAAGTCTTCATCACTTAACGTTTTGAAGAGGTACATTATATAGATCTCGAGCTTGTCGGCTGTGATGTCTTCTAGAATTCCTCTGATGCGAAGATTATTTCTTCATCTGTGCTTTTCTAAATCCTCAATTTTATGAGTATATGAGGGGAGCGCCAAAAAGGCTAAGGTAAGTGAAAGATTGGATATACAATTTTAATAAACAATTTAATACAATACACTCTAGTGTTTAAAAAGATATCTAGTACATTAAAATATATGGATCCATGTCTACAAACCTACGAATTTATAGTAACTAAAAAATTAAAAACTGAATCACAATAATAAAATACGCAATATGACAGTTATAGATGTTAATATAATATAATCAACAGTATCACAGTAGTTAATCTAGCATACAATGGATGCAAGCAGTATGGGACTATTATTTATTATGAGATAGAATAAGTGGTGCGTAGTCCATAGGATTACTCCTATTTAAAAAGTAGTCTTTTCCTGATAGAATGTGATGTCTTGAGTGTTCAAATAGATAAAGAAAGTTGTCCAAAATCCAATATATCAATGATGATGCAAAAAATCAAAAGTCACGAGTGAAGATTAAAAAATGCTTGTAAGTGATGAAAAAACATGAGTGAAAAAATGAATAAAATAGAAAAAAAAATAGAAAAATGTGTGAAAAAAATAATAATAATAAGTGTTGGTGATCGGTATTAGAAGGATAGTGTGGTGAATTCCTTGTGTCTTCAAAAAAACATAGATATTACCAGTGGATTTGTAAAAATTAAAAAAAAAAACCTGTTAAAGAAAAATGAAAAAACAATACTGCAGAGTATATAAACCGTTAAGTTTAGATATAGATAATGTGCTTACTTTGATTCTGTCTACGCGTTTCGGACTAGAACTAAGCCTTTATCAAGACTTACTATTTAGAAAAACAAAGAATCTTAGATCCCTGTTAGCACCAAGTGAGTTTAAAATAAAAGCAAACATGCTAAAGTAAATAAAGATTTATATGGGACTAAAATTTCAGGATTTTACCGATGCTATTCTTGTAAAGCTTGTCAACATTGTTGTAAAGAAACGTACACTAACCATACCTACCACAGGAGAAGAATTATTGATAAAAGATTTAATTAGATGTACAATTAAGGGAATGATCTTTATATTACAATGTACCTGTAAACTTTGGTGAAACAAAAATAATGTTAAAAGACAGGTTTAGGGAGCATATTCTTTGTATAGAAAACAAGGTAAACGACACAAGACTTTATAAACATTTTAAAGAGGTCCATGAAGGAAGAGTAAAAGATTTGAAATACTGGGTATACACAATGTAAAATCAAACTGGAGGGGAGGGAATATAGATAAATATCTCCTACTGAAAGAAGCAGAATATATCTATAAATACAACACTTTATATCCAGTAGGTTTAAACTCTGAACTGGACATTTCACATCCTTTTTATTAGATTGAAGACTTCTTCTAAATGTTGTTCCACTAGACACATTGCACTTTATAATTATTAGTATTTATTATTATTATTATTATTATTATTTCTGATACACATAGCACTTGCACTGTTCTATTTCTATTTGTATTGTTACAATTTATTTCATAGGCATTTTTTAATGTTCAGTTTAAAATTAAATTATAATATAACAATTGAAAATTGTGACACTATCTCTTTAAAAATGATGCAATCTTAACATGTTTAATCACATTTTTTTTTTTTTTTTTTTTTTTTTTTTAAATTATGCCCTAATATAACATAGGTAACATTGTATGTAATTCCCCATATATTCAAATTGCCAATACCACCTTTTTCAGATCTTTGTGTGTAAACGTTGCAAATACCACCTTTAATATCAATTAAAAGTTTTGACCAATGGAAAAGTTTGGTTACACTTAAAAGGAAGTTCTGGACTGCAATTTCTTCATCTTGAAAAAGCCCTCATGTAGGGAGAAACGCGTTGATGTTGTTTTGCTAAATGCAGCCAGATTAACTTTTATTATTGTTACTTGTACTTTTGCTAAGTACCTTCTGCCTAATACAGAGTTTTATTGGGACTTTTTTGAAGACTAATCCAGGTCCTAATACTATATACCGGTATAATTCTTCACCTGTGATAACGTCTGTGAAGTTAGCACTGATTAGTGGTAAACAATATCTTAAGTTCCGGCAAAAATCTCATCAGGGACACTTCTAAATATTTTCCAGTATCCAGTGTGCTATTGTACTTAAGAGCGGATCATTTTCTCTCCTGAGTTGAGAGCGGACAAGTGGATCAGCTGACGTGTTCAATTGCAACATCATCCAATAGGATTAGAGCTACCTGACAGATCCGATGCACATGACCAACGTATAGAGGCATAAGATACACGGAGGTCATAACGGCTAGTAAGTCTAGTCTGCTCTTGTATTTAATATACAAGCCAATAACCAGGTAATGTGTTATTTATTGCTACATATGAATATTGTTACGCAACCCACTAATATTTGGTCCAGATTATAACTAATATCTGGAACTGTGTTACTTATCATCTGGGAAGACGTGCACTTTTTTACTCTCAGTGGTGGCAATTGTTTGTAACTTTGTTTTTATTATTGGAGACGTTGCTACTTTTATTATATGTATGTATGTATACTGCCTTAGTATTCCTTGTTAGGCTATAATTACATTTTTTATATATATTTTAATTCCTTTTTTGGCTTGTTTAACACATATTAGTTCTTTACCTTTAGCCTTGAGCGCTCCTAAGTATATTGTGTGTTTTGTTTTTATTTCATCCTAATTGTAGGGTGTCTTTTAGGATATTTGGGAGTTTGGTAATTAGGCCCTGTGCACACTCTTTAGTTTGCTAAGATTAAAAGCAAAAAAGAAAGAGTTTGTTACTGCATCTGGCCAAATGGCTCAAGCCCAGGAATACGTCAAAAGGTCCCTTCCCTTCTTGATCCCTATCTACAGATAAACAATGCACATTTTTATTCAAACAAACTGGGAACCACACAAGAGTGTACAGGCCTTAGGTAATCTTCCTGAACACATACAAAACACAGAAATGGACTGCACTCTCAAACTGGACTGGGTACACATCCTATGACCCCGCAAAATTCACAGCCCTTGGTGCTCAATAAAAGTTTGCGCGGAAGCGAACCCCGACGTGCGCAAACTAGATATCACTATTGAGTTAATGTATTCTCCCCATAGAAGTCAATGGACAGCGCAGAAGAAAAAAATTAAACACTTATCGCTTGCATCCTAACCCGACAGCAGTTATGAATAGTTCACATTCCAATGTTTTTCACATACAGAAAAAAAATATTTTTATTGTAAATATAATTTTCTATATATCTATCTATATATACCTATACCTGTTTATCTATTCCTATAGATATATAGGTATAGATATCTATGTCAGCCATCAAAAGCATTCCACTTGTAATCTGAGACATAAGATTTACAGGCAAAACTTTACTTTAAAAATTAGTCTAGGTCATGCCCCTTATTTTAAAGCATAATATTTTGATAAATAGTATCTTCTGAAGTCAGAGAACATAATGACAGTTCTTATTTATGTTCCTTTCCCAGAGTTAATGGAGCATGGTGCATCTATACTATGTGTATCAGTAGAAGCATTAGATTATTTATATTTTACCTACAAATGCCTCTTTAGAAGTGTAAACGAATGATTAAACAGCACAAAGCAATAGATGCCTCTGTCTACAAACTATTAAGCACAAATGCTTAAAGATGACTAATAGATAAAATCAATGTAATGGAACACATTGCATAATTCCTTGCAAGGGCATGCTGAGCATTATCTCTGTTGTAGCCAAATATGCTCAAGGGATATTCATTTTTTATTCTTAGTATATTCACATACTGTAAGAACAACCACATTGTTCATGGCTTTACTAAAGGAAACATTGCTAATATGTTACATAGGCTTAATAAGAAGCAAAATATATAAGTTGCAAACAAAGATATTTATTAATAATCTGCCAACAAATAGGATAAAAAAACAGATGTCAATCAGATTTAGTGCCACACAATATCTGCTTTGTATTTGCTATCATTGTGCTTACATTCCTTCAAGCTGACATAATAAATATCATTAGACATTAAGATAACATATTGGTTCCACAACCTAATAATGCGTATTTAACCATCAAATAGCATAACCATTGACATTTTACATGACTTAAGTGTTAGTAAAACATTGATTGCTTCTTTTTTTAGTCATTGTTTATTTGACTTCCTTAGAAGTTCGATAACTTTACATTTTGTCAACAGGAGTGACAGATATTGGTACAAATGACTTTTTCATCACAGCTGAAATCCAAAACAAATGACTAGCTCTGTTTGTGAAGCAAAAAAGCACATGCCGTTAGTGCTGTTATTATCATTTTATATAAACTATGTCAATAAGGCTTTGTAAACAGAGAAAGATATTAGTACATTGCCGAGCTTTCATTCTTCAATATTTACTTTTACTTTGTATTTCTGTTTTATATATTTTTTAATGCCTTAGATCAACATTAATATTAGTCCTGGTCCAACTTCAAGACTGAAAAAAACTAAACTGTGTCCATTTCTAGAGTTTTTCATCTTATATAATTATTATTAATATTATCATTTATTTGTAAAGCGCCGCCAAATTCCGTAGCACTGTATAATTGGATAGGGCTGATGGCCAAGACTATATTAGGATTGTAGTAGGGATAACTAAGGTGCCATAGTGTTGCACAGCTATTAACTATTTATATGGCAATCACATTGATATAGAGAATATGATGCCCTGATTCAAAGGCCTCTAGTTATCAAGCCGTCAACCTCAAAAACGCTGGAATTCCGCAGCGTATTTGTGGCGAGGCTAATTCGCCTAAGTTATCAAGCCCTACACACCGGCAAAAGTAGAATTTTGTGACGTAAGCTACGATCCGCCGGCCTCAGTCCGACACAGATCAATTCTTACGTCACTCCAGATGTTCTGAAAGCAGGTTCGGCACAATCTGACTACTTTTGCTAGTTATCAAATGACTAGCAGGTACGCTCGGCACTATTCCGGCCCAGCGTACCTGGTTTTCAATCCGCCGCCCTGGAGGTGGCGGATCCCATAGGAATCAATGGGAGTCTGACCATAGCGAAAGTTCATGTTCGCTGCTGCCCGACATCCCATTGATTCCTACGGGAGCTGTCTACACCTAACACCCTAACATGTACCCCGAGTCTAAACACCCCTAGTCTGCCCCCCCTACACCGCCGCAACTAAATAAAGTTATTACCCCCTAAACCGCCGTTCCCGGACCCCGCAGCAACTATATTAAACATGTTAACCCCTAAACCGCCGCTCCCGGAGCCCACCGCCACTCTAATAAACTTATTAACCCCTAAACTGCTGCTCCCGGACCCCGCCGCAACTATAATAAATATGTTAACCCCTAAACCACCGCTCCCCGGACCCCGCCGCCACCTACATAATACTTATTAACCCCTATCCTGCCCCCCTATACAGCCGCCACCTATAATAAATTTATTAACCCCTATCCTGCCGATCCCGTACCCCGCCGCAACTAAATAAATTGTTTAACCCCTAAACCGCCGCTCCCGGACCCCGCCGCCACCTATATTAAACTTATTAACCCCTAATCTGCCCCCCCTACACCGTCGCCACCTATAATAAATTTATTAACCCCTATCCTGCCCCCCCTATACCGCCGCCATCTATATTAAACTAATTAACCCCTAAACCTAAGTCTAACACTAACCCTAACACCCCCCAACTTAAATATTATTTTAATAAATCTAAATAAAAATTACTCTTATTAACTAAATTAATCCTATTTAAAACTAAATACTTACCTATAAAATAAACCCTAATATAGCTACAATATTACTAATAATTATATTGTAGCTATTTTAGGATTTATTTTTATTTTACAGGCAAATTTAAATTTATTTTAACTAGGTACGATAGCTATTAAATAGTTATTAACTATTTAATAGCTACCTAGATAAAATAAAGACAAATTTACCTGTAAAAAAAAAACTAACCTAAGTTACAATTACACCTATCACTACACTATCATTAAATAAATTATTCCTATTTAAAACTAAATACTTACCTGTAAAATAAACCCTACGATAGCTACAATGTAATTAATAATTACATTGTAGATATTTTAGGATTTATATTTATTTTACAGGTAACTTTGTATTTATTTTAACTAGGTACAATAGTTATTAAATAGTTATTAACTATTTAATAACTACCTAGCTAAAAGAAATACAAAATTACCTGTAAAATAAATCCTAACCTAAGTTACAATTAAACCTAACACTACACTATCATTAAATTAATTAAATAAATTACTAGCCAATACCTACAATTAAATACAATTAAATAAACTAAACTAAATTACAAAAAAAAAAACACTAAATTACAGAAAATAAAAAAATATTACAAGAATGTTAAACTAATTACACCTAATCTAAGCCCCCTAATAAAATAAAAAAAAATGAAAAATAATAAAAGTCCCTACCCTATTCTACATTACAAAGTAATCAGCTCTTTTACCAGCCCTTAAAAGGGCTTTTTGCGGGGCATGCCCCAAAGTAATCAGCTCTTTTTCCTGTAAAAAAAAAATACAACCCCCCCAACATTAAAACCCACCACCCACATACCCCTACTCTAACCCACCCAAACCCCCCTTAAATAAACCAAACACTACCCCCCTGAAGATCTCCCTACCTTGAGTCGTGTTCACCCAGCCGGGCCGAAGTCATCATCCAAGGTTCGCTGAAGAGGTCTTCCATCTGATAGAAGTCATCATCCAAGGGGCGCTAAAGAAGTCTTCCATCCGATAGAAGTCTTCATCCAGGCGGCGTCTTCAATCTTCATCCATCTGGAGCGGAGCGGAGCCATCTTCAAACGAGCCAGCGCGGAGCCATCCTCTTCAACCGACGACTACCCGACAAATGAATATTCCTTTAAGTGACGTCATCCAAGATGGCGTCCCTCAAATTCCGATTGGCTAATAGGATTCTATCAGGAAATCGGAATTAAGGTAGGAAAAATCTGATTGTATGATTCAATCAGCCAATCAGATTGAGCTCGCATTCTATTGGCTGATCGGAACAGCCAATAGAATGCGAGCTCAATCTGATTGGCTGATTGGATCAGCCAATCAGATTGAACTTGAATCTGATTGGCTTATTGAATCAGCCAATCAGATTTTTCCTACCTTAATTCCGATTGGCTGATAGAATCCTATCAGCCAATCGGAATTCGAATGACGCCATCTTGGATGACATCACTTAAAGGAATATTCATTCGTCAAGTAGTCGTCGGCTGAAGAGGATGGCTCCGCGTCAGCTCGTTTGAATATGGCTCCGCTCCGGATGGATGAAGATTGAAGACGCCGCCTGGATGAAGACTTCTATCGGATGGAAGACTTCTTCAGCGCCCCTTGGATAATGACTTCTATCGGATGGAAGACCTCTTCAGCGCCCCTTGGATGATGACTTCGGCCTGGCTGTTTGAACACGACTCAAGGTAGGGAGATCTTCAGGGGGGTAGTGTTAGGTTTATTTAAGGGGGGTTTGGGTGGGTTAGAGTAGGGGTATGTGGTTGGTGGGTTTTAATGTTGGGGGGGTTGTATTTTTTTTTACAGGCAAAAGAGCTGATTACTTTGGGGCATGCCCCGCAAAAAGCCCTTTTAAGGGCTGGTAAAAGAGCTGATTACTTTGTAATGTAGAATAGGGTAGGGACTTTTATTATTTTTTTATTTTTTTATTTTATTAGGGGGCTTAGATTAGGTGTAATTAGTTTAACATTCTTGAAATATTTTTTTTATTTTCTGTAATTTAGTGTTTGTTTGTTTTTTGTAGTTTAGTTTATTTAATTGTAGGTATTGGCTAGTAATTTATTTAATTCATTTAATGATAGTGTAGTATTAGGTTTAATTGTAACTTAGGTTAGGATTTATTTTACAGGTAATTTTGTATTTCTTTTAGCTAGGTAGTTATTAAATAGTTAATAACTATGTAATAACTATTGTACCTAGTTAAAATAAATACAAAGTTACCTGTAAAATAAATATAAATCCTAAAATATCTACAATGTGATTATTAATTACATTGTAGCTATCTTAGGGTTTATTTTACAGGTAAGTATTTATTTTTAAATAGGAATAATTTATTTAATGATAGTGTAGTGTTAGGTGTAATTGTAACTTAGGATAGTTTTTATTTTACAGGTAAATTTGTCTTTATTTTATCTAGGTAGCTATTAAATAGTTAATAACTATTTAATAGCTATTGTACCTAGTTAAAATAAATTTAAATTTGCCTGTAAAATAAAAATAAATCCTAAAATAACTACAATATAATTATTAGTTATATTGTAGCTATATTAAGGTTTATTTTATAGGTAAGTATTTAGTTTTAAATAGGATTAATTTAGTTAATAAGAGTAATTTTTATTTAGATTTATTAAAATAATATTTAAGTTAGGGGGGTGTTAGGGTTAGTGTTAGACTTAGGTTTAGGGGTTAATTAGTTTAATATAGATGGCGGAGGCATAGGGGGGGCAGTATAGGGGTTAATAAATTTATTATAGGTGGCGATGGTGTAGGGGGGGCAGATTAGGGGTTAATAAGTTTAATATAGTTGGCGGCGGGGTCCGGGAGCGGCGGTTTAGGGGTTAAACAATTTATTTAGTTGCCGCGGGGTACGGGATCGGCAGGATAGGGGTTAATAAATTTATTATAGGTGGTGGCGGTATAGGAGGGGAAGGATAGGGGTTAATAGGTATTATGTAGGTGGCGGAGGGGTCCGGGAGCGGTGGTTTAGGGGTTAATACATTTATTATAGTTGCAGCGGGGTCCGGGAGCGGCGGTTTAGGGGTTAATATATTTATTATAGTTGCGGCGGGGTCTAGGAGCGGCGGTTTAGGGGTTAATAACTTTATTTAGTTGCGGGGGGCTCCGGGGGCACCGGTATAGGGGGTAGAACAGTATAGTATAGTGTGGATGCTTAGTGACAGCTTATCAATAAAGCTGTAGAAAAGCCGAAGAGCAGCGAGATCGGATGAGTGATAACTATCACAGTCCGCTGCTCATCGCCCCGTACTTCGTGCGCGGCTTTTTGACAGATTTATTGATAACTTTGGCGAGCGTATTCAGGTCCGCGGTGGCGATGTGAGGCGAGCTTAGACGAGCGTATTGGGGCCGGCGAAGGCAGGTACGTACGGAGCTTGATAACTAGAGGCCAAAGTGTCTACTATTCTCACTTCTGCTGCCTTATGTAGAGTAAGGATTTTATATAACAAAGCGTGGGATAAAATGTAGAAGTGTGATCACATGAACTCCCCACATACACCGTGTGAACACTTCTCTCTGATCCGGTGCAAGGCAAAAGTACACAGGTGAGAGTCACTTAATGGGAGGACACCCTCCAAACGTTCCCCACAGAAACAATGGCGGTAAGGATCTGGAAATAAGTAATGCACCACTGGCCTTTCATATGCAAAATGTGTAATATGTGTAATACGACTCGTACCTGTCAACCTCCGGAACGTGTCAGGCAGAAGTAGGGGCTGACTGCAACTCTGTCGTTTCCCTTCAATACATGGTGCCTCCTTTTCCTCCAGGGTATTGCAGCTGAGTCTTCTACCCGCCCTCACTGGCGGTTTGCTTCAATTTCCAATCCTCCTCCCGTTTGAGAAACCTGAGCTGTGTGTGCAATACGGTGACCACCTCCGGTCCGTGCTCACTCTGTAGGCCTCTGACGTAAACAAGAAAAAAAAACAGAAATAGAGGAGCATAGACCGGGTGGTATGCAGGTAAAACGATTTATTTCAAATTAGCGCCGTAGCGCGACATGAGTGAAGTCAAATATAACAAAGTACACAAAAAATGTGGAGGGGATAAACACCCAGGTTAAACACGGAAAAAATCTATATACACAGAAGGGCTGGAAACAGGTAAACGCGTTTCAGCGTGTAGCCTTACTCATTACCTGTTTTAAAATAGTACATTGTGCACTATAAAACCACCAGCCCTAGCTCCCATTGGTCAGTGTGTACACACCCTTTTTCTTCTCCTGACCAATGGAATGCTACAAATTACGTCAGCTCCATATTACCAATCAAAAAGAAGCATTGAGCAACATTGTAGTAAACACTGTACAGATGCACGCATATAGTTATTTAATTAAATTATCACTAGACAGAGATCGTACTAGTTACTAGCATTCTTATGCTGAACAAACAGTGGAAAAAAGTAGAAAAGAAAGGAGAGAGGAGAAGAAAGAAGAAAGGAAAGAGTCTCAAATCTAGCAGGTATATATAGAGACTTGCATTAGGAAATATGATCATGGCGTTACAACAAATACTGTCAGAGCAAATTCAGTAATATAAATTACATAGGCTATAGAGATAATCCCTTTGCTGTGAGTCGGTAGGGATAGATCAGGAACACCCCTCATATGCCAACCTGTTTATGGGTTGGTGGGAGCTGTCCCACGTCTATGGTGGGGGAAATCCCTTCAGGAAGGACATTATTTGGTATGGTCGGTTCATTGACGACCTCCTATTTGTATGGGGGGGCACTCCACAGGCTCTCCAAGACTTCATTGTAAGTCTGGATGATGACATTATGGGGATTCAGTTCACCCATGAAATCCAGCCTGACACAATAAATTTCCTGGATGTAACCTTAAAGGGCACCACTGGTTGTGGCATAAGTTCCGAAACATATCGGAAGCCCATTTCGGGAAATTCATTGTTGCACGCTGGGAGCTGCCATCCACAGGGTGTGTTTAAGGGGGTGGCCAAAGGCCAATTTATTCGGCTGAAAACGAATTGTAGCGAGCCCAAGGTTTATGAAAAACAGGCGGATGATCTCACCAAGAGACTCCGGGATAGGGGCTACAAAACCTCTGTGATAACTGGTGCCAGGAATACTGTAAAAAGTATACCTAGGAGTAAATTATTAGAACCCCCGAAGGATAGAACCAGTAAGCAGAATGCAGAAGGAGTACTGAAAGATAACGTTCTTAACTGAATATTCTAAGCAATATGAGGATATTTGCAGAGTAGTAGAAAAGCACTTTGGATTACTGGCAGCAGATGACAGTCTACAAGGAGTGGTGGAAAGAGGGGTCAGGTGCTCATATAGAAGGAATAGATCCATTGGTAACTTAGTTGCACCCACCAGACTCAAAAAGACGGGGGCAGTGACATCTTCCTGGTTGAGTGTCAAAGGCACATTTCGATGTCACCATCGTACGTGCGTGGCCTGCGAGAGACTAGTGACAGGGGATACATTCCATTCCCTCACCTCAGGCCAAGAGTTTAAAATTAATTGCTGCCTGAACTGTAGGTCTACATTTGTCATATATGTGATTAGTTGTGAAGCCTGCTCTGTCCAATATGTAGGGCTCACCACTAGGGAGGCCAGAACACGCATAAAGGAACACCTAGCGGATATCAGAGCAGGTGTACTCACCACTCCACTTGTAAACCATTTTTCAGGGATACACTCAAAGGAGATCTCAACCTTCGCTTGGACCATCATTGAACGTATACCACCATTAAAGGGGGGACAGGATAGAAACCGTAAGTTGGGTGAGAGGGAGGTCTTCTGGATCTTCAAGCTCAAAACTAGGGTTCCAGAAGGCCTCAACTCGGAATTTGACCTCATCAATTTTTGGTGACCCCTTATAGTTACTTGAGTATATTCACATATATATGTATATATATTTTTGTAGGAGACACACCACACGGTAATCCTTGACCCCTCTGGGTGGGTAGCTGGTGGTCAGCGACTGGGTTTGAGATATATATATATATACATTCCTAGACTCCCACACCATATACTTCCACATACTCCTATATAGTATATCTTATCCTGCATCCCTGCTATCCTGTCTTTTGTTTTGTTTGTTTTGCTTTATTATTCTGTTTTGTAAGCCTTATGCGTTTTTGTGACATCATGGTACCCTTTGACACATCCCACACATATCTATTTAAATATATTTATATATATATTTTATATGGACTTATTTTGTCACTACATTGTGTACCCGGACATGGTCTCGGTGACTCTGTGTGCAGGGCTTCTGCCATAGTGGGTCTGACCCAAAACCAATTGTCTGGTCCCTCCCGGTGCAATCCATCTTACTAGCCCTGTTACAAACACTTTCTTTGTGGTAGACACAGCATGGGCCAGTTGAGATTATGGGGATCATGACAATTGGTGTTGATTTCAGACAGTCCTTTTTTTGCATGGTATGATTGTACATATGTACATATATATATTTACAAGTATTAAGAGCTTATGTATGAATCTCTCCCCATGTATTTAACCATTTTCGTAATTTACATATGGGTTGATGACAATGACTTTATGCTCTATTTAAAACCTATTCTAATACAATATATATATATATATATATATATATATATATATTTTGAACCCTTTTTCTGCAGGTGTTCCTGATCTATCCCTACCGACTCACAGCAAAGGGATTATCTCTATAGCCTCTATAGCCTATGTAATTTATATTACTGAATTTGCTCTGACAGTATTTGTTGTAACGCCATGATCATATTTCCTAATGCAAGTCTCTATATATACCTGCTAGATTTGAGGCTCTTTCCTTTCTTCTTTCTTCTCCTCTCTCCTTTCTTTTCTACTTTTTTCCACTGTTTGTTCAGCATAAGAATGCTAGTAACTAGTACGATCTCTGTCTAGTGATAATTTAATTAAATAACTATATGCGTGCATCTGTACAGTGTTTACTACAATGTTGCTCAATGCTTCTTTTTGATTGGTAATATGGAGCTGACGTAATTTGTAGCATTCCATTGGTCAGGAGAAGAAAAAGGGTGTGTACCCACTGACCAATGGGAGCTAGGGCTGGTGGTTTTATAGTGCACGATGTACTATTTTAAAACAGGTAATGAGTAAGGCTACACGCTGAAATGCGTTTACCTGATAGTTTCCAGCCCTTCTGTGTATATAGATTTTTTCCGTGTTTAACCCGGGGTGTTTATCCCCTCCACATTTTTTGTGTACTTTGTTATATTTGACCTCACTCATGTCGCGCTACGGCGCTAATTTAAAATAAATCGTTTTACCTGCATACCACCCGGTCTATGCTCCTTTATTTCTGTTTTTTTTTCTTTTTCTTAAGGATTTTATAGACCTTCTCACATGTTAAAAAAATTAGCATTCCAATTTGCATGCATTTGCCATTTTGTATAATGAGAACCTGGAATGTAGAAAAAAATATGTAGCCTCTTATTTTAGCTACCAGCACTAGAAATTAACTAGGAAGCTCTTGTGGGTTATGTCTGATTGTAAGTATCAGCGCATGGAAGATCTCATTCTACAAATGAATGGCAAAGAGGTCCAGTGCAGAGTCCAACTGTGAATTGGCTGATTATGCATTGGCTGATTATGCAATGCTTTGGTATTTAATGGTCCTTTAAGCCAATGTGACATATATTTAACCTTTTGTTTTAAAAACGTCTCATCATGTTCTCTAAAATGTAATGTCTGAGGTGCCGTGTATTGATTTAATCTTTCCATAGGTCTATGTAAAAAGTCACTTTTTATAAATTAGGTATGTTAGCAAAAGCTTCCCAATTTTCTGTTTCATGATTTAGACAGAGCATACAATTTACTTCTATTATAAAATTTGCTTCATTCTATAGGTATCCTTTATTGAAAGAACAAAAATGCACTACTGGGAGCTAGTTGTACACACTGGGTGAGCCAATGACAAAAGGTTTATATGTGCAGCCACCAATAAACAGCTATCTTTCAGTAGTACATTGCTGCTCCTAAACCTACCCAGGTAAGTATTTCAACAAAGTATACCAAGTGAACAAAGCAAATTAGATAATAGAAGAAAATAGAAAAGTAGGTAAAAATCAGATGCTCTGCCTAAATCATAAAAGTTGAATTTTGACTTTACTGTTGCTGTAATTATGTCACAAAAAGGCTTGATTGCAAGTCTCACATATACTCCTTTTGAAAGAATGATTCTGGTAATGAATCAGGCATAGGGCCACTAATAGGCATTATAGGCCACACAGAAGGCTCCTCATCAGACATGCACAACCCATCTTTCCATTTTAACTTGAGCAGAGGTGTAGGAACTCCCTCTGCTAATTTTTAAAAGGACCAGTGATATAGTTTTTTTTGTTGAAATATTTTTTATTGAAAATAAGACTTCAAGTACAGAATGTATCCGACAACAGTGCATAAATTGCCCCCCCCCCTCCCCAAAGTCCATGAATTTGTTGAGTGAGCTTTCACACTTCAACGAGGCTGTATAACCTTTGGGTCGTTAGGTACCTAAGCAGAGCTGTAAATGTATTTAAAGAATGTCCAAAAGTTCTGCATTTCTGAATTTCTGTTCGTCTTATTAATTTTATATTACTGAGCTTGAAAAAAAAAGGGGGTTAACACCAACAAATGAACTAACCTTACAACAAATAAACAATTTTAACATTCAACTTGCCTGTTTCGTTTTTATCTTGTACACTGTTCCGAGAGGAGAGACTCCTTTTCACCCAAAGCTATCTCCCAAGGTCTAATTGTGTCTTGTCTGGTTTATGTCTCAGGAGGTCTCGGTAGTTTGAATGTCACCTGGTCCCTTATCATTTATTTTTGAGGGGGAATACCCCTTCCAGGCCGCCCTCTCATCCTTCCTTCAACATCCAGTAGTACCAGACCTTTAAGAACTGTTCCTTATTCCCCTGTATGGAAGCTACAGTTTCTGACATCTTATATACCATTTGGATCCTCTCTTTTACCTCCCCCCAGGAGGGTACCCCTGTCTTCCAGTACTTAGCAATAGTGATCCTAGTAGCTGTACATAGCAAGCGAATGAATGTGTTAGTAGCTGAATTGAATCTAGATATATGTTCGTTCAGGAGTGCCTGAGATGCCCCTAGGGCAATATTTTTGTTCAGTACTGTACTCAGCATCTTAGATAGATCTACCCATATCCGTTGTACCTGAGGGCACTCCCACCACATGTGTATATATGTCCCTATCGTTGAGCACCCCCTATAACAGTTTCTGTTTCCCTTCTCAGAGTAATGAGCCATAATAATTGGGGTAAGGTACCACCGGAATGACGTCTTTATGCAGTTTTCTCTAAAATCAGCGCAAATTAGTCCCTTGGTAGAAGAGGCGAAGATCGCCTCCCATTCCTCCCTAGAGTACTCTTTGTTCAAGTCTGCCTCCCACTTAGCTGCTGTTAGTGTCTTAGAGGTGTTTCTGGTTTTTTGTAGTGTTAGATAAATCTGAGAGATCACCTTTTTACCCCTATCACCTGAACCGCATAATCGTTCTAATGTTGTTGGGGATTGCTTCTGAAAATGTGGTATATATTTTGCAATAGCTGAAGTTACCTGGAGATATAGGAACCACTGGAGTTTGTCAGGTCTAATCATTTCTTGTATACAGTTGTATGTAACTAATTTACCATTTTGATAGAAATCTGCCACTCTATAGAGACCCTTATTCTCCCATTTTTCCACCTGGACCCGGAAATCGGAGTGTAGCAAAGTTTTGATCGGTCTCACCAATGAGTTTACCGGAATTAGGTGCAGAGATCTGGTCAAAGTTTGCCACATCTTCATCATGTCCTTAGTTATTGATGAGGCAGCTGAGTCTCCACTAGACCTACTATCTCTTTCCCATAGGATATCTTCTGGGGATCTATATGAGGAAATCGCCGTCTCCACCTCCACCCAGACCAGTCTGTCTGTTTTTCTGCCTATTAACGTGTTCTGTCCTAATCTTGCTGCCTGGAAATAATCTACCAAGTTGGGGACTCCCACCCCCCCCAAACTTCTATGTAATTTAAGAATATGAGAGGCTATCCTAGCTGTTTTGGGGCCCCTCACAAACCTTATCAGGTCTGTTTGCAATTTTTGAAGTTCCAATAAGGGTATTTTGATTGGCAAAGCCCTAAATAGGTATAAAAGCTTGGGGAGAATATTCATTTTTATGGCTGTCAGCCGTCCATACCAAGAGAAGTTCCCCAGCTTCCACTTCCCCAAGTCTCTCCTAATTGTCTTAAACAGGGGGGCATAGTTCAAATCAAAAAGTGCTTTGACATTGGTTGATAGATGGATGCCTAAATACTTAATTGCTCCTTTTGCCCAAGTGAACTCAAAATTAGTTTCAATTAACTTTTTAGTGTGGTCAGGGAGTGCTATAGGTAAAGCTTCGCTTTTTTCCAAGTTTACCTTGTAGCCTGAAATGTTAGCATAATCTAATAGGATTCGGTACAGATTGGGCAGAGACATCAATGGCTTGGTCAAAGTGAGGAGCACATCATCAGCAAAAAGAGACAATTTAAATTCCTGTTGTGCAATCCGCACTCCATGAATGTCTGGGGATAATCTTATTTGTGCGGCTAACGGCTCGATACAGAGCGCAAACAGGAGCGGGGACAAGGGGCAACCCTGTCTGGTCCCGTTTAGTATATCTATGGATTGTGACTGAAAACCTGCAGCCCTGATTGTGGCCACAGGATATGAATATATACTTTTTACTGCTTGAATGAATCTCTCCTGGAAGCCCATCCTCTCCAAAACACTAAACAGAAAGTCCCAATCTATTCTGTCGAACGCCTTCTCAGCGTCCAATGACAGGACCAGAGAAGGCGTTCCCGTCTTCGTAAGATAGTCAATCAGAGATATGGTACGTCTGGTATTATCTGGGGCCTCCCTTCCTACAATGAACCCTACCTGGTCTGGATGGATCAGAGACGGCAGATATTTTTGTAACCTGTTGGCCAGGATTTTAGTAAAAATTTTAATATCTTGATTTATCAAGGAAATGGGTCTATAACTTTGGCATAATTTTGGATTTTTCCCTCCCTTTGGGATGACCACTATTTTGGCCTGTAAGATTTCTCTGGGGATCTCTTTCCCTTGTAGTATATAGTTGCAAAATTTAACTAAGTGTGGGACTAAGAGTGACTTAAAGAGTTGGTAATACTCCCCCGGGAACCCATCTGGTCCTGCTGCTTTCCCTAATTTTAGATTTTTAATGGCGTTTAGCACTTCCCCTGTTGATATCTCCGCACCCAGCTCCCTACTATCCTTTTCCTCCAAAGTCTGTAGTACAGCACTATTGAGGAAGTTGGTCCTTAAAGCTGTGATCTGAGGGTTGTGATTTACCTTTTTCCCATCATATAGTTTTGCATAATATTGGGCGAAGTTATCAGCTATTTCCTGGGGGTTGGATGTATATGTCCCGTCAGTTTTCTGTATAGAAGGTATTGCACAGGATTTTGTATGTTCCCTCAGTTTATGAGCTAAATATTTATCGGGTTTATTCGAGTACAGGAAGTAGTGAGCTTTGAGTCTATGAGCTGCCCTAATGGATGCTTTGTTCATCAGTGTAGCTAACTCTAGCCTCTTAGTTTGTAGTTGGGAGAAGGTGTCTGGCGATAAAGTGCGTTGATGTTTTTTAGTAAGGGTATCAATCTGACTCTGCAAAGAATCTGTCACCGCCCTATTCTCCTTAGTTAGGGCTGCCTTTGCTTTAATAAGTAGTCCCCTAACAAAAGGTTTATGAGCTGCCCAACAGTATGAAGGATTTTTAGTTGTATCTAAATTTAACTCCCAGTATTCTACAAGAGCCTTCGTGATGGAATCTTTTGTGGTTGGGTGTTGAAGTACATATGGGTCATAAGTCCAAGTCCGGGCTGTCGTCAATGGATGGGTCATTTGAATGTCAATCTGGATTAAAGAATGGTCAGACCACGCACAGGCATGGATGCTAGAGGAGGATAGGCTTGGGATGAGAATCTGACTCACATATACATAGTCTAATTTAGAGTATGTCTTATGTGCATGGGAATAGAAAGTGTAATCATTTGTTTTACCATAAAGCGTGTCCCATGAATCAAGAATATTGTGTGAAGCCCAAATTTCTTTTATCTGCTTAACCATAGAGTTATGTCTTAGTTGTTTCTGTGTTTGCAACTTTCCCTTCTGGCTTTGATGAGCCTGCATTGAGATGTTGAAGTCTCCTCCTAAAATAATTCTTGAGTGAGACCACTGGGTCAGTAGATGGGAAACATGTTGAAAAAAGGCTAACTGTTTGTCGTTGGGGGCGTAAACATTACAGAGCGTAATATGTTTTTCTCCCTGTCTTCCTCGAATTATTAAAAATCTACCCTCTGTATCTTCCACTATCTCTTCAACTACAAACTGTAAAGAATGGTGTATTAAAATCGAAACCCCCCTTTTTTTCTTGTCTGTGGTAGAGTGAAAATGTTGTGTAAATTGTCTTGTCCAGTATCTTGGAATTATGTCTTTAGTGAAGTGTGTCTCCTGCAAAAAAATAATGTTGGCTTTCAGTCGTGAGTATTGTGTTAAAGCAGTCCTCCGTTTATAATCTGTATTGAGACCTCTTACGTTATGGGAGATTAGTCTAATGTGTTCAGTCATTACTTACTAGATTATGGGTATAGTATCTCTCTCTCGGAAGCTCCCTCCTCTCCAGCTATTTGATTTTTTTGACATAGTGGCTAAATATCTTTGTAAGCTGGAAAAGAAGAGTGGAAACAGGCGTAAACTTTCAAAAACAAAAACAAAAAAGTAAAAACAATAATTATCAAAAAAACATTGGTTTACATTCAACCATAACATTATCATCAAAATTAGAAACTTATTGTCCAGAATTGCAACACCCAGTGGTGCAGCTGCTGAACAAATTTCTGTCGTCAAACTCTCAGCTGGCTTTTGTGGAACTGGACCCCACTACTCCTCCATCTCTCTAGTTCCAGCCGATCACATCTCTTGATACAAGCCATAAGGTGGAAGTCCTTATCCGGGTAGCCTACTCTATAAGGGTAAATCCTTTTTTTTCACCAGTGAAGGCACCCACAAGTCCAAGATATTTAAGCACAACAGGATGGACTGAAAAGGAAAGTCATGATTTGGCTTTTTTCTTCGCCACTTTGGTCCAGTGTGGCTTTTGTTGCAAAGAAGATCCTGATCCAGGTTGTGAGGCAACCCCGGTGGTGGAAGACTGTGGTAGTTCTGGAGTCTCCAAATGGAGTTTACAGCAGGCGTCTGGTATGTCTGCCACCTCTCTCAAACTAACTGTTTTCCCTTCATGTAGGATATGCAATCCAAATGGAAAGCCCCATCGGTATTTAATTTGGTGCTTTCGCAAGAGCGCTGTCAGGGGTCTAAGCTGACTTCTTCTTTGAAGCGTTTTAACACATAAGTCCTGATACACCTGTACAACCGAGCCCTGGAACTTAAATGTTGGGTGTTTCCTCGCTGCTAGTAGTATGGCCTCCTTGTCTGGGAACCGAGCTAACTTGGTTACAACGTCTCTTGGAGGGGCATTGTCTTTAGGTTTAGCCCGCAAGGCTCTGTGGGCCCTTTCAAGTTGAAATTTCTCGTCGTCCACATCTCCTGTTATCGCTTGGAAAAACATATGTAAGTAGTTAGGTAGCTCTGCTGCTAGGACAGATTCTGGGATTCCCTTTAAGCGTAGATTGCACCTACGGCTCCTATTTTCTAGGTCCTCCAATTTCTCTTGGGCCTCATCAATCATTAATTGTTGGGAAGCTACCTGCTGTTGTAAAGCAGAAAGTTCTGTTGCAGTGGAGGTTTCTGAATCTTCCAGAGTGGTCACTCTTGTATCCAGTTCTTGAATATCATGTTTTATTTCTGTAAAACTACTGGTCATGGTATTTTGCAGTGTATCAAATTTTTCCCACATCTTCTCAAAGTTCATATTTATGTCTTGCTTAGAGACCAATGCTCTTAGGTCAGCTCTAGTTGCTGGGATAGAATCACCATCTTCTAGGTGGGAGTCAGCATCCGAGTCAGCATCATCCTCTCCAGCATTGTTTTGTTGTTCCTGATGCTTATCCCCTTTCGCTGGTTTAAAAAACAAATTAGCAGACTGAATTTTGGATCCCTGTGAGGGTTTATTCTGTTTTCTGGCTGCCATATTGAAAGCAGTCTGCACCGGAGTATTGTGGCTTTCAGATAGAGCAAGTTGTTATAACTCCCTCAAATTGCTAAGAGTCACTTCTAGTAGGAACAGCTAAATACAAGAGATGAGGTCCACAGTAAAAGTCCAGGGTCCTTTCAGGAGCGATAGAAAAAAAAAGACCTCTATATATTTTAATTCAGCATAACCCAGATAAAAGGCCTTTAGCAGCTAGATTGCGTTTTGAAGTAGCATAGGCCTCTTGTAGCAGCGTGCTAGGTTCTCAAGCAGCACCGGCCATCAATATTATTCCACCAAGCTGTTTAACATTTTCCTGTAGTCAGGACTTAAGGCTTTAGAATGTATTTATATGATTTATATCTTCCAGGGTGTGTGCAGCTAACCGTTGGGTATGTTTCAGGGAAAACACCATGTTGTTGTGTCATTTAGCAATATTTGATAACAGTCTGTACATCAAAAGTTAACCCCTTCCGTTTGTCTTAGTACATTATATACGTGCAGTTTATCCCTTTTGTAGGCAGACATGACTTTCAGGGTTTCTTACTAGCTTGCCCCGTTGTCGGATTGGAATTGCCCTTCTTTTTTTTAACAAAAATAGCCCCCAAGCTGACACTTATCTGTCTCGTTGCCGGAACTCCGTTTATGCTGTCTCACATGGCCCAGGCCTCACATGGCGTCTCCCGGCTTGGTCCCAGAACAGTGCGGTCTCTTCTATGTCTGTTGTAGTCGCACACAGTCACTGTTGCCTATTCAAGGCCAGGTATCTACCCGCCATTCGGATAGTGGCTTTGCTGGGGAAAGTTGCAGCGTGTATCTGATCTGCGTGTGTCCAAGATGGCGGGCGGCACTTTTCAGCTCATTCCCCTCAGCGCTTAGCAAAGTTAGCTCTCCGCTCCCAAAACACTTGTCACAATATTCTTTAGGGATCAGCACGCTTTCATAGCCCTCTGTATGTCTCAGATGCCGGTTGAGAGCGCTGTTAATTTGCTCTGTTCAGCAGTATTGCACGGAGCTGTCTCAAAACCCCTCCATCTTGCTTGAGCTCCAAGCTCCGCCCCCCAGTGATATAGTTTTTTATTGGCTGAACTACCCGATGACATACAGCTTGAAAAAAAAAAAAAAAGGCCAATAGACAGCTGGAGAAATATAATGCATTGAACAACAGGGGTACACATAAACTAAGAAACAAGTGATATGAGAACTGAGGAATGAGCTGAGCCATTTTAAAAGTTTCTATTTTAAGGGAATATTAAAGGGACAGTCTACACCAGTATTTTTATTGTTATTAAAAAATAGAATATCCCTTTATTACCCATTACCCAGTTTTGCTTAACCAGCACAGTTATATAAATATAATTTTTACCGCTGTATCTAAGCATCTTCTGACAGCCCCCTGATCACATTACTTTTTATTTATGATCTATTGACTTGCATTTTAGCCATTGCATTAGTGCTGTGTTGTGCTGACTCTTAAATAACTCAACGGATGTGGGCACAATATTATCTATATGGCCCACATGAACTATCAGTCTCCTGTTGTGAAAAGCAAATAAAAAAGCATGTGATAAGAGGCTGTCTGTAGTGGCTTAGAAACAGCCAGAGATTTAGAGGATTAAATGTTATAAAGTATATTAATATAACAATGTTGGTTGTGCAAAGCTAGGGAATGGGTAGTAAAAGCTCTCTTCTCTCTCTCTCTCTCTCTCTCTCTCTCTTTCTCTCTCTCTCTCTCTCTCTCTCTCTCTAAAATCATTTAACTTTTTCACAAATGTTGAGTTTCTCAATGAAATTATTTGCATACCGCTTGTGCAATCATCACACAAATGATTGCAAAAGCTTTTCTTGGATTCCCTTTGTTCAGAAATAGCAGACATGCATTGCTTAGAAGGCCACTAATTACAGTTGCCCATCATACTTCTGAAATCCCTGTCATCAAAGGGGTTAATTAGTTAGCCAGTAAGGAAATAGTATTGTAATGTAGGGATTACCCTCCCACCTGAAACCTCCCTGATCCCTCCCAAACAGCTCCCCCCATCATCTTAGGTACTAGTAGACAGTCTGCCAGTATGCAGTTTATGCCTTTTTTATATAATGTTTTTATTTTTCTGCAGTGTAGTGATTCCCCATCAACCCTCCCACCTCCCTAATCCCTCCCAAACAGCTCTCTAACCCGCCTTTCCCCCCACAAATGGTGGCCATGTTTTTATTTTTTCTGTATTTTAGTGGTTCCCCCTCCCCGTGATCGTTATTTAGGGCCCCCATTCTGTAGTGCAGTGCTCCATCCCTTCCTTTCTCTTCAAAATGACCTTTCTGTAGTGTAGGGCCCTTCCCACTCCAAAACTTTGCATTTAATGATATCAGTGTGTTGTACATTACCAGGAATGTATATCACATCAAAAGAAAAACCTTTGACAAAAACAAGAATTCAGAGAACACTATATCTATTTTTTAAGAGACTATCGTGATTTTTCTGTATTTGTTTCATTAGAGGCCCAGCTACAAAAAAATAAACAATGGTTAAAAAGGTGTGTGTTATCTTCTTTTCAAAATGCCTCTTTAGGTCATGGGTTCTATATTAGAGCTATGAGAGCCCATAACAAAAACAGAATTGTTTCTGCCTCTGTGCACTTCCTCATAGCTCTTGACATGAAGTAAGCAAAAAACTAGACCACTTTCCTATCTCACAATGCTCAGTTTGTGGACATCAGGCTAGGGTTCCTACCATCATGTAGCATTCTTGCTTTAGTAATGTCCTGTAAGTGTAATGACTCATCTGACTCCACGTGCATGAACAAAATGACGCAGAACTTTAGATCTATCAAGGCCGAATGCCAAGAATGACATGTTTTAATGTGTGGCATTTGCACCCTGACAAAGGCTTTTCCTATAAATTCCCATGAGACCTTACAATCAGTACTCAAAGATGTTGATGTTCCCATGTAAGAAGACCCCACTCCTGAGAGTTATGCTGCAAGACCCTCCTTCCTTCTATCTAATTTCTATCTACATTTTTCTGATTTATTGCTTTTCAGCTACTAAACCCCTGGCTTTTTACTGGCCATTATATTTTTGCTTTTCTACACTAGTTTAGAAATTCTGGCTGGCTGTCATCCTTAACTTGGCATGTTCCACAACTACTCTGCTGTTTTACACTCTCTGGCACCAAGCGTTTGAGGAGGCTAATTTAATTTCAGACACCATGCCTTTGCCCTCTCCAAATGACATGTATCTTTTTAATAAGGACACCATCAAGGATGTGTTAACTTCTGCTAGCTCCTATATAAAGTTAATCTTTTTATTTATGGTTTACACAAACAAGTCCCATCATGCTGTCTAGAATGTACGTTTTCACAAGTAGATGTTTCTGCATGTTTTTTATTGATGCATTTAAATCAGTATTTACCCAAGTGTTAAAGATTGATTGTAACCTTTTCATAGCTCTGTTAAAAATATCACACTATAAATAAAGGATAATAATTATAATAAAAATGTTTTACTGTAATTAGTTTTCAAAAGAAAAGGGATTTAAGCGATTATTTTTCACCTTATAATAAAAACATTTTCAAACTCAGAAACTTTTTCTCTAAAATAATGAAGTTTAAAAATCTGTGAAGCATAGATCCTCTAACACGCTTCATTGGCTTCTATCTCTTTTGCACTAAAGATAACCCTTGACCAAAATTAGTGATTTAAGTGGCATTTGGTAATATAAACATTCAAACAAACCAAATTTAGAGCTTAGACATTTGAATTATTGATTACATGCATAGCCAAATGTATGCATAGGCATACAAGGACAGTGCCAAAGTAGTAGATTGTATATATCTCACGTATGCTCTATGTTATAGACATTGCTTCTGTTCCAGGGCCGGACTGGGACTAAAAAAAGGCCCGGGCATTTTGGGGCATAGAGGCCCACTCCACCCCCCCACTCCGCCCCCCCCCACCACGTCTTATTTAACCGTACACACACATCTCTCACACACAGACCTTACACACACACCTCACACACACAGACCTCACACACACAGACAAAGACCTCGACCTCACACACACACACAAACACAGACACAGACCTCACACACACAAACACAGAGAACTTACACACACACACACACACACACACACAGACCACTCACACACACACACACAGACCTCACACACACACACACAGACCTTACCCACACATAAACACAGACCTCACACACACACACACACAGACCTCCCACACACACACACAGACCTCACACACACACAGACACAGACCTCATACACACACAAACACAGACCTCACACACACACACACAGAGAACCTTGAGCCACACTGAGCCATGGCCCATAGACGGTGACAAGTGTTATCTGTTTTTTCCCCCCCCAATATTCCCCACTCACCCAGGACCAGCAAGTGCAACTCACCAAAATAAAATAAATATTGCTGTGTGCTATCAATCATGGTGCAGCCACGTGACATGGAGGAGACTGGAGTCCATGGCACATGTATACGGCTGCAGCCCACAGCAGAGGAGAGACTCTCAGAGAAGAGTGACTGGCCTGCTGTTTTGTACATAGGCGGCCGGCCCAGCCAGGCCTAGTACTACAGGCTGCTTAGGCTGCCTAAGCAGCCTGTAGTACTAGCTAGGCCTGGAACTTAAGTTAGGCTAGTAATGTAAATGAATCATGTATATTATAGATAGTATCATAGTAATGTGACAGGCAGTCCAGTGAGTGTAATTGTGTATATATTGACTTTGTGATGAACATTGAACAACCTAGTCACCGCATCGCAACTCCAAAGAAAAAGGTCCTCTCAGTCTCTCTCTGTGAGACCAGACCTCCTACCTGCCCTGCAGCTGGCCAGACTCCAGTCATCATCATCGCTGAAGTGGCGCTGCTCACTTGCCCCCCGGCTTCACAGAATGCCCATGGATGATCAGGTCTGGAGTCGACTCTGGCGAATGGGATTGTCGATGGAGCATTGGAGAGCCTAATCCTCTATGTATGGATGGAACCACTCAGGGGAGGAGGGGACCCGCCCGGCCTAGCGGCAGCATGTTTCCAGCCACTGACACACCGACACCCACAATGTGACACAGTCAGCACTATTCTGTCTAGCATCCTGAGACTCCCTCTCTGTGTGTCACATGGACCCTGCACGTGGCATGCGCGCTCAGCCTCAGATCCAGGCCGGAAGTAGTGTGCCAAAGCGGCGGCCACCGATCCAAAATGGGAATCGCAATCATGATTGATCATTCATCATCATGACATATGTGCTGCCTATTGTGCTTGCTTGTATGGCGGCCGCGGCCCTGGCCTGATCTGAAGTAGACAGTAGTAGTAGTACTAATAGTGTGGGACGGGTGGTGGTTGTATGTACGTACGGCCGCGTGCTACTAGTGAAGTGTGACGAAAAGAAGAGGATCATCTGATGTCACTGTGTATTATTATCAATCATTATGACTGAGGATTCTTTGCAGACAGTACAGTAGTAATTAAACACTGAGTAATAATAAATATTTAACATTTACATTACAACAAAAAAATAAAATTTAGTTCTCAAAAAAAAAAAAAAAAGTTTGCCGTGTGAGATTGCAGCCTAAACTACACCGCGGCCCACCGGGCAAATGCCCGGTATGCCCTATGGCCAGTCCGGGCCTGTTCTGTTCATATAAACACTACTCTTTGATGCCTGGGGGAAATGTTATCTACTCATCCACCCCATAATACACTGCTGCATGTAAAGGGACAAAATACTGTAAAATTGCTTTTCCCTTAATGTATTTCCAATGACTTGTTATACCAGCTGCAGAGTATAGAATGTATGAGAAATTGCATTTTTTTTCTTTATTTGTGTTTATGAAATTGCTGGTTTTGTGCTTTGAAACCACAGCCTATTACAATGAGTTGAGCTTGCAAGTAAAATTATATTTCATTATGATATCACTTTGTATACACATACTTGCTTCCTTATGTTATATCTGTTTGTAAACCCAATATGGCCCAATGATCAAAAGTGCTACAAAGCGAAATATTCGAAAGAATCTGCCGCTATGATGCCATTCGTCTGCGATGCTGGCTTAGGGAACACCCAGCATCACCGACCATATTGGCAATGTATAGTAAAAGGATCCCTCAAATGAAACTGCTAATTCTAATACCCATAAACCGAAATACCCCACAATCGCAAACTGACACTACACTAATAAACATCTAAACTCCACATACCCACTGCAAGTTGTTAACTATTAACATCTAAATCGCCACATACCCACAACAAGTACTATCCTATTAACCGCTATGCCGCCACAAAAAAAACACAATCAAATAACTATTAACCCCTATGTCACTAACTAAAAGCCCCTATGATGCCATATACCCACCGCAATAAATTATTAACCCCTATGTCACTAACTATAAATCCCTATGCCACCATAAACCCACCACACAAATCCCAAACACAAGCTTAACACCTAACCCCCTTCTAAACACCCAAAATTAGAAATATAAACAAAAATCTAAGTAAAATAATAAAATAATCCTAAACCGCAAAACCCCATGAGCAACCCTTCTCTACCTAACACCTAACCCCCCTCTAAACTAAACCCCCTCTAAACTAAATCCACCAATACACTAACCACTAAGTTACAGAAAAATAAAAAAAAGCTGTTACAAAAAAAAATAAACTACAGTATCCAAAATAAAAAATAATTATACCTAACCCTAAATTACATGCCTCATAAAATAAAAAAAATATACAAAATAAAACCACAAAAAACCCTGAACTAAAATAAATTACAATAACTCTTAAAAGGGCCTTTTGTTGGGCATTGCCCTAAAGTGATTTTAGCTCTTTTGCAAAAATAAAAAAGTTGTAAAACCCCTATCTACATTAAAGAAATTCCCACTCAAAAATAGCAAAATCTAACTTTAAAAAACTTAGCCAACAAAATAAAATTAAAAGTAACAAACCCTATTCATAAAAATAAAAAAACACCCCCCAAAAAACCTATCTTACTCCAAAGGTGTTATTCACAGTTGACAGGGACTCTGGCTCCTCTTGATCCAATGTTGGACCCTCTTCATGCAAGGTCCAAGCACCTAAGCCCATCTTTGTGGTGGCAGACTCTTCCGCCGCATTCGCTCCACAAACTTCTTCAACACCAGGCCCTCTTCATCTAGGCGCCGGGGCCGATCTTTGTAGAGGTGGACTTCAGCCACCTCTTCTGTCACCTCCGATCCCCATTTTTATGTTCTTCAGATCTCTCCAGGGAGCCCTCCTCTTCATGCGGACGAGCCACACACTGAAATCCCCGAAGCATGGAACCCCTATATATAGGGGTACCGCTCAATTCTGATTGGGTGATTTCAAATCAGTCAATCCCTTTTAAAAAAATTCTTATTATCCTTTTATATTGGAAGATGGGCCCCCTGCACCTGGAGCGTGGATCAAGAGGAGTCCCCATTAACTGTAACACTTTTGGGGTTATATAAGGTTTTTTTGGGTGTGTTTTTTATGTTTAAGAGTTATTTGGGTATGTTTTTTATGTTTAAGACTAGGGTTTGTTATTTTCAATTTTATTTTGTAGGCTAGTTTTTAAAAGCTAGATTTTGTTATTTTGGGGGGTGAGGGGTTTATTTCATGTAGATGGAGGTTTTTATTACTTTTTTGCAAAAGAGCTAAAATCACTTAAGGACTATTGTAATTTATTTTAGTTTTAGGGTGTAAGTTTTTTTTTTTTTTTGGGTGGGGTTTTTATTTTATTTTATGGGGCATGTAGTTTACTATTAGGTATAATGATTTATTTTTGTTGATACTGTAATTTATTTTGTTTTGTAACTTGGCTTTTTTATTTTTTATAACTTGTTTTAATTTTTTTGTAACTTAGTGGGGTTAGTTTAGAGGAGGGGTTAGTTTAGAGGGGGGGTTGTGTTATTGACGTTATAGTTTGCATTGGGAGTGGCAGTTTAGGCCTTAATTTCCTAATCACCCCATACCTGTATGGTGGTTGATTAGATGATTATTCTTAGTTATTATTTTTTTAGGCCTTAATCTCCTATTGACCTCCCATACCTGTATGAGGGTTGATTAGATGATTATTGTTAGTTAGTATTTTGTAGGCCTTAATCACCTGACCACCCCACATACCTGTATGGGGGTTGATTGGGTGATTATTGATGGTTATCATTTATTAGGCCTTAATCTCCTAACCACACCCCATACCTGTATGAAGGCTGATTGGTTGATTATTGATGGTTACTATTTATTAGGCCTTAACCAACTAACCACCCCCATACCTGTATGGGGGTTGATTTAGTAATTATGGATGATTACCATTTATTAGGCCTTAATTAACTAACCACCCCCATACCTGTATGGGGGTTGATTTGGTAATTATTGATGATTACCATTTATTAGGCCTTAATCAACTAACCACCCCTATACCTGAATGGGGTTGATTAGGTGATTAGGCTAGGGCAGCTTAGGGGTTAATAGTGCATTTATCTACAATTTTTTTAAAAAATATATACATTCTTATGTCTAATGCATATTCTTTTAACTATTGTATATACATTAATATCTATTTATTTTTTCTTGTGTTTTTAAAATGTATATTCATGTTACAAAAGGCATTAGTGTTACAATTGTTTTATTGCATAACAGGCATGCAGTTATGTGATACATTAATTATAATGCAACTGTCTTTTATAACATAAATATCTAGTTTAAAAATACATTTATATTTACAATAATAAATGCATCCAGCAAGAATATCTACATTTTAATGTATATATCACATACTTTAACTAATATGCATTATACATGATCATGCATTTTATTTCAAAGTTTGTAGATATAATGAAGTCAGGTCTTGCTTTGATATTCAATATTTAAACAGTTATGCATGTATATTGCATAATGGTTTAAGTATTGCATATACTTTAAAATATATTTATGCAAGCTTGTTGTGTTTATTAGTGATAACATAGATGTACTGTATATGCTAAAATATATTTATGTTATAGTAGTTAGTATCATTAAATTATATTTTTCCATAACAGGCATGCAGCTATGTAGATCTATAATATTAATTATACTGTCTTTAATTAGAAATAATACACACAACAAGCAACATTAATTACATTTTAAGTTATATGTAAATAATTAAACATTATGCATTCTACATAACAATGCATCATTTTAAAATTGAATATTTATGTGTAAGGCCTTAGTTTCCTAAATTATTTTTATATTATAGCAGATTAGGGGTCAATGTTTAAATTATATGCATTGTCATGTACAATGCATATTGTTTAAAGTTTTGTAGATATCTTAAAAGGGATTTAATGGTTGCTTAATATTTTAAACTTAAACCTATTTTCAAATATATATATATGTTTAAAATAATAGCAAGCAACCATTAAATCCATTTTAAGATATCTACAATACTTTAAATAATCTACATAGTACATGACAAGGTATATTTTGACAAGGAGATGAGGTAAGCGCCGGAGGGCCGACAAAACCTCTCTGGCCTAGCCAGGCTCCTGAAACTTAGCGCCAGACCAGTATTGAGCCCTGGTCAGCTGCTTCTTAAAAGGGGTGTCGGTCAAGTAGGATGCAGTGGGGGACTGTATTTTAAGTGTCACCCATTCTTCCCAGAAAGTAGCATCCCCAAACAAGTGGTATCCCTAGGTGCCTTATCAAATTACTGACAAAATACTAAAATACTGATTTGATCCATTGCACCATACTCAATCAACACCCCTTTTAATTGAGCCCTGGTCCAGCCCTGATTTCCAGGAGCCCAGATAGGCAGGAGAGGTTTTGCTGGTCCTCCGGTGGTCGGCTGCCGGCGTTTTAGTGCATCTCTTTGACATATTATTTAAACATTGATGATAACTTTAGCGATATAGCTTCAGCTTCATAGTTATAATAAGGAGGTTTATTATTCATAGTATATTATAGTGAGTTCTTTTTTTACAGTAGGCAGTTAGCTGGGCATTCCAGGGGATTATTTTTTTTTCACATGATGTCAGTGTTCTCAGTATTAGGGACTTAGCTGAGCATTCCAGGGGGTGTAAATTAGGTTTAGGTGATCAGGGGGGAGTTAGTTGTGTGGTACAGAGGCATTGTAGGTGAGCTCTGACTTAGGTGTAGGCAGTCGGTGGGATGTAGTGGAGCAGGTGGAGAGTAGGTTAGTAGGCGTGACGTAGTTATAGGCATTAAGGGTTAGTTAGTGAGGTGTGCTAGTGGGAGTAGCCTGTAGTTTGCTTTGGACACATTGACACAAGATCGATATGTTCAAAGCAGTGAAGTACAGGTTTGCGTGGAGGGTAGCTACCATGTTTGTCTCACCAGGTATCAGCTGCCGAGACAATATTGCCTGAGCTAATTAGTGTAGGTGTAAATCAATTTAGGTCCCCATGACAATATTTGAATTGTGCCTACACGGAAATTATTTTTAGTTTCATTAAACACACTGTCAGCGCCATGTAGGCACACTTCGAATAGGGTATCCCCTCCGCAGTAAAATGCCTACAAGCGGCAAAGTCATTTAGACAAGCCCCTTTTTTTTTTTACAATATTTTGATAGACCTTCGGGCTGTGATGCAGGCAAGGCCATTGAAGCAGTTTCCCGATGGTCTGTCGATGTTTTGAACATCTTGGCCTTCGAGTGAACAATGTAAAATTATAATTTTATTAGTTATCTCTTCTACATCCCACCAGAAGTATAATTTTATCTGCTGACTGTGTGTACATTGCCTGTCAATAGCCTGGACTTAAGTCCAGAAACGTTCAGTATAAGTTGGGATACCACAGGCTAAATCAGCTATTTCAAATGCCAAAATAAGGGTAAAGGAGCTACTTATAAACAATTTAACACACTCCAGCAGGGAAAATGGATCATTGGGGAGAAATTAAAGGGGAGAACATTTTTGGATAACTGTCCCTTTAACAGATGTACTTGGGTAAAAGGTAAATAGGTGACACAAAACAACAGTAGTTAATATCACCTGCAATTTTATTTATCTCATCCCAGAACAGGCATTTAGCATTTCCTAGATATGGTGGACCTTGGAAAAATGTATATTTTACCTCTTGCAGAAGTTGCCTGTCACTCTCTACCCTTCAGTCTTATATCTGTATCTTCACTGTCACTGACATTAATTCAGAAAAGCTCACAAGAACTAGAAGATTCTAAATTGATAAAGGGACACTAAACCCAATTTTTTTTTCTTTCATGATTCAGATAGAGCATGACATTTTAAGCAACTTTCTAATTTACTCCTATTATCAATTTTTCTTTGGTCTCTTGCTATCTTTATTTTAAAAGCAGGAATGTAAATATTAGCAGCCAGCCCATTTTAGGTTCAGCACCATGGATAGCGCTTGCTTAATGGAGGATTACATTTACCCACCAATAAACAAGCATAACCCAGGTTCTCAACCAAAAATGGGCCGGCTCCTACGCTTCACATTCCTGCTTTTTATATAAAGATAGCAAGAGAACAAAGAAACATTGATAATAGGAGTAAATTAGAAAGTTGCTTACAATTGCATGCTCTATCTGAATCATGAAAGAAAAAAATGTGGGTTTAGTGTCCCTTTAACAAACTCATATTTTGTTGCTGTTTTGGTTTTATTAGTATGCATATTTATTGTTATATATTTTTCAAATTTCCAAAAAGTATCTTTTTTTTTTTAATAAGTTATACAATCCAAAATTCAATTTTTGGAATTTAAGTTGATGTTAAAGTGTAACCATAAAGTGTTAAGGAGCTATTCCAAAACATTCATGGGGTTTGCAAATTACAACTAATTTTATTCCATTACAAAACCTAGTTAAAGGGACATTGTGCTCTAGATTTTTCTTTGCAGAAATGTTTTGTAAACGATCCATTTACAGTGTATAGCTTATCTGTGGGTGTTTTTGTAAAAATGTATAGTTTTGCTTATTTTTTAATAATATTGTGCAAATTTTAAGACTCCTAATCAAACCCCAAAGTTTTAGATGTCTACTGATTGCTACAGACTCCAGCTTGCCCCTGTTTGTGTAAAGTTTTTTTTCATATGCAGGGGGGAGTGTCTGCTGTTCCTCCTTTCCCAGCCCCTTTCAGTAGGTATCCCCGTCTAACCTCAAACCTCATCAAAAGTACTAAGCTGGGAACTTCTACGTAAGTTTTTTAAAGGTTTTACACTAGATTTTTATATCAGTATCTGTACATATTCTTATTTACAGTATTGTCTATAACATTATGAAAATTGGTGTGTCCTGTCTCTTTAAAGGGATAGTCCAGCCAAAATTGAAAACCACATGGGTGCATTTCGGTATTGAACAGAAGCAATTTTGTAATATACATGTATTAGCAAAAATGCTTCTAATAAAAGCTATAGCTGTTTCAAAAGTGTATTTAAAGGGACAGTAAACACCAACATTTTAAAAAGGTAGATAATTACCCATTCCCCAATTTTGCATAACCAACACAGTTATAATAATATACTTTTTACCTCTGTGATTACCTTGTATCTATGGCTCTGCAAACTGCCCCCTTATTTCAGTTCTTTTGACAGACTTGCATTTTTAGCCAATCAGTGCTGACTCCTAGGAGCTTCACGTGTCTGAGCTCATTGTTATCTATATGAAACACATGAACTAACAACCTCTAGTGGTGAAAAACTGTCAAAATGCTTTCCGATTAGAGACAGTCTTCAAGGTCTAAGAAATTAGCACATGAACCTCCTAGATTTAGCTTTCAACTAAGAATACCAAGAGAACAAAGCAAAATTGGTACTAAAAGTAAATTGGAAAGTGGTTTAAAATGACATGCCCTATTTAAATCATGAAATATTTTTTTTTACTTTACTGTCCCTTTAAGTATGCACCGTGCACCAGCATTTTAAACACAGCACTTGCTCAGAGAACCTAGGGGTCGATCCGATATAAAGCGTCGCCCGCAAAAGCCGGCGACGCCAATATTTACGCTGATTTGGTATCCTATATACGGCGTAACCTAGAAGTTACGCGCGTATATTTCTGCCGTCGCCCGTAGTTTTTTGGGCCATAGGCAGGTATACCAAACCAGCGCAGTTTGGTATCCAATATGCAGCGTAAGGACTTACGTGGCGAAAATGGAGAAAACTTACTCCATTTTCACCTCGCCACAAAAAGCAGCCGTAAGAAGCCTTACGCTGACTATTGGAGCCCCGTAACTCCCTAAACTGGCTGCTAAAATAAACCTAACACCTAACGCATGCGCAATGTCTATCTCCCTGTCAACCGCGATCTGCTAAAATAAACCTAACACCTAACGCATGCGCAATGTCTATCTCCCTGTCAACCGCGACCCCCCCCCCCCGAAATCCCTAATAAAGTTATTACCCCCTAAACCGCCGCTCCCGGACCCCGCCGCCATCTACATAAACTAACCCCCTACTGTGAGCCTCTAAAACCGCCGCCATCTACCTTATCTATCCCCTAATCTGACCCCTTACACCGCCGCCAGCTATATTAATATTATTAACCCCTAATGTAAGCCCCTTACACCGCCGCCATCTCTATTAAAATGATTAACCCCTAATTGAATCTACCTACCCCGCTACCAGCTATATTATCTATATTAACCCTAAGTATATTATAGTTAATATAGGTATTACATTATATATATTAACTATATTAACCCTAATTATATTAGGGTTAATATAGTTAATATAGTTACTATAGTATTTATATTAACTATATTAACTCTATCTAACCCTAACACCCCTAACTAAATTTATATTAAATTAATCTAATTCATTTATAAACTAAAATATTCCTATTTAAATCTAAATACTTACCTATAAAACAAACCCTAAGATAGCTACAATATAATTAATAATTACATTGTAGCTATGTTAGGGTTAATATTTATTTTACAGGTAAACTGTTAATTATTTTAACTAGGTATAATAGATATTAAATAGTTATTAACTATTTAATATCTACCTAGTTAAAATAATAACCCAATTACCTGTAAAATAAATCCTAACCTAAGTTACAAATACACCTACACTATCAATAAATTTAATAAACTACAAACATCTATCTAAAAATACAATTAAATTAACTAAACTAAATTACAAAAAAAAACAAACACTAAATTACAAAAAATAAAAAAAAGATTACAAGATATTTAAGCTAATTACACCTATTCTAAGCCCCCTAATAAAATAATAAACCCCCAAAATAAAAAAAAATCCCTGCCCTATTCTAAATTAAACAAATTTCAAAGCTCTTTACCTTACCAGCCCTTAAAAGGGCCTTTTGTGGGGCATGCCCCAAAGAATTCAGCTCTTTTGCATACAACAAATACAATCCCCCCCCCATTACAACCCACCACCCACATACCCCTATTCTAAAACCACCCAAACCCCCCTTAAAAAAGCCTAACACTACCCCCCTGAAGATCTCCCTACCTTGTCTTCACCACACCGGGCCGAACTCCTGATCCGATCCGGGCGATGTCTTCCTCCAAGCGGCAAAGAAGAATTCTTCCTCCGGCGATGTCTTCCTCCAAGCGGCAAAGAAGAATTCTTCCTCCGGCGACGTCTTCCTCCAAGCGGCAGCAAAGTCTTCATTCTTCCGGCGGCATCTTCAATCTTCTTTCTTCGCTCCGCCGCCGCGGAGCATCCATCCCGGCCGACTGCTGTACTTGGAATGAGGTACCTTTAAATGACGTCATCCAAGATGGCGTCCGCCGAAGTCCGATTGGCTGATAGGATTCTATCAGCCAATCGGAATTAAGTTAGAAAAATCTGATTGGCTGATTGAATCAGCCAATCAGATTCAAGTTCAATCCGATTGGCTGATCCAATCAGCCAATCAGATTGAGCTCGCATTCTATTGGCTGTTCCGATCAGCCAATAGAATGCGAGCTCAATCTGATTGGCTGTTCGGATCAGCCAATCGGATTGAACTTGAATCTGATTGGCTGATTCAATCAGCCAATCAGATTTTTCTAACTTAATTCCGATTGGCTGATAGAATCCTATCAGCCAATCGGAATTCGGCGGACGCCATCTTGGATGACGTCATTTAAAGGTACCTCATTCCAAGTACAGCAGTCGGCCAGGATGGATGCTCCGCGGCGGCGGAGCGAAGAAAGAAGATTGAAGATGCCGCCGGAAGAATGAAGACTTTGCTGCCGCTTGGAGGAAGACGTCGCCGGAGGAAGAATTCTTCTTTGCCGCTTGGAGGAAGACATCGCCGGAGGAAGAATTCTTCTTTGCCGCTTGGAGGAAGACATCGCCCGGATCGGATCAGGAGTTCGGCCCGGTGTGGTGAAGACAAGGTAGGGAGATCTTCAGGGGGGTAGTGTTAGGCTTTTTTAAGGGGGGTTTGGGTGGTTTTAGAATAGGGGTATGTGGGTGGTGGGTTGTAATGGGGGGGGGATTGTATTTGTTGTATGCAAAAGAGCTGAATTCTTTGGGGCATGCCCCACAAAAGGCCCTTTTAAGGGCTGGTAAGGTAAAGAGCTTTGAAATTTGTTTAATTTAGAATAGGGCAGGGAATTTTTTTTATTTTGGGGGTTTATTATTTTATTAGGGGGCTTAGAATAGGTCTAATTAGCTTAAATATCTTGTAATCTTTTTTTTATTTTTTGTAATTTAGTGTTTGTTTTTTTTTTGTAATTTAGTTTAGTTAATTTAATTGTATTTTTAGATAGATGTTTGTAGTTTATTAAATTTATTGATAGTATAGGTGTATTTGTAACTTAGGTTAGGATTTATTTTACAGGTAATTGGGTAATTATTTTAACTAGGTAGATATTAAATAGTTAATAACTATTTAATATCTATTATACCTAGTTAAAATAATTAACAATTTACCTGTAAAATAAATATTAACCCTAACAAAGCTACAATGTAATTATTAATTATATTGTAGCTATCTTAGGGTTTGTTTTATAGGTAAGTATTTAGATTTAAATAGGAATATTTTAGTTTATAAATGAATTAGATTAATTTAATATAAATTTAGTTAGGGGTGTTAGGGTTAGATAGAGTTAATATAGTTAATATAAATACTATAGTAACTATATTAACTATATTAACCCTAATATAATTAGGGTTAATATAGTTAATATATATAATGTAATACCTATATTAACTATAATATACTTAGGGTTAATATAGATAATATAGCTGGCGGCGGGGTAGGTAGATTAAATTAGGGGTTAATCATTTTAATAGAGATGGCGGCGGTGTAAGGGGCTTACATTAGGGGTTAATAATTTTAATATAGATGGCGGCGGTGTTAGGGGCTCACTTTAGGGGGTTATAGATATAATATAGCTGGCGGCGGGGTACGGGAGCGGCGGTTTAGGGGTTAATAACTTTATTAGGTTGCGGCGGGGTACGGGAGCGGTGGTTTAGGGGTTAATAGCTTTTTTATTGTTAGGATAGTGAGGGGGGATAGCGGATAGAGGGTTAGACAGTGCGGGCTATGTTAGGGAGGCGTGTTAGACAGTGCGGGCTATGTTAGGGAGGCGTGTTAGACAGTGCGGGTGTTTTAGACTTTAGTCAGGTTTTATAGGCGCCGGCAGTTTCTAACGTGCCGCAAGTCACTGGCGACGCCAGAAATTTGTACTTACGCAGATTTCTGGACATCGCTGGTTTATCCGACTTACGGCACGTTAGCATCTGACGGCGACCTATATGGGATAGCTCGAGTTGCGAGCTGAAACTGCGGGCAACGCCGGTTCCCTCGCTTGCGCCGCAAACTGCGATCTATATCGGATCGCGCCCCTAAGGTGCTTGTACTATCTGGTAATGACTATTTAAAATGTAGGTGCAGTGACAAAATCTAGCTATGCCTCACATGTACGTCCAGAGAAAAATGTTAGCACAAACACAGTGATAACTTTTACCAGAAGCATTTTTGCTAATACATGTATATTACAAATATGTTTCTATTCAAAGATTTAATTAATCTATGTACATTTAAATTTTGACTGGAATGTCCCTTTAATGTGTGGCTTTCCAGTGGTTTTCATTGAGAGATTTTGACAGTGGAATCCCAAGCCATCAAAAATAGACTTTTGTGAAACTTTTTGCATGATTTTGATTAATTAGTATTATTGATGAAAAATCTTCTTTCAAAATCATCAGACAGACACAATTAGGGCTATATTATAAGTGGAGCATAAAATATAGCTTCCGCAAAATCGATATTTGCGCTCCACAATAAGGCTCCAATAAGAAATAGCACAGCAAAGGGGTTAAGTCGCACAGCGATGTGCAGCAAATTTATATATATATACAGTATATATATATATATATATATATGTATATATACATATATATATTTATGTGCTGATATGTGTATATACACATAGTAACACATAAATATATATGTATATTAGCAAATAAATATATATTTATAGTGAACATACAGTCCCCATAGACCGCAATGTAAAGGCACTTTTCAGTGCCGTTTTATTTTTTTAACACCAAACACCGCCAACTTTTATCCCCTAAAAACTGCTTAATGCAGTTTAAAGAAAAAAAATCTAATATTTTTTATTTTCTAAAATGCACTACACACATTTTTGGGGGGGCAGTTGAGCACATATAAAAAATTAACCAGAGGTCTGACCTCTGGTTAATTTCCTGAGCGCTAATCAATAACCAGCCACTTGTAATGCCTGGTTATTTATTGCGCGCAAGTAAATGGGCAATTTGCCCGTTTATTAGCACAAGATAAATTAACACTCCATTTGTAATTTAGCCCTTAATATTTTGGGTTCATTTTCAAAATTTGCCCCCAAAATAAAGGTCGCGTTCGCATTGCACCTAAATTGTAATACCAGTGCACATTTGCATGCACTGGTATTACTATGTGGAGCGCAACTATCGCTCTTGTGAAGCAATATTTTGCGCTCAACTTTTAATCTAGCCCTTAATTAGTTATTTGTCACGTTTTACTTTTGTCGTAGCCGCATAGGTTGTGTGTCTGTGAAGGCTTGTGACACTCCCCTTGTGAATTGCATGTTCCTTATAGTTTTTTCTTTTAACCATGTGTAACTGTATTATTTTGTTATATCATTTTTATCATTGGTGTTTTTTTTTCTAATACATATGGCAACTCTTCTTATGCTTTGGAATAGCTTAGAAAATAAAGCCACAAAACACCCTAGATTGCATATAATATTTTCAGCATTTCTGATAGATTGAAATGAAGGCTTTTGTTTGCAAAATTAAGGGAAGAATATTGTTTACAACCTATGCTTTAAAAGTGACACTTAAAAAAACACTTTTTTACATTCTGCTGGAAACTAAATTTATCCCCTGAGAGTGTGTAGTCTGCTGTGTGGATAACTCACAGTTTAAATGTTTAAATGTGAACAGAACAAAAGTCTTAAAAAAAGGCTTCATCACAGGAGTAAGAATTAGATCAAAAAAGAAAGGGATATAATACACAGTATAGCCAAAAACAAGTTTGGTTACTTTATAATGGAATAAAAAAAAACTGTTCAAAAAGGTTCTAGCTTTTATTTCAACCTCATTTAAATATTTAAGGATATTTAAGTGTGGTTAAAAATGCTAATATGTGACACTGTTTACTATTTAGTTGTTCTGTTTAAACATTTGCATTTGTGATACCTAAAACAGTTCTAACTAAACAGTTCAAACTAATAATAAATTTAGGATCCGCTGAGCAAGCAAATAACCATAGAGTATGATTTGTTCAGTGAGGTAAATGTTTACATTTAAGGCACATTAAAGGGACACTGAACCCACATTTTTTCTTTCATGATTCACATAGAGCATGCAATTTTAAGCCACTTTCTAATTTATTCCTATTATCAATTTTTCTTTGTTCTCTTGCTATCTTTATTTTAAAAAGAAGACATCTAAGCTTTTTTTTTTATTCAGAACTATGGACAGCACTTTTTTATTGGGGGATGAGTTTATCCACCAATCAGCAAGAACAACCCAGGTTGATCCCCAAAAATGGGCCGGCATCTAAACTTACTTTCTTGCATTTCAAATAAAGATACCAAGAGAATGAAGAAAATTTGATAATAGGAGTAAATTAGAAAGTTGCTTAAAATGTCATGCTCTATCTGAATCACGAAAGAAAAAATTTGGGTACAGTGTCCCTTTAAACTAAAATAAATATAACTGAGGTATATATGAAAGAATCAGTAAATTTGAACACTTTACAAAAAAGCAAATTTGCTTGACTGAATGACAGTTGGACTTTGTCTTGCTACAAAGGCATCTTTATTCTTATTAAATCTTGGGTAACAAGCTACTCTTAAGGATAGAGAAAAGTTATAAATTGTTTCAGACAAATGGGTTTGATAAGTGTATAGTCAGATTTTATTTTTTTATTATATTTATTTGTTTATTTATTGTGAAAACACATAAAAGAACATTTAGGGTTAGATAACAAATGGATCGCTATTTATCACTCCCGCTTGCACTTGTGCATTAAAAGATTTTGCACCAGCACTAACCTGACAAAGCAAATAGCCAAACTTCAAATATTACAACCGCATTAACATATTCCCCCTTAGACTTCAATGGAAAAGTAGTTGCGCAAACCAGATCACGTTTTCTCAAGTGCGCTAACCTAGTAAATACATAGTTAAACACTTTTTAAAATATGAATATTGCATAAATATGATTTTTCATCTTTTTAACTACTTGCTACAAAGGGCTCGAATGCACTATATATATATATATATATATATATATATGTGTGTGTACATATGTATTTCATGTGTATATATGTCTGTAACTACATATATATATATATATATATATATATATATATATATATATATACTGTATATATATAAAAATGCGTAAATACATATGCACACAAATATATGTATATATTATATATATTGCAAACAGGAGAAAATAGAGAGCAAAAAACTCTATTCTAGCACATTAGCTATTTATTCTTATCATAGTGCAGTTGATAGAAGAAAAAAGGGGGAGGGAGGGAAGGAAAGGTAATCCACAGTTTATTTTAGAGCAATTGATAGATCCTAATAATAAATGTGAAAGAAAAACTCTGATATTACAAACATAAACAATAAACACATATAAAAATCTAACGTGTAAGCACCAATAATACTGTCAGTCCTAATCAACCAAACAACAGTTTCCTAGTGATTCTCTGCATAAGATAGTGTCCCTTTTATAATTTACAGCAATAGTGACAGGATATATGTAGAGATCCACAACGTTGCATATAGGCCTATATGGATATTTCTGATTGAGAGCAAAAGTCCCTTACCCACAGATGGATAGGTTCAACAAGCCAAAGTCGTCAAACACAAGCACGGCCATGATATTACCTTCCTGTGTTGTGCGCTTGCTGAAAATGAAACTTCTCCTTTTCTGGAATCCCGTTTCTGCTATTATGTGGTCGTGCAAGAGCCCTTAGTGTGTGTAACATGCTCCGTTCATTCGCACATCGCTTGCAAAATACCGGGTTGCTTGCAAACGCTTGGTCTGTAGTTAGCGTTGAGGGTGTCAGTCACCGCTTCTCCAGGTATACTCACTCCGTATATATCTCACCTCTTCAGTGCATAAGAGGATGGAGCCTAAGTTTATCCGCTCGTAACCATCAGCGGGCTGTGTATTTCAACACTACAGATACAACCTTAAAATCCCTACCCACTTAGGGTTGTATTTTGCAAGCGATGTGCTCTATTTATCAATCATTTGAGGAATTCTCCTTTCTGTTCTCCTATCAATTCTCCATAGCTCTCCTTAGCAGAGGAGCACATGTGCGCCCATATTTATCATAAAAAAACTTGTTTTTTCTCCATGGGAGAGCTGGGGAGAACTAATGATAAATTTCTCCAGTCGGATTAGTATCTTCTCCTTATTTATCACTAAAAATAAGAAACTATTCTCCATGCCAATCATATATAAACCAATAGAAATCTCTTCAGCAAACTTTCATATTAGAAAATAGATCTACATTTTCATTGTTTTAGTGCTTCAATTTTAGCACTTTTTTATATCTTATTTTTATGCCCCAATAGATATCATTTTTGTGCTCTGTTATATATTATTTTGGTGCTCCATTATATATTTTTTTTTTACTCCATCATAATTTATTATTGCACTCCAATAACCATTATTATTGTGCTTTGTTATAGATAATTTTTGCACCTTGTAGAGCCCTTTTTTGTGTGTGTAACTGCTTCTACAACTGGTAGAGAATAGATTTCTAATGCTGTTCTCCACTTTAACTATGGAGAACTTTAAGGAAGGAACTTGCAGGAGAACTTTCAGTTACTCCATCATAACTTATTATTGCACTCCAATAACCATTATTATTGTGCTTTGTTATAGATAATTTTTGCACCTTGTAGAGCATTTTTTTGTGTGTAACTGCTTCTACAACTGGTAGACTAGAGAATAGATTTCTAATGCTGTTCTCCACTTTAACTATGGAGAACTTTAAGGTAGGAACTTGCAGGAGAACTTTCAGTCCTCCACAGGAGAATGTAAATGATAAATTTGTAACTAGGAGAATTATGATTAGAACTATATGAAATACGACTAAAAAATATCAAAATTAACCCTTTTTTTGGAGAACATGTTCTCCAAGGAGAGTTAGAACAGAGTAGGAGAATTTTACAGTCGGACTTGCCCAATTTTAGGAGTATTTTTGAATGATAAATAGGAGAATTATTTCTCATGAGAACTTTTAGGAGAAAATATAGGAGAATTGGAATGATAAATAAAGCCCTATGGGCTCGTCCTGCACGACCACATAATAGCAGAAACGGGATTCCAGAAAAGGAGAAGTTTCATTTTCAGCAAGCGCACAACACAGGAAGGTAATATCATGGCCGTGCTTGCGTTTGACGACTTTGGCTTGTTGAACCTATCCATCTGTGGGTAAGGGACTTTTGCTCTCAATCAGATATATCCAAATAGGCCTATATGCAACGTTGTGGATCTCTACATATATCCTGTCACTATTGCTGTAAATTATAAAATGGACACTATCTTATGCAGAGAATCCCTAGGAGACTGTTGTTTGGCAGATTAGGACTGACAGTATTATTGGTGCTTACACGTTAGGTTTTTATATGTGTTTATTGTTTATGTTTGTAATACAAGCTTTTTTTCTTTCACATTTATTATTAGGAGCTATCAATTGCTCTAAAATAAACTGTGGATTACCTTTCCTTCCTCGCCCTTTTTTCTTCTATCAACTGCACTATGATAAGAATAAATAGATAATGTGCTGGAATAGAGTTTGCTCTTTACTTTCTCCTGTTTCCAATACCAATTAGTGTTTACACTCCCGTGCAGTATGAGAGGTGTCATTTGAGGCAATCCTCAGTCTACACATCTTTTTCTAGCTGATTTATAAATGGTGGAAAGTGCAAATTAATAGTATTAATATATAGAGAGAGAAAGAGAGAGAGAAAGATGAAATAGAGAGAGAGAAAAGAGAGAGAGAGAGAGAGAGAGAGAGAGAGAGAGATTGATTCTGGGTAAGATATGTAAATGAGGTTCACAATGACACACTTTTTTATTGTCATTGTGAACCTCATTTGCATATATTACCCAGAATCCTTTGGTGCATTGGAAACAATGTAATTTAGAGGCTTTCTGTGGGAAAAACAAGTCTTCTGGCCTGTCTAGATTTGTTAATGAACTACACAATGAGTTATTTTCTCTATATTTTGTGCGTAATGGAGGATTTTAAACTCACTTTTTACCCACCCCCCTAATTTTAAATGTTGTTTTATATATATATATATATATATATATATATATATATATATATATATATATTTGGAACATATATTTTGAAACATTAACATATTTGGATGGCATAAAAGGATCAATTGGTTTGTCTAGTCAGTATCCTATTGGAATTATACTGAGGTATACATACATACATATGTCTGGGGTGATTACATAAGCCTGGGAACCCTTCACTTGTTCCCAGTTTGTTGGATTGAGAGCTTGCATTGTGTGGCTGTTTTAGGGTCCCAGGTTTTTGGAAGGGACCTTGTCGCGGTACCTGGGCTTGCCAAATGCGGTAACTAACACTTCCATTTTTGCTTTTAATCTTAGCTGAGAGCTTGCAAGTGAGTGCTAGACATTCTCTGTATGATATATATATATATATATATATATATATATATATATATATATATATATTATTAGGTACACCTTGCTAGTACCTGGTTGGACCCCCTTTTGCCTTCAGAACCGCCTTAATTCTTCGTGGCATAGATTCAACAAGGTGTTAGTAGCATCCTCAGAGATTTGGTGCATATTGACATGATTGCATCATGCAGTTGCTGCAGATTTGACGGCTGCACATCTATGATGCAAATCTCCCATTCTACCACATCCCAAAGGTGCTCTATTGGATTGGGATCAGGTGACTTTGGAGGGCATTGGAGTACAGTGAACTCATTGTCTTGTTTAAGAAACCAGTTTGAGATGATTTGAGGCTTGTGACATGGTGCATTATCCTGCTGGAAGTAGCCATCAGAAGATGGGTATACTGTAGTCATAAAGGGATGGACATGGTCAGCAACAATTCTCAGGTAGGCCGTGACGTTTAAACGATGCTCAATTGGTATTAAGGGGCCCAAAGTGTGCCAAGAAAATATCCCCCACACCATTACACCACCACTTGCAGCCTGAACTGTTGATACAAGGCAGGATGGATCCATGCTTTCATGTTGTTTACGCCAAATTCTGACCTTACATCTGAATGTCGCAGCTGAAATCGAAACTCATCAGACCAGGCAACATTTTTTCAATCTTCTATTGTCCAATATTGGCCAATTTTGGTGAGCTTGTGCGAATTGTAGCCTCATTTTCCTGTTTTTAGCTGACAGGAGTGGCAACCTGTGTGGTCTTCTGCTGCTGTAGCCCATCTGCTTCAAGGTTCCACTTGTTGTGCATTCAGAGATGGTATTCTGCATACCATGGTTGTAACAAGTGTTTATTTGGGTTACTGTTGCCTTTCTATCATCTTGAACCAGTCTGCCCATTCTCCTCTGACCTCTGACATCAACAAGGCATTTTCGCCTACACAAATGCTGCTCACTGGATATTTTCTCTTTTTCAGACCATTCTCTTTAAACCCTAGAGATGGTTGTGCATTAAAATCCCAGTAGATCAGCAGTTTTTAAAATACTCAGACCAGCCCGTCTGGCACAAACAACCATGCCACGTTCAAAGTCACTTAAATCCCATTTCTTCCCCATTCTGATGCTTGGTTTGAACTTCAGCAAGTCGTCTTCACCATGTCAGCATATACATATATATTTATAGTGAACATACAGTCCCCATAGACCGCAATGTAAAGGCACTTTTCAGTGCCATTTTATTTTTTTAACACCAAACACCCGCCAACTTTTAACCCCTAAAAACTGTTTAACGCAGTTTAAAAAAAAAATTCTAATATTTTTTATTTTCTAAAACGTACTACACACATTTTTGGGGGGGCAGTTGAGCACAAATAAAAAAATTAACCAGAGGTCTGACCTCTGGTTAATTTCCTGAGTGCTAATCAATAACCAGCCACTTGTAATGGCTGGTTATTTATCGCGCGCAAGTAAATGGGCAATTTGCCCGATTATTGGCACAAGATAAATTAACACTCCACTTGTAATTTAGCCCTTAATATTTAGAGTGCGTTTTCAAAATTTGCCCCCAAAATAAAGGTCAATTGTGATTGGCCGATTAGCAATTTGTGTTACCAAGCAATTGAACAGGTGTTCCTAATATAAAGTGGCCGGTGAGTGTATATATATATATATATATATATATATATATATATATATATTAAACAGTCTAAGAGAACCCAGCACACTCACAGCAATGCAACCACCAGGGTGCCTTCCAACTCTGCATACAGAAATATTTCACAAAGGAAAGCACTCTCCGGTATTTTACATAACAGATTTTTACTGTGCAAAAAGCAAACACATATGAATGCTTTCGGGCATCCGCCCATCCTCAGACATGCATTTTACAATGACTTACCACCCTTATAAGTGGTTGTTTGTAGACTACACCTAGGGACTGTATATACTATCTCTTGACAGGGACTAATACTTATAAGATAGTGTGCCCCATCACTATAGTACACTAAGGAATGAATCCTCCTTTTTGTAATTGCATTTTTCCCCTTATCTATATGTGGAGATATGCTATAGTTATGTGAGCTGACATATATCTCCAGGATTGTACATAGTCATCTCCATTTTGGAGTTATGAGCTGATTTTCATTTGCTTCAGTATAAACCTGTATATTTTGGCCCTATAGTCAATGGAGGTATATTCTCTAGGAGTTTCAATGTATATTACACAATCTTGATTGATATTTAGCAGGGAAATTAGGATACAGCATACTAACATTGGTCCCCAGTGTCATAGGCCAATCACATTATCCTAGAAGCAAAATAGAATAAACGATGGCACAAGTTGTTGCCTATACCTGATTTATTGGTTAGTCCAGTACTACTGTATAAGGGACTAAGTCAAAAGATATTAGTAGGCTGGTGCTGTACACAAGGAGAGACAAATAGCACAGAAAAACCAGTTGATGTCTGGAAAGTGTGGACATATATAGCACTCAACAACATTCACTAATTGCCTAACCTGTATGGGTAATAGGAGAATAATCAAAGGGACGGCAGCCAGAGAGGCGGGGTTAAAACTTAACTTTTATTAAGCATAAACATGTTTTGCAACAACTGCTTTTTCAAAGGTGGGACATCCCCCTCCAAACTGAGTTTTTATAGGCTAGGCAGATCCACAGTGTCAAGGAGAGAGAGCTCCTCAATTGGTGGAGGAGCATCCTGCTAGGTGATAGGGCAGTGAGGGGGTGTGTCAAATCCTTGGAATTGTGAGTATACCAAGGCTTGCACAGGTTGCCTAGTAACCGCAAATAAGTCTGTTTACACTTGTCTTATATTGTCAGGGACATAAGAACTCCCTTGTATTGTGTATTGATGCGGTTGCAAAGGGTGGCAAAATTAGAATAAACACAGATACTAAGCAGATGTATTTGACTTGATGAACATAACCAGTTTTAAGAGCAGCATAATAAAGTCTAAAATCGAACTACAGGAATAAGAATGTCCTCCCTGGAATGAGTGGTGTGTGTTAGAAGACAGGTTGTCAGAAACCACCATAATTATATTTAAATCTTGATCCCGAGTTAGAGGAGATAGTGAGGACAAATAATAAAGTGAATACAAGTGCAGTGATGGGGCTCTTGCCTGTCAGTGGATATAATGCCAGATGGACTGGTGTTGCTTGAAAATGAGGAAACAATTTAGAGATAGTACATCTAGATTACAAGGTGAATACCTATATCTCGAATCCCTGTGTGTGTGGGAAATTAGAAAAAATTATATTTTGGGCTCAGGAATGTGTACAAAAATAGCCCTAATAAAAACTAGCTGTGTAACTCAGATTGGATGCTGGGAAAGTGTCACATCGAGAAATGAGGAGTGGTGCTAAATAGTCACCACTAGGCTTATGTGAATAGGAGTAGTGTGACACAATGTGATAACAGATAAATCAAATAATTGGGGTGAAACACTGCAATGGGAACATATTCTGTTAAAGGAACGAATGCCAAAAGAAGTGAGGGGAGTTCAGGGAGGCGACATTTAAAAAGACAACGTATAGTTGTATCTCCAAAGTAGTTGTTCTAAAACGGAGACCTCTGGATTCAGATTTTATTCTTGGTTATAGGAAACAGTAAAAATTGTTCTGCTCATTGAGTCCTTTGGGTTGGACGCAGTCTAGTAAGTATATCCATCTTCATTCCGCCGTAAGTAGGGCTTGCTCCAATTTACCCCCTCTTATGCCTAATGAGAATTTCTCAATCCCTTGGCATTTGATGTCTTGAGGATTGGAATTGTGATGAGAAAGAAAATGAGATGCCACAGAGGTAAGAGTCCTGCCCTCTTCTTGGTCCTTACTGGCATTCTTGATGCTTCTAACATGTTCTTGAATTCTGACATATAATTTCCGACTAGTCATCCCCATATAGCTGTTAGAGCATGTGCAATATAATGCATATATGACACTTCGTGGTGCAGCTGATGTAATTTTTTATTATGTGGATTTGCCCGAAGCGGTCTTGGATGCTGTTGGTTTTCCTGATGTAATTACAGCTTGAGCAAAATCCACAGGGGAAGGAGTCTGGAACAAAGGAAGTCTTGGTTTTGACCACTTGAAAGTGGCTGCTGGAGACCATATTTTTTATATTTAGGGTTCTTCTGAACCCAACTTTGACTGAATCTCCTACTATGGATTTTAAATCTGGGTCAAACAATTGGATATTCCAATGTGTGTTCATAATGTCTGTAATTAGATGCGTTTGAGGAGTGTAGGTAAGTATCAGTCTGGTCAGATCTTCTTTCTTTTTTATTTTGCTTCTTTATGAGCAGGTCATTGCAATAGGTATTTAGAGCTCTGGATCTGGCCTTTTGATTCCTCTTTTGTTATATCCCCTGTCCAATAGTCTCTTCTCGAGATCTTTGGCTTGAGATTTGAAGAGAGTAAGGTCACTGCAATTTCTCCAGACCCTAAGAAATTCTCCTACTGGTAAGGATTTGGTAGTACCTGGCGCATGAGCGCTGGTTTTATGTAGGAGACTATTGGTAGCAATGGGTTTTCTAAAGAGGTCAGAGTGAATTTTGCCTTCTGCATCTTTAAAGATTGTCAGGTCCAGAAATTCTATTCTCGATTGGCTCCTAGTATATGTTAATTTGATGTTCAACGTATTGTCATTTAATTTGCCCAAAAGGATCTCAAGTTCTTCTAGTGTGCCCTCCCATAGAAACATAATGTCATCTATGTATCGGATCCAAAATGATATTAAGTTGATATCTTCCGTAAAGTTGTCAGAGAATACACATTGTCTCTCCCACCATCCGAGAAAGAGATTGGTGTATGTGGGTGCACATGCTGTGCCCATCGCCGTTCCTTGCATCTGTAAATAGAATTGGTTGGCAAATGTGAAGATATTGTATTTGAGGACAAATTCTAACAGCTGAAGGATGAAATGATCATGTGTTGGTTCTTCTTTTGAGTCTTCTTCTAAGAAGAATTGTACTGCCTGTAATCCTTTGTTGTGTGCACTATAGATGTATATAAAGCCTCTACATCTGCAGTTACCAAGCATGTTTCTTTCCGGACTGTAATGTTTTCAAGTCTTTCCAGTACTTCCATGGTGTCTTTCACGAATGATGGGAGAGCTGTTACAAATTCCCTTAGTCTATAGTCGACATATTGGCTGGCACGTTCAGAAAGGCACAATGCAATGGGTCTTCCCGGAGGAATCTCAATATTCTTATGTATCTTAGGGAATGAGATAGAAAGTCGTGACTTTGGGTTCTTTTACAGTGAGAAACGTGTGTTCATCAGAATTAATTATCCCCCTATTATAGGCTTTCTTGATGATCTTACCATAAATCTTAATGTAGGATTCATTAGGGTTAATGAAAAGTTTCTGATAGCACTATTTATTTTTCAATTGTTTCTCAACTTGTTTAGTATACATTAATATGGGCCAGATGACAATATTGCTCCCCTTGTCAGCTTCTCTAATTATTACGTCATCCCATTTTTGTATTTCATGGAGTGCCAGTTTTTCTTCAGGCGTTAAGTTACTGAATGATGGTCTAATTTTAATCTGAGAGATTTCTTGACAGACAACTTGATTAAATATTTCAAGTTGGGGAGAGGTGTTGTATTTGGGGACAAAGGTAGATTTAGATTTGACATTTTTCCGCCAGTGAATGGATTCCTGATTACTTTCATTAATCAGACTTTCCAAGTCAAATAGGGCTTGTGCATCTTCCTCTGATATAGTAGGATCAATTTTTTTGGCAAAAAACTTTTTTAAGTTTAATTTACGAACAAATAACTGAATATCTTTGATGGCTTCAAACTTATTTAAATTACCAGTTGGACAAAGGATAAACCCTTAGATAATACAGATAGATGAGCTGGAGTAAGTTCATGACCTGAGAGATTGATTACTTTTAATGATTTAGTCTCATCTGGGAGAATGGACTGGGTGCCCTCCGGGTTGAGCGCCCTCCCCTGTGGGATGCTCTGGAGTGGCCCCTGGACCTGGTTGGTCTTTTGTTTGGATAGTATTAGCCTGATAAGATCTATTGGTATTTCTATAGAAATTCCTCCTTCTCCATTTGTAGACTTTTTTCTCTTTATAGTCATTGATGTCTCTGAATAGTTTCCCTTGTTTAGTATCTCTAAGTTCCTTGATGTATTGGTCTAATTCCTTCTGGTAATTTTTGTATAGTTTTTCAAAATTCTTATGCGTTTCAAAGGTTTTAAGTTGATTGCACTGTTCTTCAATTGTGAGTTCTAATTTATCATATTTATCTTTATCATATCTGATCAAGATATTCATAAGTTTAACCGAGCATTCTGAGAGTGCTGTTTCCCATTCTTCGGTTAGGGTATGGTTCTCAAATTCAAAAGCTGGGAACAGTTGTATCCTCAAGCCTCTGGGTATCAGTTTTTGTTCGATATACTTGTCAAAAAATTTGTAATCCCACCAGACCTTCTCCTGTTTGAACATGTTCTTATGTACTTCTTTAAGAGCGGATTCAAGAGAAGGGGCTGAAAGAGTGGTCTCTGTGGTATTATAAATAAACATGTTATCCAAATCCACATTTCTTTTGGATTGTCTTTCCGTTCTGTCTTTGTTTATAATGTCCGCCATTTTGCGGGACTGTATTTAAGTTATAGAAAATCTCATATAATTATGTATTAGTGTTAGGATAAAGGTGTGCTATATCGTTAGGCAGAAACTGTTTTATCAACAGTATAAACTTTACATAGAAGCAAAAGAGAATAAACGATGGCACTACATGAGCTGTTGCCTATACCTGATTAATTGGTTGATCCAGTACTACAGTATAATGGACTAAGTCAAGAGATAATAGTAGGCTGGTGCTGTACACAAGGAGAGACAAATAGCACAGAAAAAACAGTTGATGACTGGAAAGTGTGTACATATATAGCACTCAACAACATTCACTAATTGCCTAACCTGTATTGGTAATAAGAGAATAATCAAAGGGACGGCTGCCAGAGAGGCAGGGTTAAAACTTAACTTTTATTAAACATAAATAGGTTTTGTAACAACTGCTTTTTCAAAGGTGGGGTGCCCCCCTCCAATCTGGGTTTTTATAGGCTAGGCAGATCCACAGTGTCAAGGAGTGAGAGCTCCTCAATTGGTGGAGGAGCATCCTGCTAGGTGATAGGGCAGTGAGGGAGTGTGTCATATCCTTGGAATTGTGAGTATACCAAGGCTTGTACAGGTTGCCTAGTAACTGCAAATAAGTCTGTTTACACTTGTTTTATATTGTCAGGGACATAAGAACTCCCTTGTAGTAAGTGTATTGATGCGGTTGCAAAGGGTGGCAAAATTAGAATAACCACAGATACTAAGCATATGTATTTGACTTGATGAACATAACCATAACATGTCCCTGACAATATAAGACAAGTGTAAACAGACTTATTTGCGGTTACTAGGCAACCTGTGCAAGCCTTGGTATACTCACAATTCCAAGGATTTGACACACCCCCTCACTGCCCTTTCACCTAGCAGGATGCTCCTCCACCAATTAAGGAGCTCTCTCTCCTTCACACTGTGGATCTGCCTAGCCTATAAAAACCCAGATTGGAGGGGAACGCCCCACCTTTGAAAAAGCAGTTGTTGCGAAACATGTTTATGTTTAATAAAAGTTAAGTTTTAACCCCGCCTCTCTGGCAGCCGTCCCTTTGATTATTCTCCTATTACCCATACAGGTTAGGCAATTAGTGAATGTTGTTGAGTGCTATATATGTACACACTTTCCAGTCATCAACTGTTTTTTCTGTGCTATTTGTCTCTCCTTGTATACAGCACCAGCCTACTATTATCTCTTGACTTAGTCCATTATACTGTAGTACTGGATCAACCAATTAGGCAATTAGTGAATGTTGTTGAGTGCTATATATGTACACACTTTCTAGTCATCAACTGGTTTTTCTGTGCTATCAATCCAATTATCCTACCTGTTAGCTAAATGACTATTGCCTATTATGTTCGTGCATATTGAAATATATGTTTATTACAGATGTAGTAAGAAGACCTTACTAGCGAAAGAATACACGTCTTAGCACACTAGGCTGTTTGTGTGTAATTTCTACAAGGTATAATACACCTCTAATTAATGAGTAAAAATACTAGTAGTGAAAAAAATAAAATAAAATTTAGGACTTCAGTAGTTAAATGTCTATCTCATAAGGATAATGTGTACTTCTATTCCTGCCATTCTTGACTTGTATAGATACAAATTATATTGAGGTTTGTGATACTTGGTGAATCTCTAGATTACTCTAATCAGAATGAAGAATCAACCTCGTAATGCTCTTCTAATGTGGCTGGTAAAGAGCTGTGATAATGGTGGGTTATCTATCTTGGTGTGTTAATTCCCAGTTAATTGTGACCCGGTTTTTAGTTATATTGACACCATAGAAATATCATAGAGGATCACATAAGTGAATAATCTTAGAGATTTAGATTATTTCTTCTCTCAGAATTAGAGATTAATTCAAATGGTAATTGTTAGAGTACAAGTGTTACTCTCATCTCCAGTGTGCAAATCAACTTTAAGTTTCCCATGCTGTAATGGCAATGGTTATACACTTGACTATAATTATGTCGTTATTTCACACAATTTGTAAGAAATCTCATATATTGAAAATATTAAAGAATACTTCCCAAGTATCTTGGCAATAATTAATCTCTGAAGATTGTATCTATATAGTTGTTATCCAGACTTATACCAATTTATTGAAAGTGATAATATGCTTAGGAGTTTTAATAAAAATGGTTATACCATAAGATCAGAGTTATGTTGTAAATACTCGACTACTAATAATATAAGTGTCGACTTTATAAAACTCCTATACCTTCTTATTGGTAAAATACATTTTCATATAACAAGTAAAAAAGACAATTTTTAAGTATCAGAGCATGTATTTGCATTAACTTAGTTTTAGCACTTGAAATCACCCAAATCTTTGTGCTATATTATGTTAGATTACATTTAGTTATTTATTGGGATGATCATTGGCTGGCTTAAAATCACTTCGCAATTTCAGTACTGCCATTGGTCATTTTGTAAAAATTGAAATATATGTTTGTAGATATCGGTTATTTTTTTATTTATACGTTGATATGTTTTTAAGTTTTGCTTTTTCTCGTTGGCCCAGATGGAGCTCCGTAGTCCAGCCGGCGCATGAGCAGTTGCACCGTTTGAGCTCTGCGGGGTTTCCGGATGTGGCAGAGCGGACCACTTCAGTATGGTGAGCACTTATAAGGGTGGTAAGTCATTGTAAAATACATGTCTGAGGATGAGCGGATGCCCGAAAACGTTCATATGTATTTGCTTTTTGCACAGTAAAAATCTGTTATTCAAAATATCGGAGAGTGCTTTCCTTTGTGAAATATATATATATATATATATATATATATATATATCCACACACATATCAGGTTAGAAACACACAATTAAATTATTGCCCAGTGCCCACCATTCTTGAGGTTATCCGCCATCCACTTTTATCTTTGCACAACTATTTTCTTGTGCAACTCACTCTGCTCTGAGCAACCAGTTGCATGGGAGTAGAGCTTGCATCCCGGGCGAGTCAGTCCAGGGTGATATAAGATCACCAACTCTAACCTGGTGATCAGCTTAACAGATTGCTACTTCTTTTCTTGTGTGTGCAGACTAACATAAAGGAGCCTGCTGCAAACCAGCTCAAAAGCTGCTTGCCTTGCTTCATAAATTAAAGGGACACTCAATCAAAATTAAACTTTATTATTATTCATTATTTCATTCATTATTCAGACAGAGGATGCCATTTTAAACAACTTTCCACTTTACTTCCATTAAAAAAATGTGCACAGTATTTTTATATTTAAACTTTTTGAGTCACCAGGTCCCACTAAGCATGTGCAAGAATAAGTGTGTATGCAGTTGTGAATGGCTGTCACATGGTACGTGTATGCTTTTGTGATTGGCTGATGGCTGTCACATGGTACAGGGAGAGTGGAAAAAGACATAACTTTTAAAATTGTCAGAAAAAAAATCAACTATTCATTTGAAGTTCAGACTAAGTGCTATTGCATTGTCTTGTTATCTTGCATTTGTTGATTATGCAAATCTACTGTGTTGACTGGTCCTTTAAGCCCTATGTCAAAGAAATATTGTCCCATTCAAAAATTAACCATATGGCTATTTCTAAGCATATAACTATAGTAAAGGTTAGGTTTGGGAGGAACACAACATAACCTAAGCCTTTACTGTTATTTATTGAAGAGTACAGTATATTGCTGTGGCCAACATTTATACTCCTTGATTTTCTAAATAGCCTTATACATATCTATTGTGTTCTTTAATTATTTTACTGTATCTTACCCTACCATCAATATCAGCATCACTTGTATTCCTCTTGTTGGGTGTTATAATGCTATCCACTCTATTTTCAGGGATTTTCTGTGTTTGAAGACCATTCTCTATTTCAGCAAACTTTGATTGAATGCTTTATATTTAACTAGTACTAAAGCCCGTGTACACGGGCCATTTTTTTCAGAACAGCGGTCCCACCCCTTGCTCTCTCCCCCCTTTCTTTTTCTCTCTCTTCCCCCCTCTCTTTTGCTTTCTTTCCCCCCTCTCTTTTGCTTTCTCTCCCCCCTCTCCTTTGTTCTCTCTCTCTCCCCTCTTTTGCTCTCTCTCTCCCCTCTTTGGCTCTCTCCCCCCCTCTTTGGCTCTCCCCCCCCTTTGGCTCTCCCCCCCCTCTTTGGCTCCCCCCCCCTCTTTGGCTCTCCCCCCTTCTTTGGCTCTCTCCCCTCTTTTGCTCTCTCTCCTCTTTGGCTCTCTCTCTCCCCTCTTTGGCTCCCTCCCCCCTTTGGCTCTCTCTCCCCCCTCTTTGGCTCTCTCTCCCCCCTCTTTGGCTCTCTCTCCCCCCTCTTTGGCTCTCTCTCCTCTTTGGCTCTCTCTCTCCCCCCTCTTTGGCTCTCCCCTCCCCTTTGGCTCCCCCCTCCCCTTTGGCTCCCCCCCTCTTTGGCTCTCCCCCCCTCTTTTGCTCTCCCCTCCCCTCTTTGGCTCTCTCCCCCCTCTTTTGTTCTCTCCCCCCTCTTTGGCGCTCTCCCCCCCCTCTTTGGCTCTCTCCCCCCCTCTTTTGCTCTCCCCCCCCTCTTTGGCTCTGCCCCCCCCCTCTTTGGCTCTCTCTCCCCCCTCTTTGTCTCTCTCCCCTCTTTTGCTCTCCTCTTTGGCTCTCTTTCCTCTTTGGCTCTCTCTCTCCCCCCTCTTTGGCTCTCCCCCCCTTTAGCTCTCTCCCCCCCCCCTTTGGCTCTCTCCCCCCCCTCTTTGGCTCTCTCTCTCCCCCCTCTTTGGCTCTCTCTCCCCCCTCTTTGGCTCTCTCTCCTTTTTGGCTCTTTTTCCTCTTTGGCTCTCTCTCTCCCCCCTCTTTGGCTCTCCCCCCCCCTTCTCTTTGGCTCTCCCCCCCTTCTCTTTGGCTCTCTTCCCCCCCTTCTCTTTGGCTCTCTCTTCCCCCCCCCCCTTCTCTTTGGCTCTCTCCCCCCCCCCTTCTCTTTGGCTCTCTGCCCCCCCTTCTCTTTGGCTCTCTGCCCCCCCCCTTCTCTTTGGCTCTCTGCCCCCCCCTTCTCTTTGGCTCTCTGCCCCCCTTCTCTTTGGCTCTCTGCCCCCCCTTCTCTTTGGCTCTCTGCCCCCCCCTTCTCTTTGGCTCTCTGCCCCCCCCTTCTCTTTGGCTCTCTGCCCCCCCCCCCTTCTCTTTGGCTCTCTGCCCCCCCTTCTCTTTGGCTCTCTGCCCCCCCTTCTCTTTGGCTCTCTGCCCCCCCCCTTCTCTTTGGCTCTCTGCCCCCCCCTTCTCTTTGGCTCTCTGCCCCCCCCCGCCTTCTCTTTGGCTCTCTGCCCCCCCCCCGCCTTCTCTTTGGCTCTCTGCCCCCCCCGCCTTCTCTTTGGCTCTCTGCCCCCCCTTCTCTTTGGCTCTCTGCCCCCCCTTCTCTTTGGCTCTCTGCCCCCCCCTTCTCTTTGGCTCTCTGCCCCCCCCCTTCTCTTTGGCTCTCTGCCCCCCCTTCTCTTTGGCTCTCTGCCCCCCCCCTTCTCTTTGGCTCTCTGCCCCCCCTTCTCTTTGGCTCTCTGCCCCCCCTTCTCTTTGGCTCTCTGCCCCCCCTTCTCTTTGGCTCTCTGCCCCCCCCTTCTCTTTGGCTCTCTGCCCCCCCTTCTCTTTGGCTCTCTGCCCCCCCCTTCTCTTTGGCTCTCTGCCCCCCCCCTTCTCTTTGGCTCTCTGCCCCCCCTTCTCTTTTGCTCTCTGCCCCCCCCCTTCTCTTTGGCTCTCTGCCCCCCCCCTTCTCTTTGGCTCTCTGCCCCCCCCTTCTCTTTGGCTCTCTGCCCCCCCTTCTCTTTGGCTCTCTGCCCCCCCCGCCTTCTCTTTGGCTCTCTGCCCCCCCCTTCTCTTTGGCTCTCTGCCCCCCCCTTCTCTTTGGCTCTCTGCCCCCCCCTTCTCTTTGGCTCTCTGCCCCCCCCCCTTCTCTTTGGCTCTCTGCCCCCCCCTTCTCTTTGGCTCTCTGCCCCCCCCTTCTCTTTGGCTCTCTGCCCCCCCCCTTCTCTTTGGCTCTCTGCCCCCCCCTTCTCTTTGGCTCTCTGCCCCCCCCCCCTTCTCTTTGGCTCTCTGCCCCCCCTTCTCTTTGGCTCTCTGCCCCCCCCCCCCTTCTCTTTGGCTCTCTGCCCCCCCCTTCTCTTTGGCTCTCTGCCCCCCCTTCTCTTTGGCTCTCTGCCCCCCCCTTCTCTTTGGCTCTCTGCCCCCCGCCTTCTCTTTGGCTCTCTGCCCCCCGCCTTCTCTTTGGCTCTCTGCCCCCCCCCCCTTCTCTTTGGCTCTCTGCCCCCCCCCTTCTCTTTGGCTCTCTGCCCCCCCCCCTTCTCTTTGGCTCTCTGCCCCCCCCTTCTCTTTGGCTCTCTGCCCCCCCCTTCTCTTTGGCTCTCTGCCCCCCCCCCCTTCTCTTTGGCTCTCTGTCCCCCCCCCCTTCTCTTTGGCTCTCTGCCCCCCCCTTCTCTTTGGCTCTCTGCCCCCCCTTCTCTTTGGCTCTCTGCCCCCCCCCTTCTCTTTGGCTCTCTGCCCCCCCCTCTCTTTGGCTCTCTGCCCCCCCCCCCTCTCTTTGGCTCTCTGCCCCCCCCCCCTTCTCTTTGGCTCTCTGCCCCCCCCCTTCTCTTTGGCTCTCTGCCCCCCCCTTCTCTTTGGCTCTCTGCCCCCCCCCTCCTGCTCCCTCTCTGGCTCTGTCTTCGCGGGACCCTGCCCGGCCACGCCCCATCGCGGCAACACCCGCCCGGCCACGCCCCTCGCGACGCCCGGCCACGCCCCTCGCGACGCCCGGCTACGCCCCTCGCGACACTCCCGTCGGCCACAAACAGCTGTGAGGTCTGGGGAGCGTGTTGCCGCTTCTCACGCAGCAGGCCTCACAGCTGTTGAGTAGCTCGCGCTCCCTATCTCACAGCTGCTTGTATGCTGTGTACCTCGCGCTCCCAATCTGTCAGCTGTCAGCTATGCCGAGGTGCGCGAGAATAGAATCTAAGGCCAAGTGTTTGTCTGTACTGCGCATGATGGCTTCAGACAAACACTTGTCTTTTATAATATAGGATTTATGATATTTTATTGTCACATTGTCTACAACTTTACACAGCATTATTCAGTCAAACTAATGATTTGTAGGGAACATTTATCAAGCCTTCAACTAGCTGTACACCTGTTTATCCATGTCAAGATCCACACGTGAATACCACTTTATCAATTATTTATTACACATCAACTGGGCTCTCAGATAAATGCCCAATCACATTTATTTGCACTGCTTGTCTAAGATATTAACACATCAACTAGTGCAGTGTTTTTCAACCAGTGTGCCGTGGCACACTAGTGTGCCGTGAGAGATCCTCAGGTGTGCCACGGCAGACTGACAACAGTGTGACATATTTTTTAAACTTTGCTTGTTTTTTACTCCCAGTGCAGGGGTAGTTTGTAGGAGGCATGGCATAACAGCACAATACATACAGTATGTGTGTATGTGTATATATATATGCTGTATTAGGCTACAATGTGTGATTTTTTTTAAATTTTGGGATGGTGGTGTGCCACAGGATTTTTTAATGTAAAAAAGTGTGCCACGGCAAAAAAAAGGTTAAAAATCACTGAACTAGTGTATAAGCAACTGATTCAGATCTTTTTTTTTCTTTTCTTTACAATTCTTTTTAACAGAAGGCTCTGTCAGCTTGAACATGCTACAAACCAGCAGGTTGATGTTGTGTGATAGAGACAACACAGAAGGATGCTCAGAATATTTCTACAAAGATCTGGACATCATGCCCTTCAACAGAGGTGTTGTTTATATAAGTTGTACACAACTTCATACTAAGCAGATATTTCGTTCTAATGCTGACAGTGAAATACAAGAGTATTTTGGACTAATAAAACCAAGGTCATACCTGGCATGCTATAACTTTTTTTTGCAGTGTTGCCTGTTATGGCTAGCAGATCATTTCAATCAGTCTAAAGGAAGCCCTGAACGGCACCTATGCAGGGGAAGGGCATTTGACCCCTGTATAGGTGTGACAGAGCTGAGAGTGATAGGTGGGGGTGGCTAAGGGTAGCGAGGAGGGGCTGGAGGCTAGGTTATAAAAAGTAGGGGTGGTCCCAGAAAGAGCGCCAAAACATTGTGAACAGAGGGTAAGTGTGGAAGAAAGCTAGCTTTGTTGCACACTTACCTCCTGCATCATGGCGAATCGGGACGTGTTGGCAGCTGTGGAGGCCCTGGCCCAAGCCAGGGGAGCTGACTGGGTGCTGGAGCAGCTCCGGAAGGCAGGGGCTGCTCCGATAACGGAGGTTGAAGCGGCGAGAGGCAGGACATCACGGCCTCCTCAGGGCCGGCCGGTGAGGAGGGCCAAACCGCCTGAGAGGCTCAGTCTGGAGCTGGGTAGTGGTAACGCTGCGAGAGGCAGAAGCCTGCGCAGCAGAACCTCAGGGGGACCAGCGGGTCGGAGGAGCAGGACATCGACGCCGGCTGGGCCCGCACGGAGGCCTGGGCTGGTGCAGGAGGCTGTTGGTCCGGCAGATGGTGGGGCCGGAGGAGGCACGGCCCGCGGAGGAAAACAGAAGCGGAAGGCGAGGTCGGCAGCGTGCGTCGAGGATGGAGGTAAGTAACAAGGAGGCTGGAGAGGGCTGAGACACAGTTGCGGTGGCAGGCCTGGGGGGCCAAGTGACGGCCGGGAGGCCTCAGTTGTGGGGATGTGGCCACAGATGGAGGGCCGGATGCGAGGCCCTGCGGAGGTTGGGAGGGGGTGGGGGGAAGGTCAGAGGTCCGCCCACGGGTGCAACGGGGACTTTGAGACACGGGGGGGCAGGGGACTAAGCCAGGTGGAGACAGCAAGGGCCGGGGATAAGGCCCAGATAGTACTAGGGGCAATTCCGCCGGCGGCCATTGATAAGGCCAGTAACCGGGGTGGGGTGCATTTGAAACGCCTCAGGGCCGGCGGGGGATAAGGCCCGATTTAGGGAGGTACTTGGAGGGCCATGTGGCGGGGGGGCCGTAGATAAGGCCCAATATAGGTTAGGTGGGGGTGCTTGGGGGGCCATGTGGTAGGGGGGTCGTAGATAAGGCCCAATATAGGTTGAGTGGGGGTACTTGGGGGGGCCATGTGTTGGGGGGCTGTGGATAAGGCCCAATAGAGGTTAAGTAGGTGAAGTAGATGAAGTAGGTTGCCCCCCCCCCTTTTGTGCCTTCCCCCCCCCCTCCCTTTGTGCCTTCCCCCCCCATCCATCGTTCTAGTGTCAGCGGGTGGGGGGGTCGATGGGTTACTGCTCTGTTGATATAGTGGCACTGATGTTGGCTGTCTCTCCTCCTCTCTTATCCTTTTCTCCAGAGATACCCGGGACCAGTGACGGCGGGCCTGGCAGGCAGGCGCCGCTTGAGGCGGCATTGGACTTCAATGATATGGACATGGACACCATATTCTTGGGGGATTCCTATAACGAATTCGAGGAGGAAGGCCAGGGGGGGGCCTTGGAAGAAGGATCAGACACGGCGGACCAGGTAGGGGACATGAGGGCTTTGGCTCAGCTGTTACAAATGTGGGCACCTGGGGCTGCCATAGATAGAGCTGAGGTGGGGGCAGGCGGTAGCCTGGACACAAGCAGGAGGCATGGCAGGGAGGACGGCGGGGTAGGGACAGGAACGGGACGGCCTGGTAGGGCTGGTTCTGAGGTTGTGCTTTCTTCACAGGCTGGAAGGGATGACGGCCCCAGCAATGGGGGCCCAGGAGCCGGGAGATCAGGGAGCAGCAGACGGCGGTCAAGGTCACGTTCTCCGGTTGGGGGAGGGAGGAGCAGGACCTCCCACTCATCCCCGTCGTGGGGCAGACTGGACAGGTCACCAAGGAAGCGGCGGGAGAACGACAGGGACAGACGGAGGACAAGGTCGCCAGTGAGAAGGAGGGAGACAGTCAGGGTGACTTCAGGCAGATCAGAGGAAGGAGCGCGGAGGACAGACCCAGTGGCACCGGACCAGCCAGCTACAGCTCCAAGGGCAGCAGGTGAGGAGCCTGGGAACGGGGCTACCACTTCAGTGGCTAATACTACGGGGACTGGGGGTGCAGGTGTGAATGCGGTGCTGTTACAGGGTTTGAAGGATTTAGTGGCTCAGGTGGAGAGGCAGTGCAGCGGGGCTCTAGGGGTGGCAGGTGTGTGGGGGCAGCAGGGGGGTCAAAGCGCTGGGGCCCAAGGGGCGGGAGCGGACCCGGCAGGGGTGAGTGGGACGGGTGGTGGCGTTATCAAGGTAGCGGAAGTTGCCATGAGTAGGCCATGCTTGTGCACGATTGGGCCTTTAGGCATCCATCTCACACAAGAGATTAAAGATAAGATTTGGAAAAGGGAATTTTTGGAAATTTTTTCACTGCTGCCCCTGGAGCAGTTCGTGAAGATTAAGGAGGATCCAAAAGGGGAGCAAGGAAAAAAAGAGGAGGAAGAGAGGAAGAAGAGGTATCGAAAACTGCCGAAGACGTTTTCCAATTGGTCCCGGGCTTTCTGTATCCTGGCCAGTGTGACCGCCCAAAAATACCCGGAACAGGGCTCAGCCTTGTTTTGTTATTATGATGAGATCTCGGCTGCTTACCGGACGTATGGAGGCATGGCATGGTGGAAGTACGACGAGCAGTTCCGACAGCGGATCGCGGTACGTCCGGATATGAAGTGGGACGATCGCGACATGGGCATATGGCTGGAGATGATGACGCCACTTCGAGGAGGGCAGTCCTTTCGTGGGGCAGGAACAAACACGGGCGGGGCAGGATCTACAGCAGCAGTGGCCCTCCGGAAGGGACTGTGTTTCCAATTTAACGACGGGCAGTGTCGTTTTGGGGGGGCATGTAAGTACAAACATGAATGCTCGGGGTGCGGGGGCACACATTCGTTCTCGAAGTGCTTCAAACGGGGGCGAGTACCAGCTAGAGCAGGGGAAGTGGCTGTTCCGGGCTCGGACGCCAGCGAAGGTCGTAAGGATGGTCCCATGGCTAGAACGATTCGCTAGGGGAGGGGTATCGAGGAGGAGGGACGCGGAGTTGTTGTTGTCAGGGTTCAGTTCAGGGTTTTGGATTCCTTTTCGGGAAGGGTCGGGGTCCGGGATTCCGGGTAACTTAAAATCGGCTAGGGAATTCCCTGAAATTGTGAGGAGCAAGTTGACGAAAGAGGTGTCATTGGGTAGGATGGCGGGCCCCTTTGAGGTTAGGCCCTTGGAAAATCTGAGAGTTTCACTGTTGGGGGTCGTGCCAAAGAAAGTCCCGGGGCAATACAGAATGATCCATCATCTGTCTTACCCAAAGGGGGGTTCGGTTAACGATGGGATCGACCCAGAGTTGACAGCAGTCAGGTATGCGTCGTTTGATAGGGCGGTGGACTTGGTACGGCAAGCGGGTAGGGGGGCGCTAGTGGCCAAGGTGGATGTGGAATCGGCCTTCCGCCTGTTGCCGGTGCATCCTAGGTGTCACCATTTGCTGGGTTGTGTGTTTGACGATTCTTTCTTTGTGGATTTGTGCCTCCCAATGGGGTGTTCAATTTCGTGTTTCTATTTTGAAACATTTAGCCGCTTTGTGGAATGGGTAGTGTGCCAGGTGGCGGGTTCCAAATCAGTGGTTCACTATTTGGACGACTTCTTGTTTGTGGGACCGGAGGGGTCTAGAGACTGTGAGCACCTGATGAAAACGTTCCTGAGGGTGGCTGGGGATTTCGGGATCCCAGTGGCCGAGGAGAAGTCGGAAGGCCCGGTGACGTGTTTGAGCTTTTTGGGGATCGAAATTGATGCTATCCAGATGGAATGCAGGTTACCAGTGGACAAAGTTGTGGATTTGGTGGAAACGATTGATGGGGTGCTTGGGCAGCAGAAGTTAAAACTGAGGGAGCTCCAGTCACTGATAGGAAAGCTCAACTTTGCTTGCAAGATCATCCCAGTGGGGAGGGTTTTCTTGAGGAGCTTGTCCCAGGCAACGGTGGGAGTGAAAGAGCCTTTTCATCGGGTCCGGTTGAAAAAAGAGCTCAAGGAGGACTTAAGGGTGTGGCGTGAGTTCTTACGGGACTTCAATGGGAGAGCGATGGTGCAAGAAGTGGGCGGTAGGTCGGACTTGGATCTGTTTACGGATGCTTCAGGAGCAATTGGGTTTGGGGCGTACTTAAAGGGGAAGTGGTGTGTGGGGCAGTGGCCTAAGGAATGGAAGGACTTTAATTTTACTAACAACGCAGCTGGCCAATAGAAGGGTAACGTTTCATTCGGACAATATGGGGGTGGTGATGGCGTTGAATAGGTTGTCAGCAGCTTCCCCCCCCGGTGGTGAGAGTGTTGAGGGTGTTTGTACTCAAATGTATGCAATGCAATGTCTTGTTTAGAGCTGTGCATGTTCCGGGAAAGAAAAATGAGATTGCTGACGCTCTTTCCCGTTTGCAGTGGGATCGGTTCCATCGGCTGGCCCCGGAGGCGGATGTCAAAGGGGAGCAGTGTCCGGACGATCTGTGGGACATAGCGTTGCCAACCTGATGGAGATGATAAAGGGAGCTTTGGTGCAGAGGACATGGAGGGCGTATATGCAGGTATGGGAGCTATGGGCCTCAAGGCCACCGGGGAGGAGAGCGGCGGAGTCTACAGCAGGGAGAAGACGGGCTCTGCTAGAATGGATGCAGGAATGGAAGGAGGAGGGTATATCTAGGTCCATGGTGAGACGGCGTTTGGCGGCTATGGCATTTTTATTTCAGTTGATGGGGTGGGAGGATGTGTCTAAGCATTTCTTAGTACGGCTGGCGGCCCAAAGTTTGTGTAGAGGGCGACCGGTGGCGGACGGAAGGAGGCCGGTAATGTTTGCCGTGCTGCGAAGGGTGGTTGAGTTGCTTCCTGGAATTTGCAGATCCGTGTATGAAAGGGTGTTGTTTCGAGCTGTGTTTGTGGTGGCCTTTTTCGGGGCTTTTAGGGTTTCGGAGCTGGTGGGTAGGAATAGGAAGGATAAAAGGGGGATGCAGAGGTCGGACGTGGTAGTGGAGATGGATAGGCTGTTGATTTGGCTAAGGAGATTCAAGACAGACCAGGTGGGAAAAGGGGTGCAGATTGTATTGAGGGCTATGGGGGGCCCTTGTTGCCCAGTGAAGGCCATTCAGGACTTGCTTGAGGTAAGACCTATGGGGATGGGCCCCTTGTTTGTGCATAACGATGGGTCATCACTGTCACTGTTTCAATTTCAGGCTGTCTTCAGGCAGGGGTTGGGGATGAGCGGCCTGAACCCAAAGGACTACGGAACTCATTCCTTCCGAATTGGGGCGGCTACTGAGGCGGATGCTTTGGGTTTGGGAGCAGAGGGGATTAAGAGGATTGGGCGGTGGGCATCTAATAGGTATGTTTCCTATGTTAGACCTGCCTTAGTCTAGTAACGTGTGTTGTTTCATTTCAGGTCCACTTCAGTGCTGGCTGATAGGTCATTCCTATATCTTCTGGGCTAGGAAGGCGGCGCTGGTTAGAGAGGAAGGGGTCCAAATGGGGTTCCCGTTGGCAGAAATCAGCATCAGGTGGTTTGGAGTCAGAGGAATGAGGTGGGACCAGTTAGTTGTAAAGGTTGTACAATATGCTAGGTTGTTCTGCCCTCCAGATATTCTGTTGATACACTTGGGGGGTAATGACTTGGGCTCCAGGTCTCAAAAGGACTTGGTGGATGGGATGAAAAGGGATGTGAAGAGGTTGCTCACATTATTTCCACATTTGTTGGTTTTGTGGTCTGAGATTGAACCAAGGGTGTACTGGAGGGCAGCTTGGGATGGCAAGAAATTGGAGGCATCGCGGAGAAAAGTGAATAGGATGATGAGTGGCTTTATAAAAGGGGTCGGGGGGCTCTCCTTACGACATGTGGAGTTCGAGGGGGAGTCAGGGAGATGTTTTTTCCTGAAGGACGGAGTTCACTTGAATGAAGTCGGTTTACACTTGTTCAATTTTAATGTGAAGGAATTGGTTGCAAAGGCCTTGGATGTGGTTGGCGGGGTGCGGCGGTAGGCCTTGCCTGTGGCGGAGTGCTTGCTGTATGGAAGAGCATTTATATGGGTACCTCCGGTTTTAAGGAGAGGAGTAGAGAAAATGGTAGCGGGTAAATGGAGATGCTATGGGGGGCAAGCACTGGCTGGGGGTATTTAATGTTCAATTATTTATGGTTATATATTTATGGTTATATGTTAAAAGGTTTAAATAAAAAGCTGCGGCCTTTGTAACCCATATTCCGTGTTGTGTCATTATTGATGGAAGTACCTATTAGAGGGGTCAAGGAAGCCCTGAACGGCACCTATGCAGGGGAAGGGCATTTGACCCCTGTATAGGTGTGACAGAGCTGAGAGTGATAGGTGGGGGTGGCTAAGGGTAGCGAGGAGGGGCTGGAGGCTAGGTTATAAAAAGTAGGGGTGGTCCCAGAAAGAGCGCCAAAACATTGTGAACAGAGGGTAAGTGTGGAAGAAAGCTCCCACCCTCCCTCCCTGTAAGGTGGAGATCTTTGTTGCAGCTTGGCGGAGTGCTTGCTGTATGGAAGAGCATTTATATAGGTACCTCCGGTTTTAAGGAGAGGAGTAGAGAAAATGGTAGCGGGTAAATGGAGATGCTATGGGGGGCAAGCACTGGCTGGGGGTATTTAATGTTCAATTATTTATGATTATATATTTATGGTTATATGTTAAAAGGTTTAAATAAAAAGCTGCGGCCTTTGTAACCCATATTCTGTGTTGTGTCATTATTGATGGAAGTACCTATTAGAGGGGTCAAGTGTAGTAGATGGCATAAAACAACACTCATTTTTTCTACACCTCAAAAGTGTTATAGATTCCCATAATTATGTCAACTTCTACATGTTTCACGTGTTTAATAGATTTACCCAATGAATAGCACACTGTAAATTACATTGTTTTTTAAAGATGCTATTAACTGTACACACCACAACAAAAAAGGAGCCGTAAACAGTTAATTTATTTCAACATAATGTTGGTCTTTAATGCTAGCTTAAAGGGATAGTCTACTCCAGAATTGTTATTGTTTGAAAGGATAGATAATCCCTTTAGTACCCATTCCCCAGTTTTGCATATCCAACAGTTAAAATTAATACACTTTTGCAGACTGCCCCCTTATTTCAGTTCTTTTGACAGACTTGCATTTTATCCAATCAGTGCTGACTCATAAATAACTACATGGGAATATGCACAATGTTATCTAGATGGCCCAAATTAACTAGCACTGTCAAGCTGTAATATGGGGGGCATGGTTAAAATTGCATGCCCTATCTGAATAATGAAAGTTTGACTAGACTGTCCCTTTAATAATTTTGAGTTAGGATTTTGCCATGACTCCTACGAAAGTCTGCACTGTACCACAAAATCAAAGAAGAAAAAAGGCCAAAAGCGTGACTGCTAGGCAGAGGTGTAACTAGAAACCACAGGGCCCAGGTGCAAGAAACTAAGAAGGGCCCCCCCCCCCCAAAAAAAGGTGAATTTGATACATATATATATATATATATATATATATATATATTTTATTATTATTTTTAGATTTAACACAGAAAAAAATGTGAATCAGATTACGTCAGCAAAAGGAGGTACCTTGTGCCCACAGTCTGTAAAATGGTCTGACCCCCTATTACTGTATATAGTGACACTATTTAACCCCCCAGTACTGTATATAGTAAGTTAGTGACACAGTCTGTAAGCTGCTGGTGAGTTGGCTGGCCTGATCCTACCCACCCCAGTACTTTATAAAGTGACCACAGTAGTCTGTGACATGGTCCAGCCCCCCCCCCCGTACTTTATATAGTGGTACTGTATAGTGACATTGTTTATCCCCCACCCCCCCATGCTGCAGTAACAAGGTCTGTAATTTGCTGGTTCCACAAACATACACACATACATGCATAAATGCACACACAGTCACATACATACATACATACACACATACACATACACATACATGCATAAATACACACAAAGTTACATACATACACACATACACACACACACACACATAAACACCAATAGGTAAAACAGAAACACTAAGTAGTCAGAGACACTAGTGAAGCATCACATCACATATGATATCAGTGCAGTCAGTGGCAAGTCAGTGTTTTTAATTTAAAAAAAATATATATATTAAAAAATAATTTAAGCTGGACCCTCCCCCTCGGAGGCCCGGTCGCAATTGCGATCCTCTGCACCCCCCTGTAGTTCCGCCCCTGCTGCTAGGTAAGACACTTATGTGCCTCTAATATTATCACATTGTAAATTACATATTACACTTTTATTGTGAGTAGCAGGGTGAGACGGTACAGTTTGCACATGCCGCTTTATTCTCCTTTGTGTTCCTGGCTTTGGTGATCTTTTTCACATATGAGAACCCTTTCTTGCAGCTCTTAACAAATTTGGGAAATCTTGAAACTGACCAAATGATTTCTCTCAGAATTTTTTTTCACTGTATACATTTATTTTTTTAAATAAAATACATACAGTACAATAAAAAATATAATTACAGAGGCACAGAAAATCGCAACAAGGATCTACAGCTTAGAGAGGGAGAAAGAGAAATAAGCAAGCTTTGATCTTAGTACATTTATAAAGGTGCAGACAAGTTTTACAGATTTACAGATTTCTTATTGCCTTTTAGGTTTCCCTCAAGGGAGAGAGAAGAAAAAAAAAGGCGGGGGATACATCTCACTCTGTCTACATCTCTTGCATCAATAAGGCCCCCAAATTTGACTTAAATATATACTTTTCAACCCAAAAAATATGAAATGTTTATTCAATTCTTCAAAATACCTCTTGATAAAAAACTCTGAGCTCCTTTCCATTGAAATAACAAAGAAAAGAGTTAGTGCGGTATGCTCGTATGAAGTGCAATAATATTGAGCAACAAAACATGTGATTATAATCTCCGGGACTTAGAACAGATGAACACTCACCCCAGTTGTGGTCATTCCACACTATAATGTCCGAGTCTTACGTATCCGCCATCAGAGGTATTGCAAAAGGCACCGGGGAAACTGTAATCCAACAGACCGAGAACTTACTCGGCAAGCGAGTACGCTGCTTACTCCCAGTGAGACCTCTATCCAAGTACTGGTTTGCGGCACTCGGCTCCGGACGATGACGTCAGAAGTGACGTATGGGGTGACGGTAGTCTTCACCCAGGGTTGCAATATCACTATGAGGAAAAACGGGATCCTGAAGCTGATGTAACTTGTAGGCAAAACGAAAGGATGGGATCCCGAGTCAAGTATAGTAGAGATAAAAACAGTACTTTATTAATAAAGGTTAAAATCGCCAGCATGGGCTGGAGGGTACAACAGTGCAAAGAGGTGTGTGAGTGTAGCACCAGTGGCTTACATGTTTCGGCGTGCAGCCGTAATCATAGCCGAAACATGTAAGCCACTGGTGCCATGCTCACACACATATTTGCACTGTTGTACCCTCCAGCCCATGCTAGCGATTTTAACCTTTATTAATAAAGTACTGTTTTTATCTCAACTATACAGGGAGGGCAGAATTATTAGGCAAGTTGTATTTTTGAGGATTAATTTTATTATTGAACAACAACCATGTTCTCAATGAACCCAAAAAACTCATTAATATCAAAGCTGAATATTTTTGGAAGTAGTTTTTAGTTTGTTTTTAGTTATAGCTATTTTAGGGGGATATCTGTGTGTGCAGGTGACTATTACTGTGCATAATTATTAGGCAACTTAACAAAAAACAAATATATACCCATTTCAATTATTTATTTTTACCAGTGAAACCAATATAACATCTCAACATTTACAAATATACATTTCTGACATTCAAAAACAAAACAAAAACAAATCAGTGACCAATATAGCCACCTTTCTTTGCAAGGACACTCAAAAGCCTGCCATCCATGGATTCTGTCAGTGTTTTGATCTGTTCACCATCAACATTGCGTGCAGCAGCAACCACAGCCTCCCAGACACTGTTCAGAGAGGTGTACTGTTTTCCCTCCTTGTAAATCTCACATTTGATGATGGACCACAGGTTCTCAATGGGATTCAGATCAGGTGAACAAGGAGGCCATGTCATTAGATTTTCTTCTTTTATACCCTTTCTTGCCAGCCACGCTGTGGAGTACTTGGACGCGTGTGATGGAGCATTGTCCTGCATGAAAATCATGTTTTTCTTGAAGGATGCAGACTTCTTCCTGTACCACTGCTTGAAGAAGGTGTCTTCCAGAAACTGGCAGTAGGACTGGGAGTTGAGCTTGACTCCATCCTCAACCCGAAAAGGCCCCACAAGCTCATCTTTGATGATACCAGCCCAAACCAGTACTCCACCTCCACCTTGCTGGCGTCTGAGTCGGACTGGAGCTCTCTGCCCTTTACCAATCCAGCCACGGGCCCATCCATCTGGCTCATCAAGACTCACTCTCATTTCATCAGTCCATAAAACCTTAGAAAAATCAGTCTTGAGATATTTCTTGGCCCAGTCTTGACGTTTCAGCTTGTGTGTCTTGTTCAGTGGTGGTCGTCTTTCAGCCTTTCTTACCTTAGCCATGTCTCTGAGTATTGCACACCTTGTGCTTTTGGGCACTCCAGTGATGTTGCAGCTCTGAAATATGGCCAAACTGGTGGCAAGTGGCATCTTGGCAGCTGCACACTTGACTTTTCTCAGTTCATGGGCAGTTATTTTGCGCCTTGGTTTTTCCACACGCTTCTTGCGACCCTGTTGACTATTTTGAATGAAACGCTTGATTGTTCGATGATCACGCTTCAGAAGCTTTGCAATTTTAAGAGTGCTGCATCCCTCTGCAAGATATCTCACTATTTTTGACTTTTCTGAGCCTGTCAAGTCCTTCTTTTGACCCATTTTGCCAAAGGAAAGGAAGTTGCCTAATAATTATGCACACCTGATATAGGGTGTTGATGTCATTAGACCACACCCCTTCTCATTACAGAGATGCACATCACCTAATATGCTTAATTGGTAGTAGGCTTTCAAGCCTATACAGCTTGGAGTAAGACAACATGCATAAAGAGGATGATGTGGTCAAAATACTCATTTGCCTAATAATTCTGCACTCCCTGTACTTGACTCGGGATCCCATCCTTTTGTTTTTCCTACTCGTTTCCATTGAGCCATAATTTGGTTTGCGTGCGCTCGCAAATCGATAAATAAGCTGTCGGAAGCAATATCGTTTATTGACTGCTTCCAAAGGCCCGTTATAACTCAATTTCAGCAACCGGACTCCAGCTGCCGAAAACATTATCGTGTCCCATACAAAGTATCAGAAGCCGCTAATCTTTAAATAATACCCGGTTTCCAATGCCCGCGCAAACCATTACTACACTGTTGGAGGCTGCCGATACAGTAACAAAAATTACACCCAGCTCATCTAGGTGTAAAACAAGAAAAAGGTGCTCTTTCAGACCTTTTTCCCATTGAAATCTAACCCGACACGTCAAAACCCCTCTATCCGCCATCCCTCCACATCGCAACTTATAATAAATGTATTAACCTCTAAACCGCCATGCCCCACAATGCAAAGTATCTATTAAAACTATTAACCCCTAATCCGCCATGCCCCCATATCGCAAAGTATCTATTAAAACTATCAACCCCTAATCTGCCATGCCCCCATATCGCAAAATATCTATTTAAACCATTAACCCCTAATCCGCCATGCCCCAATATCGCAAAGTATCTATTTAAACTATTAACCCCTAATCCGCCATTTGCCCACTTTGCAAATAACCTAATAAATCTATTAACCCCTAAACCGCCAAACCCCACAATGCAAATAACTAATCACTAAGTCCCCTAACCTAACACCCCCTAAATTAACCCCATTACATAAATTAAAATAATCCTAAATTGCAATTAAAATAAAAAACCTAACATTACTTTAAAAATAAAAAATAAAATAAGTTTAAATTAAACTAAAATTACAAAAAAAATAAAAAAAAACTCTAACATTACATAAAATAATAAAAAAATTAAACCTAATCCATATGAAAATAAAAAATCCCCCCAAAATAAAAACACACCCTAATCTAATACTAAACTACTAATAGCCCTTTAAAGGGCCTTTTGTAGGGCATTGCCCTAAGTTGAAAAGCTCTTTTACATTTAAAAACACTAAGTCCCCCCTCTAACAGTAAAAATCCCCCGCCCACCAAACCCCCCAAAATAAAATAAAAACCTGACACTAAAAAATCCTAAACTACCCATTGCCCCTAAAGGGGCATTTGTATGGGAAGTGCCCCTGTTTCAATTTTAAATGCAAGATTATTGCAATGCTATGCTGCTAGTATAAGAAGTCATTGTGAAAACATTCTAGGGTGAATGTACTCTGGCAAGTAGCTGATAATAGCTCATTGAGTTCCAAGCACCGCTGACAAACGCCCACGGTCAGGGTGATTTCTGCTGCTGCTTCTTGTTTGCATTTTCATTAAAGGTGGTGGTTTTAACATACAACAGCAGTGCTTTCACATGGCAAAATAAAACTAATGAAGCTATTTGTAAACAATTTTCTACACTTTAACAGGTAAAATGGATCATTAAGAACACTGTAAATGGGAGAAGAATTTCTGTATAATGTCCCTTTTTGGCTTGATTGCCCACTGACTGATCTCCCGCTGATTTATTAGTAACAGTGACATGCCTCACATGTATAAAAACAAAAATGTGTTGTTTTTTTACTGTATAGGAACATTCATTGAAAAAAATGTGATACATTTGATGGTGCCCTCTTTTAGATGCAGCAAATTAAACAATGTTTTTTTATGTCCATTAAAAGGATAGTGTACGCCAATTTTTATATATCTGCATGTAATAGACACTACTATAAAGAAGAATATGCACAGATAATCAGGGCTGGCCTTAGGTGTTGAGGCACCCTGTGCGGGCTACTCCCGTGGCTCTCCCTCTGTAAACCCCATCAGCCCCAGGGCCCACCTTGCACCCCCGTTACACTCTATATTGCTGTAACTCAATAATACCATTAAACTAGTTTCCTACTGTAGGCGCTATGCCGCAATTTTAAAGTAGGCTGGCAAGGAAAGTTGGCACAATGCCGCAAAAATCATATGTAGATGTGCAAATGTAGGCGGGCAAATCACATGGACTATGGAACAATCGGATGATACATAGGAAATTAGGCGTTCCATCATGATCTGATTGGTCTGTGTCTATGTGACGGCACAGGACGCTCTACTAAGATTAATGGTTCAGGTTCTCCCTAGCTCCTTGTCTCCACAGTGTTACACTGTCAGTGTGTACTTACAACACACTTGAGCGTGCACACGCCGCCACAGACCCGCCCCTCCCCCGCCACCCTCAGTAATAAAAAATAAATAAAATAAAAACAACTGGCTTCAAATTTAAAAACAAACAAACTGCCTTCTGCAATTAGGCGCCCTCTGGGCTGTTGCACGCTGGCACAGGTCGCACACCCCAAAGGCCGGCCCTGCAGATATTGATTTAACAACACAGTATAAAACCTTTAAAAAATGTTCTTAGAAGTTCTCAGTTTAGCACTGTGGATGAGATTAGGCTGGGACCCCACTGAAAATGGCTGAGAAAGCAGAAAGAGCAGACTCTCCCCCTCCCCTGCATATCAGAAGATCAATAACACAAACAGGAGCAAGCAGGAAGCTGTAGACTTCAGTCTACATCTGAGACTTTGGGGCTTGGTTAGTAAAATCAGCACAATGTTATTAAAAATTATGCAAAACTATACATTGTTAAAAAAAACACTCCCAGATGGGCTATATAAATGGATCATCTACAAAACATTTATACAAAGAAAATCTAGTGTACAATGTCTCTTCGAATTACATTGTACCCATAGTTTTTCTCTATATTGTTTTGTTTTGTTTTTTGGTCCTCCAATAACCACATTAATTGTGCATCTAAAAATGTGTTCTCTGTGTATTTCAATGAATCAATGACAGCCAAACATTATCATAATCTCAAGTGTAATAAATGTGAAGTGGATGGTGACAAATTTGCTTAGTCTATAAGAGATTTTTTGGGGGATTTTCAAGGAAAATCCATGATGGAATCTTGTTTAAATCTGTCTATGCCTGAGGGTGTTGCAAATGAATGGTTTCAGTAACTGAAGGGATTATCATTCAATAGGATAACTTGTACGCATGGGAAAACTAGGTATTTAACTAGTCAATGCAAGGTGTGACTTTATTTATGTCACATGCTTTCATTCAAGAAGTTTGAATGATTTATCATGTTTGTTCGGGAAACCTGAAGAGGGTGCGCCAAAGGGAGCAGGAAGTTGGTGAGTGGATGTGAAGAACTGAAGTACCTTAGGACCGCACCCTGGGGAATTTAATTTGATATTAGCCGTTATTTATTATAAGGATTTGGCCAAGTGAAAATTAATAATTAAAGGGATACTAAACCCAAATGTTTTCTTTCATAATTCGGATAGATCATACAATTTTAAGCAACTTTCTAATTTACTCCTAGTATTAATTTTTCTTCATTCTCTTGGTAGATTTATTTGAAAAAGCAGGAACTAAATCGTAGGAGCCGGCCCATTTTAGGTTCAGCACCTGGATAATGCTTGCTGATTGGTGGCTAAATGTAGCCACAAATCAGCAAGCGCTATCCAGAGTTCTGAACCAAAAATGTGCCGGCTCCTAAGCTTTCATTCATGCTTTTTCAAATAAAGATACCAAGAGAACAAAGAGAAATTGATAAGAGAAGTAAATTAGAAAGTTGCTTAAAATTGCATACTCTATCCAAATCATAAAATAAAAACGTTTGGGTTTAGTATCCCTTTAAGAGTTAAATATTAAGTTTAAAAGACGGGGTAAGTACATAGCGACCTAAATTGGGATCTATATAAGTGGAGTGAAACGCTATCTACTTTTTTCTTGTTTGAACATCTTAGAGTAACCTTATACAAGATGAAAACTTTGGGTATTATATATTATTTCCTTACTTAATTTCATTTTTAATAGACTGGCTCAAAAAACAGATTCAACCCTCTGCACTGAAGGTTTTTCCTTCTCATGTTAATAACTCAGTGCCATTAAATTGGCTAAAAATACTAATTATTAATTGTCAGCTACTGCTAATCTTTTATAGAGATATAGAAGTCCTTATGCAACCTAATTACTGTTTGAAGAATGCATAGAACTTTCTTTTTAAATACAAAAGCATAGGAGCATTCATTATTTATGTCTGGCCATAGCAAATGTAGATATGACAAACAAAGGTACACATTTATTTAAGGAATATTTCCCTGGAATGCAAAACAAACCACATTTTTCTTAAATTTCAGTTTAAGTGCTTTTAAAACATTGATTAAAATTTGCATTTATTTTCAATGCAGATGTTTTGCAATGTAGTTCTTAATTGCTTACATATACTGTGCATGTATAAAAATGTTTTTTGATGCATCTTTGTACCATTGTTTATTGTTATGGTTGAATTTACACACATAAGTCCATACGCCTGTCAATAAAATGTATGCAACAACTTAAGTGTCTACCTCTAATTTTATCTGAAGCAAGCTTATTACATTGAAGATAATTATGCTCAGAAAGCTTGTTCACTTCATCATAAAACACTTTATGATGACCTCTGATGAAAGTCAAAATTCATACCAGATTATTCTGCAATTTCCATTCTACTTCTCCCTTTAGTCAATAAAGCCATCCAGTTGCTCCGCTCTAATGCAAAAAAAAAAAAAAAATTAAATAAAATGTCTAGGACAGACTTTTGGCAGCAACAACTTTGGCGAACAAACTGGAAAAAGTATTGTTATTTTATGGAACACACCCAATCTGGACATAGCGAATGAATTGCTGGCTGGTTTAATCAGTCAGGTACATTGCTTAGAAATGACTTTTTTCTAATTTATTTGCCTTCATAAGGCAATTTAAGCAACATTCTGTTATTTATTGCCACAATAGAGCAATACCTAATATGTGTTGCATAACTTTTCCGAATGTTACGTTTAAAATAATTTATTGAGGAAAACTAAAAACCTGGTTGTTTTTAGTAGCATTTCCTTGCTTTGAGATACACTGAGGTATCAGTTGTTGTTCAGTGATAGAAATATGCAAAACAAGAATATAGTGCAGCTTTTTAATTTCAAGCATTTTTTGTCCTAGTTTTTTTTTATATATATATAAAGACATAATTAGACATTCTAATGATAGCGAACACATTTGTTTCCAGAGAGGAAGGCAATACTTTCAAGTGTTTTGTGTGAACCAAGAGCTTTAATGGAATAAAATTGCATTTTTAAAGTTGCAATACACTTTGGGCTCCATTACATATGCGGCGGTGCCTGCAAAAGCCGGTGCCGACGTTTTTTACACGATTTTGGTATTACATATATACGACGACGCATATAAATGCGGCACGTATATTTCACCCGTCGCCCGTAATTTTTACTCCCATAAGCTAACATAGAACCGCGTCGCAAATTGGTATCAAATATTCAGCGCAAGGACTTACATGGCGAAAATGGAGAAATTTTACTCCATTTTCACCTCACCACACAAAGGCAGCCGCATTAAGCCTTGTGCTGAGTATGTGAGCACCGTAACTCCCATAACTGCCTCAAAATATTAACTAACACCTAACGAATGCACGATATCTATCTACCTGTCAACCTCAATCCCCCAACGCAATAACTAATAAAGTAATTAACCCTTATACCCGCCATCAAACACACATCACAATTAATAATTATAGTATTAACCCCTAAATCCGCCAACCCCAACATCGCAAACTACGTAATAAAAGTATTAACCCCTAATCTGCCATTAACCCACAACGCAATAAACCTATTAAAACTATTAACCCCTAATCCGCCAAACCCACACAATGCAATAATGCTAATAAATCTATTAACCCCTAAACCGTCAAAGCCCACAAACTAACTAATCACTAAGCCCCCTCACCTAACACCCCCTAAATTAACCCCATTACATAAATTAAAATAAAACTAAATTACAATTAAATCTATTAACCCCTAAACCGCCAAAGCCCACAATGCAAATAACTAATCACTAAGCCCCCTAACCTGACACCCCCTAAATTAACCCCATTACATAAATTAAATTAAAACTAAATTACGATTAAAATAAAAAACCTAACATTACTTAAAAAAAAAAATACTAAGTTTAAATTATTATTATTATCATTTATTTGTATAGCGCCGGCAAATTCAATAGCGCTGGGTACAATTATAGGGGTATACAATGACAAATATTTTTGATAAAATACAAAATGTAACAAAACTAAACAAATCTAGTACAGGAGGAAGAGGGCCCTGCTTCAGAGAGCTCACAGTCTACAGGTTTAGGGTGCAGAGACATAAGGTTTGGGCAGCTTGTTACATCGGTTGTAGTTGCAGCAGTGAGTCAGGCAGTTCAAGAATTAGTTTGGTTCGGATGAGGGATGGAGAAGAGATGGTAAGCCTCTCTGAATAGGTGAGTTTTCAAGGAGCGTCCGAAGCTATTCAAGGTTGGAGACAGCCTTATGGAGTGGGGTAGAGACTTCCAGAGGACAGGAGCAGCACGTGCAAAGTCTTGGAGGCGGGAGTGGGACGTAGAGATAACAGGAGTGGAGAGACGTAGGTCAGAGGTTGATCGATGGGGAATATTTCACGATGAGAGAGGAAATATAGTTGGGAGCTAGACTGTTTAGTGCTTTGAAAGTTAGGGTTAATACTTTAAATTGTATTCTGGAGTGTATGGGGAGCCAGTGTAGAGACTGGCAGAGCAGAGCAGCTGATGTAGATCGGCGACTTAGGTGGATGAGTCTAGCAGAAGCATTCATAATAGATTGGAGGGAGGAGAGGTGGTGTTTTGGAATGCCATTTAGGAGCAGATTGCAATAATCAATGCATGACAAAATGAGGGAATGAATAAGTATTTTTGTAGTTTTTTGATTAAGGAAGGGACGAATTCTGGAAATGTTGCGTAGGTGTGAACGGCAGGATTTGGTAAGTGCTTGAATATGTGGGTTGAATGTGAGCTCTGAGTCTAGTGTGACCCCAAGACAGCGGACCTGGGGTGAGGTGTTGAAAATAGAGTCTCCAACCGTCAGAGAAATGTCAGGTGTTGGATGCCTCAAAGAGGGGGGAATTAGAAGCAGCTCAGTTTTGGACAGATTGAGTTGGAGGTAGTGTGAAGACATCCAAGAGTAAATTGCTGAGAGACAGTTGGAAATCTGGTTGAGTAAAGAGGGAGAAATATCAGGAGAGGAAAGATAGATTTGGGTATCATCAGCATATAAGTGGTACTGGAATCCAAAGGAGGCTATAAGTTTTCCAAGGGAGGATGTACAGAGAGAGAAAAGCAAGGGGCCCAAGACAGAGCCTTGCGGTACTCCAACTGAGAGAGGCATAAGGATAGCAAGGTATGCTGTTAAAGGAAATGAAAAAAAGGGCAGTTTGAGAGATATGAGGCAAACCAGAAGAGGTCTGTGTCTCAGATGCCAAATTAATGTAGTATTTTTAGGAGGAGAGGATGGTCGACTGTGTTAAAAGCAGCGGATAGGTCAAGAAGAATTAGTAAGGAGCAGTATCCTTTTGCTTTAGCTGATAACAGGTCATTTGTTACTTTAGCAAGAGCAGTTTCTGTTTAGTGTTTAGGGCGGAAACCAGATTGTAGTGGATCAAGTAAGGAGTTAGTTGTGAGAAATTGAGTTTGCCGATTATAGACCAGTCGTTCCAATAATTTTGAAGCAAAGGGAAGTAAGGAGACCGGTCGATAGTTAGAAGGTGTGGAGGGTCAAGCGAGGGCTTTTTTAGGATTGGTATGATTGACGCATGCTTGAATGTATCCGGAAATGTGCCAGCAGTGAGAGATTGGTAAAGGAGATGAAATAGGGTTGAGGTTAGGGAAGCAGAGAGAGAGGGAAGAAGTCGTGAAGGAATAGGGTCAAGTAGGCAGGTTGTGAGATGAGTCAAGGATAGGAGTACAGAGACTTCTTCCTCTGTTACAGGAGGGAAGTAGCATCTAGTTTTGTTAATAGAAGGGGTAGGTAGGATTACTGTGTTTGAAGGATGTGAGGTGCAGATATCTTTTCTAATGGTGTCAATTTTATTTTTGAAGTGATCAGCAATAATTTGAGCAGTGAGGTTGGTAAAGGGCGGGGGTGCAGGCAGACGTAGAAGGGAGTTAAAGCTTGAGAACAGATTTCTGGGGTTGGATGCATGAGATGACACAAGGGAGGAAAAATATACTTGTTTGGCCAGGCTGAGCACAGAGTTGTAGGACTTAAGGACTTAAGGATGAATTTATAATGCCAGAAATCAGCACAGGTGCGTGATTTCCTCCACTGCCTTTCAGCAGTCCGTGAACATTGCTGAAGATATCTGGTTTGCTTGGTATGCCACGGTGATTGATGTACGATGAACAGTGGAGGGCGCAGTTTTGTCAATTGTGTATTTTAGTGCCAAATTAAATTAAGCTAAAATTACAGAAAATAGAAAAAGCTAAAATTACAGAAAATAAAAAAAGTCTAAAATTACAGAAAATAAAAAACAAAATTATCAAAAATAAAATTATACCTAATCCCTATGAAAATAAAAAAATCCCCCCAAAATAAACACACCCCCTAATCTAATACTAAACTACCAATAGCCCTTAAGAGGGCCTTTGTGGGGCAGTGCCCTAAAGAAATTAGCTATTTTCCTTAAAAAAATACTAAGTCTCCCCTCTAACAGTAAAACCCACCACCCACCAAACCCCCCAAAATAAATAAACCTAACACAAAAAAACCTAAACTGCCCATTGCCCCTAAAGTAGCATTTGTATGGGCATTGCCCTTAAAAGGGTCCATAACCCTAATCTAAAAAAAAAACAAACTCCCCAAAATTTTAAAAAAAGCTTAAATCTAACCCCCAGGTTGGTACTCACGGTTCCTTTGAACAGCCAATAGGATTTCAGTATCTCTCATCCTATTGGCTGATTTGAATTTGAAGAATCAAATCAGCCAATAGGAATTCAAGGGACACCATTTTAATTGTGTATCTTAAATTTACAATTCAGTTTATGGCAGAGATCGTACAAAGAGAATCCTCCACGCTCTATGGCTCCGCGGTTGCCAGTCTTCAGTTCCACGGTTGCCGGTCTTCAGTTCCACGGTTCTGGATGAAGATAGAAGAGGTTGCCGCTTGGAAGAACAATTCACCGACGGACTTCAGGAACCGATCGCCACTTGGAAGAAGACTTCACCACGGACTTCAGGAACCAGTCACCGCTTGGAAGAAGACTTCACCGCCTGGAACAGGACCTTCTCCGCCGGACTTCAGAAACCGTGAGTATTAACCTGGGGGTTAGATTTAGGCTTTTTTTTAAATTTTGGGGGCTTTGTTTCTTTTAGATTAGGGTTATGGGCTTTCTTAAAAGAGCTGAATGCCCTTTTAAGGGTAGTAAAATAGCTGAATGCCCTTTTAAGGACAATTCCCATACAAATGCCCCTTTAGGGGTAATGGGTAGTTTAGGTTTTTTAGTGTTAGGTTTATTTATTTTGGGGGGTTTGGTGGGTGGGGGTTTAGAGAGGGGACTTTATTTTTTTTTAAAGAAAAGAGCTGATTTCTTTAGGGCACTGCCCTACAAAAGGACCTTTTAAGGGCTATTGGTAGTTTAGTATTAGATTAGGGGGTGTTATTATTTTGGGGGGGCTTTTTATTTTCATAGGGATTAGGTATAATTTTTTTATTTTTGATAATTTTGTTTTTTATTTTCTGTAATGTTAGACTTTTTTATTTTCTGTAATTTTAGCTTAATTTAAACTTAGTATTTTTTATTTTTAAAGTAATAATAGGTTTTTTATTTTAATTGTAATTTAGTTTTATTTTAATTTATGTAATGGGGTTAATTTAGGGGGTGTTAGGTTAGGGGGCTTAGTGATTAGTAATTTGGGTTGTGGGCTTTGGCGGTTTAGGGGTTAATAGATTTAATTGTAATTTAGTTTTATTTTGATTTATGTAATGGGGTTAATTTAGGGGGTGTTAGGTGAGGGGGCTTAGTGATTAGTTATTTGCGTTGTGGGCTTTGGCGGTTTAGGGGTTAATAGACTTATTAGCATTTTTGCATTATGTGGGTTCGACGGATTAGGGGTTAATAGTTTAATAGGTTTATTGCGTTGTGGGTTAATGGCAGATAGTGGTTAATAGTTTGTGATGTCAGGGTTGGCGGATTTAGGGGTTAATACTTTTATTAGGTAGATTGCAATGTGGGTGAATTGCAGATTAGGGATTAATTGTTTAATTAGGCATATTGCGTTGTGGGGGGGTTGAGGCATTACTATTTTTAATTATTAGTTCCTATGTGGGTTTGATAGCGGATATAGGGGTTTTACGTGTCGGGTTTATTTTTGAGAGGTGTGTTAGACTTTTACAGGAGATTTTATGTTTTTTTTTTATTTTCTTAGGCTCCGGCAATTTCTAAAGTGCCGTAAGTCACTGGCGACTCCAGAAATTTGTATTTACACTCATTTCTGTACATCGCTAGTTTATCCGACTTACGGCACTTTATTAATTGCTGGCGGGGTTTATGTAATACCTTGATGTGCAAGGTGAAATTACGGGTTGCGCTGAAGCCTGCCCTGTATATGTAATCTTGCCCGTTATTTTTAACATGATTCTACTCTGCCGCCAGTATATATGGAGTATGATTATGCAGAAAAAACTTAGAGCAGATATAAAAATACACTTTAAACTTAGTTAACATATTAATCTCTGTTTATTAAAGGGACAGTCAAGTCCAAAAAAAACTTTCATGTTTTAAATAGGGCATGTAATTTTAACAACTTTCCAATTTACTTTTGTCACCAATTTTGCTTTGTTCTCTTGGTATTCTTAGTTGAAAGCTAAACCTTGGAAGGTTTATATGATAATTTCTAAGCCCTTGAAGGCCGCCTCTTATCACATGCTTTTTTATTTGCTTTTCACAACAGGGGAGAGCTAGTTCATGTAAACCATATAGATAACATTGTGATTACGCCCGTGGATTGTGACAGACACTGCACTAATGGGCTAAAATGAAAGTCAATAAATAATAAATAAAATGTCATGTGATCAGGCGGCTGTCAGAAGATGCTTAGATACAAGTTAATCACAGAGGTAAAAAGTATATTAATATAACAATGTTGGTTTTGCAAAACTGGGGAATGGGTAATAAACTGATTATCTTTTAAAACAACAAAAATTCTGCTTTTGACTGTCCCTTTAAGCTTCTGTGCTCTTGTGCTGCAGGCTAAAGCCTGATGAAATGGCATCTGATAACTGAGAAACGCATTTCTCTTAAATATTTCATATTGAGCTTCTGTGTGTTAGGTGTCTGCATTCAGATATCTATCCTCTGCTTTCCGCAATGGACACTTGGATTCTGCACATTCCTGTGACCAGAGATGAGCCAACCAGGTGGTTTTGAGTACCAGGTTTGCATTTTTAGCCTACCAGGTGGCTCTAAGTACGAGGTTTGCCTTTTTAGCCTACCATGTGGCTTTGAGTACACTTGTGGTACAAGCTTAATGTTGATGAAACAGCATCTGATAACGAGAAACGTGTTTCTTTTAACCCTTTAAGGACACAGCTTTCAGTTTGCTCAATTGTTTTATGACGGAAAATTTCCATCATATGTCCTTAAGAGGTTAAATAATCATTTCATGTTGAGCTCCTGTGTATTTGGTGTCTGCCTAAATAATTATAGAAAAGTCCAGCACCAAAAGGAATCCAAAGAGGGTAATCCTCAGAGTGACTGCCACACTCAGAAACGTATATCCAAAAAACAATGGAAAAACTCCTCTGTAGGATCAGACATAAAAACCACTGGTTTTTATGTCTGGTCCTGTATCATAATAACATTTGGATTTTTACTACAGAGGAGTTTTCCCATTGTTTTTTGGCTATTTGCTGTCTGCCTTCAGACATCAATCCTCTGCATACTGAGATAGACCCTTGGATCCTGCATGTTCTTGTGGCCAGAGGCAAGCCTACCAGTTGGCTCTGAGTACCAGATTTTTGTTTTTAGGACTCTTGTTCTCTTCAAAATGTGAGTGATTTATTGTCATATTTGGAATGATTTTACATTCTGTACTATGAGGTCTGTTTATCATTCCTATTAGAAACTAAAGACAGCATTACAATGCAACATGGCTCAACAAGTTTGGTTCTAATTAAAAGTATTCCATATATATACCATGTGTAGATATTTTTTACAACTTATATTTTAACATTTATGCACTTATGAGAACCTTCTAGAACAAAAACAGGCTACTCTTGGTGATGTATATAATAGTACAACAATAGAAGTTATACCAAATAGTGTATGCAAGGAGTACAAACCAGCCAGCTCGTATGGTTGAGAGCAACTGCAGAGCTCCAGCACCTTATTCCACTTCCACCCTACAGCTGTATGGGATCTCAACTGTCCAGCCACTCTGGATTTAGCATCCAAGTCCCCCAACTAGTCTAGCACATTTTAGTCTAACTATACAGATGATACTAGGTCACCAGCTGCCAATCTGTCAGTTATCTCCTCAGTGAATATTCAAGACTCTGGTGAAGACTTAGGTAAGTAACAGGCTGGGAGGAAACATCAGGAGAGCTATCCATTACAGTAGTAAGATCCTTACAGGCATACACATGTTGAAATCTAGTTTTCATTGCATTCAGGTGCTGATGTGTTGGCACATATGCACCAACTCTCTTTCAGATACCTACAGTGTAACCAGGGTTCCAAAATTGTGGCACCCTTAATTAAAGGGAGGTGCATGAAATGTATTTGGTGTATAATGTCCCTTTAAGAGAATCTCCATATATACATTTTAGGGAATATGTTCAATAATATAACATAGGAATTGGAGACTTTGGTACCTTTAATTATTTTTTTCATAAAAGCTTTTTAACAGGTTGCATTTTTTATTCTTATGAAAACATATTCAGATTGCACCATGAAAACATTTTCACACATTTATACACTTCTGAATAATTTTAGCAATATTTATTTCTTAATTTCTCACTGGTAGGGAAAATATCTAGAGTCTGAAAAATTCACAAAGAGAAGGCAGTGTTACAGTAGCCATATTGTTCCACAATAAGAGAAGATTTGTTACAGATTGTGAAACCTTTTAGCAAACTTACACAATAGCTGTTCATAGATGAACTGAATGGCACATTTGTTGGTTTTTTTTAGTACTGCTACTATTTCTGATTGCAAGAAGTTCTAAACTTTTAGGAACTAGAATTAAATCTATAGTAAAATATAAATAAATAAATAAATAACTTCTAAGTATATTATATTTTTACATTTGAACATTCTTCATTGTGCACTTCAAAAATGTATATACACTATTTGTGATATGTCCAATTTAAAATCAATAGATTCTTTTATCTGGAAAAAAATCTCCATAGACTAATGCAGAAAAAAAAGATAACTGGAATACAATCTAAGCCAATGTAAGTACTTTTGTCTGTGGTTTATAAGTGGATATTGCCTTCCACACAATAGCATTGGGGAAAAATGGAATAAAAAGCAAAAGTTGAAAAAAAAAACTTAGTTTCACAATAGCTGTATTGTGTGAATTATCTGACCCACATGGAGGAAAGGAACTAGATTAATATCATGTATTGTAACTTTTATCTTGGGTCTGGGAAGGACTTCTTAAGACCATATACATGACAGTCAGTCATATGCTCATGTGCATGAGCATACAGCCAGAACATGATTGTCGGGAGCAAATATGGTATTATGCCATTTCCTCTATAGAACAGGGAAATAAAAAAAAAAAACAATAATATACACAAGGACATAAACATTTTTCTTATGCCACTGTTCGCCACCTACATTATATTTTTTAACCCCTAATCTACCACTCTGGACATCGCCGACACTATAATCAACATATTAACCCCTAAACCGCCGCACTCCCGCCTCGCAAACATTAGTTAAATATTATTAACCCCTAATCTGCTCTCCCTAACATCGACGCCACCTACCTACATTTATTAACCCCTAATCTGCCGCCCCCAACATCGCCGCCACTATACTAAATGTATTAACCCCTAAACCTAAGTCTAACCCTAACACCCCCTAACTTAAATATAATTACAATAAATCTAAATAAAAATAAATATTATGACCTAAATAATTCCTATTTAAAACTACATACTTACCTATAAAATAAACCCTAAGCTAGCTACAATATAACTAATAGTTACATTGTAGCTAGCTTAGGGTTTATTTTTATTTTACAGGCAAGTTTGTATTTATTTTAACTAGGTCGAATAGTTATTAAATAGTTATTAACTATTTAATAACTACCTAGCTAAAATAAATACAAAAGTACCTGTAAAATAAAACCTAACCTAAGTTACACTAACACCTAACACTACACTACAATTAAATAAATGACCTAAATTAAATACAATTAGCTAACGTACAAAAAAACCCACACTAAATTACAGAAAATAAAAAACAAATTACAGATCTTTAAACTAATTACACCTAATCTAATAGCCCTATCAAAATAAAAAAGCCCCCCCCAAAATAAAAAACCTTAGCCTACTCTAAACTATCAATAGCCCTTAAAAGGGCCTTTTGCGGGGCATTGCCCCAAAGAAATCAGCTATTTCACCTGTAAAAAATAAATACAAACACCTCCCAACAGTAAAACCCACCACCCACACAACAAACCCCCCAAATAAAAACCTAACTAAAAAAACCTAAGCTCCCCATTGCCCTGAAAAGGGCATTTGGATGGGCATTGCCATTAAAAGGGCAGTTAGCTCTTTTGCAGCCCAAAGCCCTAACCTAAAAATAAAGCCCACCCAATACTCCCTTAAAGAAACCTAACACTAACCCCCTGAAGATCGACTTACTGTTCTGAAGACCGGACATCCATCCTCAAGGAAGCGGCAGAAGTCTTCATCCAACTGGGCCGAAGTCCTCAACGAAGCCGGGAGAAGTCTTCATCCAAGCCGGGCAAAGTGGTCCTCCAGACGGGCAGAAGTCTTCATCCAGATGGAATCTTCTATCTTCATTCATCCGACACGGAGCTGCTCCATCTTCAAGACATCCGACGTGGAGCATTCTCTTCATCCAGAGTCTTCTTACTGAATGAAGGTACCTTTAAGTGACTTCATCCAAGATGGCGTCCCTTAGATTCCGATTGGCTGATAGAATTCTATCAGCCAATCGGTATTAAGGTAGAAAAAATTCTATTGGCTGATGCAATCAGCCAATTGGATTGAAGTTCAATCCTATTGGCTAATGCAATCAGCCAATAGGATTGAGCTTGCATTCTATTGGCTGTTCCAATCAATTTAATTGTATTTAATTTAGGTCATTTATTTAATTGTAGTGTAGTGTTAGGTGTTAGTGTAACTTAGGTTAGGTTTTATTTTACAGGTACTTTTGTATTTATTTTAGCTAGGTAGCTATTAAATAGTTAATAACTATTTAATAACTATTCTACCTAGTTAAAATAAATAAAAACTTGCCTGTGAAATAAAAATAAACCCTAAATTAGGTACGATGTAACTATTAGTTATATCGTAGCTAGCTTAGGGTTTATTTTATAGGTAAGTATTTAGTTTTAAATAGGAATAATTTAGTTAATGATAGTAATTTTCTATAGATTTATTTGAATTATGATTAAGTTAGGGGGTGTTAGGGTTAGACTTAGGTTTAGGGGTTAATAAATTTAGAATAGTGGCGGCGACATTGGGGGCGGCAGATTGGGGGTTAATAAGTGTAGGTAGGTTGTGGCGACATTGGGGGTGGCAGATTAGGGGTTAATAAAAATAATGTAGGTGTCGGCGATGTTGGGGGCAGCAGATTAGGGGTTTAATAAGTATAATGTAGGGTGGTGGCGATGTCAGGAGCGGCAGATTAGGGTTAATAATTTTATTTTAGTGTTTGCGATGCGGAAGGGCCTCGGTTTAGGGGTTAATAGGTAGTTTATAGGTGTTAGTGTACTTTTTAGCACTTTAGTTAGGAGTTTTATGTTACGGCGTTGTACAATAAAACTCTTAACTACTGACTTTAAAATGCGTTACGGATCTTGGAGGTAGAGTGTGTACCGCTCACTTTTTGTCCTCCCAGGACAGACTCGTAATACCAGCGCTATGGAAGTCCCATAGAAAAAAGACTTTACGAAGTTTACGTAAGTCGTTTGCGGTAAGGCCTAAGAAGTGTGCGGTGCCCCTAAACCTGCAAGACTCGTAATAACAGCGGTAGTGAAAAAGCAGCGTTAGGACCTGTTAAAGCTGCTTTTTCATCTTAACTCACAACTCGTAATCAAGCCGTATGTTTTTTTGTTTTTGTTTTATTTGAGGCAAAGAAACCACTTGAATTGGATATTCCTTGTGGATTGTATATATCCTTATAATAATATCCGTATTGTTTCACTTTTTATTGTTTATTATCATTACACCAAGTGAATTTTGCACTTACTTGTTTTGTATTTAAAATATGCATTTTTGTGATTGGCTGATGGCTGTCACATGATGTATTAGGAAGGGAAAATGTAACTACCTTTTGATATTTGTCAGAAAAAAATCCACTAATTTATTATGCTTTTATTGATTATGCTATTCTACTGTGTTTACTGGTCCTTTAAAGTAATTTGTAGCCCTTTTTAATCACCTTATACCATCTATCTTTGAGCCCTTATAAGTTTTTATTATTTTTTTTAAAAATAGTTTTAATCCGACAGTGGTTTATTGAGTGTAATTGTATTTTACATTTATATTTGACATAGCTGATTTTTGCCTGCTGAAACTGCCACCTATATTGATCTTGTCAATACTAAAGCTAAAAGCTGTGTAATTAAGAGGTAGGGGTAGAGGGGGTAAATAAAAAAGCCCAGCCAATTTGAAATAGAGTCCCTGCAGTTGCTTTGAATACAAAAACGTATCAGCTGCTTGCCTGAATACAGGGTGTAAGTGTAAGCACCTTGGGTAGTACTTGCTGATTGGTAGCTACATTAGCCACCAATCAGCAAGTGCTACCAAGGTGCTGAACCAAAAATGGGGCCAGCTCCTACTCTTACATTCCTGCTTTTCAAATAAAGATACCAAGAGAATTAAGAAAAAATGATAATAGGAATAAATTAGAAAGTTGCTTTAAATTGCATGCTCTGTCTGAATCACAAAAGAAAAAAAATTAAGACCTAGAAATTCATGTTGTATCTTAAAAAAATGAATATCCAAACACCAAAATATTTGCTCTGTGTGGTAATTTAGTTTGTAAGGGACATGCGCACTTTATGGCTTAACCCCTTCTCTACATGGACTTTCAGAGAAGAACTTGCCTAAAACACAGAAGATTTTTTAGCATTTTTGTTATCACTCCAACTATACTATAATTGGGTTTGTAATGTCCGTCGCTGTCAGCAGTTGCGCACGCATCCTCAAAGGATTGTTGGATGTGCGCACAGCCACCTCAGCACGAGACAGCTTCAGGAGCTCCTACTCTCAGCTGGAACATAGCTCCTGAAGCTTCAGGCATCTGCCACATATGGGAGCCGGAGTGGCAATCAGTGCTCCGCCTCCATATAAGGCCAGATGCCTGATCGTTACAGACTGTGACACTGTGTGTTTCACCATCTGTATCGATCTTCTGCTGGTGCCGGCGGGAGGTGTGGCGAGTGGGAGTGCCCTAATACAAAAAAAAGAGAGAGAGAGCAAAAGAGAGGGGAGAGAGAAAGCAAAAGAGAGGGAAGAGAGAGAGCAAAAGAGATTGGGGAGAGCAAAAGAGAGAAGAGGGAGAGAAAAAGAGAGGGGGGGAGGGAGAGAGCAAAGAGGGGGGGAGAGAGGAGCAAAAGAGAGGGGGAGAGAGAGAGCAAATGAGAGGGGGGAGAGAGAGCAAAAGAGAGGGGAGAGGGAGAGAAAAAGAGAGGGGGGAGAGGGAGAGCAAAAAGAGGGGGGAGCAGGAGAGCAAAAGATAGGGGGAGAGGGAGAATAAAAGAGAGGGGGGAGAGGGAGAGCAAAAGAGAGGGGGAGACAGAGTGCAAAAGAGAGGGGAAAATAGAGAGCAAAAGAGAGGGGGAGAGAGAGCAAACAAGAGGGGGGAGAGAGAGCAAACAAGTGGGGGGGAGAGAGAGCAAAATATAGGGGGGATAGAGAACAAACAAGATGGGGGGAGAGAGCAAAAAAAGAGGGAGGAGAGAGAGCAAAAGGGGTGGTGAATGAATCCACCTGGATGCAGTGTAAGCTGCATCCAGGTTGATTCCAAAAGAGGCAGGGTGGTAAAAGAATCCACCTGGATCTCTGTCACCACAATAGACTGCCCTTCCGAAAATGGCAGGGTGTTTCGGTGGTTCCATAATCACAATAGACTGCCCTCTGGGCAGACTTTCCCATTAGTTTAAACATAATATTTGTCAAAACTATATATATATGTTTTTTAAGTAGACAACCCAAGGTATTTATTTAGGCCCATTTCGGTACATTTCAAGCCACCATTTCTTTGCCAAATGTGATCATATAAAAAAAAATGTTTTTCACAGAAATTATTTACATAGCACAAATGATTGTAAAAGCATCTCTGGGATCCCCTTTGTTCAGATATAGCAGACATATATGGCTTTGCCATTGCTTTTTGGTAATTAGAAGGACCCCAATAACAGCTTTGCACCAGTATGAAGAATTAAGGCAATTTAAAAAAAAAATATTTTTTATATTTTTTTAATGTTTTCTGCTGTATAGGATCCCCTTACCCTCCAAGCCACCATGATCCCTCCCAAACACTGTCTAACCCTCCCCCCTAACTAGTCTCTGCAATCTTAGGGTACTGGCAACTGGTCTGGCTGTACCTATAAACCTCTTTATATATATATATATATAGATATATGATATATATATATAGTATATATATATAAATATAAATAATTTATTTATTTAAAATGTTTGTGTAGTGTAGTGTTTTTGAGTATCATGTCCCAATAATATAATGTATTTCAAGGTGTTCACTTTTATTTCCCCTCTCTCATCATCAACAAAGTCCAAACTGCGTTACAAACCTCTTTAGAACACCATCTATCACTTTGAGGGCTAGATTACAAGTGGCGCCCTACCTACCAGAAAAAACAAATTACCAAAAAGATAGAAAAACGTTATTCTATACTAAAACCCCAATTAAAAAAAAGTATTACCAGCAAAAATAAAAAACCTATACTAACACTAAACTATAGCAATAGCCCTAAAAAACCCAACACCCTTCTACAAGTAACCCCCCCCCCAACAAAAAAAGACTGTCTAAAAATTGCCCTGGGTATTGCTCTTTTTCTGCCCTCCCCCAAAAAAATAAAAAAACACCCAAAAAAATCCTAACACTAAACCCAAAGATTAACTCACCAAAGTTGAAATCTGGGCGGTGGCGCTCCATCTTCATCCCAGCAGTGCTACATCTTCATCTCTGCGGTGGCCCATCTTTATCCCGGTGGCGTTCTTCTATTCCATCCCGGCAGGCGTCTTTATCTTCATTATCTTCGGTTGCCGACGTTCTCTTCATGCGGTCACCAGCCGAACACTGAATTTTGAATGCAAGGTTTATCCTTTATATAGTATAATAAAGGTACCCTTACCCTTTTCTGTAATTGTAAGTTTTTTTTGTTTTTGTAATAATTATAACCTAATCTGCCGTGCCCGACATCGTCGCCACCTACATAATGTTTTAATTCCCTATGTCCACTGCTCCCCGACACTGCCCGCAACAGAAATAAACTTATTAACCCCTATACCTCTGGCCCTCCCGTACATCGCCACCACTATCTAAACCTATTAACCCCTAAATGGTCATCCCCCCACATCGCAAATAAAACAAATTAAGCTATTAACCCTAAACATAACATCCACGTAACTTTAACAAAATTACAACATCCCTATCTTCAAATAAATTAAAACGTACATGTAGTAATTAAAAGTAAACTAATTTTAAACTATTAATTAACCTACCCTAACTAATATACTACAATTACATTAAACTACCAATTAAATAAAATAAATAACATATTAAAAAACCTAACCCTACTAAAACTATTTAAATCTACAATTAAACATTATTACAAAGTCTTAAGTACAAAAAACAAACAAACACCTAAGTTACCACAAAAACCCCCGACAAAAGTATGAAAATAACAAACCAAATTATCAAAAATAAAAATTACACCTAATATAATAGCCCCCAAAGTTAAAAAAAACCCTAGCCTACAATAAACTACCAATGGCCCTTAAAAGGTTTCAGCTCTTTTACCTGTAAATAAAATAACTATCTAAAATAACTTAAGCTACCCATTGCCCTGAAAAGGGCATTTGTATGGGCATGGCCCTTAAAAGGGGCAATTAGCTCTTTTACTGCCCAGACCCTAATCTAAAAATAAAACCCACCCAAAAAACCCTTAAAAAACTTAACACTAACCCCCGACGATCCACTTACAGTTATTGAAGTCCCGCTTGAAGGATCCATCCAGCCGGCGAAGTCCTCATCCCAGGCGGCAAGAAGTCTTCATCCATGTGGCAAGAAGTCTTCATCCATGCGGCAAGAAGTCCTTCATCCAGACGACATTTTCTATCTTCATCTATCCGGCGTGGAGCGGGTCCATCCTGTAGACATCCGGCGCGGAGCATCCTCTTCATACGGTCGCCGCCGTACACTGAAACTTCAATGCAAGTGACGCCATCAAAGATGCCGTCCCTTGCATTCCTATTGGCGGAAAGATTTCAATCAGCCAATAGGAATTAGAGCTGCTAAAATCCTATTGGGCTGTTCAAATTAGCCAATAGGATTTGAGCAGCTCTCATTTCTATTGGGTGTTCCAATCAGCCAATAGGATTTGAGCAGCTCTCATGTCTATTGTCTGTTTCAATCAGCCAAGAGAATGAGGAGCTCAAAACCATTTAAATAAAATGTTGATTACATTGCATAGTTTATGGGAGGAGACGGCAGTTTGAGTGGCTAACACCTCAGTGTAGAAAATAAAAATAAAAAGTCTTCACAATTAGATAATGGAAGAAAATGAGAAAGTCTTTAAAACTGCATGCTCTATCTAAATCATGAACGTTTAATTTTGGCTTTAGTGTCCCTTTAAAGTCACATAAAACAGTAAACACATTTATAAGGTTAGTAGTGAGGTTATTCCTTGCCTCCCTCTAGTCATGGTGGGGTGCCGCCATCTTCAAAGCTATCTTTTACTGCATTTCCAGTGCTAACCTATTGCATATGTTGCAGCAACTCTCCTTCAGATACCTGAGGTGTCACCTAGGTTTCATAATGGCAGCACCCGTGATTAGAATGAGGTGGCAGTGAATTGTAGTTTAGTGTTTAGTGTCCCTTAAATATGGTGAAATAATTTTTCAGGTGGTTGAAATGCTTGCCTATTTTAAGGGGGGGTGTGTGTGGGGTGGGTGACCTAAACACCCCTCTATATTGAAGAGGCATACTTATGGATTCTAGTTTAAAATTTTATGGAAGAGGAAGTAGGACAACAATATAATATATAAATGAAAGCTATGTCAGGTGTACATTTACTTTCAACTTGTAATACGAGTGATACATCCGGACACACCCAAAAACAGCCACGATAAACCCCTTTTCGCATGCGTGTAACTGTTACGCCCACTCCTAATCTGGCCCTTAAATAGCTTTCCCCAATTACAGATCTCAACCCCACTGAACAGCTTTGTGAAATTTGAAAAGGTAAAGTTCTTTAGACACTTCTCTGCGATGATCTAAAGGAGTTCAAGATTGATGTGTATTGTAAAATTTTGTAGAATCAGAATTAGCCAGAAAGAGTTACAGCTACACTTATTTAGGGAATAGTGGTCATACCAATATTGAGAGTTTGGGATTTTAGTATGTGCAAATAAACATATTGTTTACTTTTACTAGTGGAAATTATTTCTTTGTGTTAGAAATATTGTATTCCCTTTTCTTAGTTCAACTATAACCTCATAATATCGATCAGTGTCACTCTCAAACCCTTACTGTTAAGTGGTGTTTTAATGTCTCATTGGCATACAACATGCGCCAATCAACAGAACATACATAAAGAATCATTGGCAAACACGTGTGCATGGCATCATTGCCATTCAAGTCTGTACACTCAGAAAACAAGGCATCAGTTGATCTTGCAATGGTTGGTTAGCAAGCGAAAACAGAGGCCTGGCCAGGATACCTTTGTCTTTTAAAAGTAGAAATATATGGGGAAAAGAAAGAGTGAACAAATAAATATGTCCAAAATTAGTTTAAGAATGATTTTTTGCCATATGTGTACTATATAATAACTACAATACTTTTAATGATTATATTTTCCACCTATGGACGACTTAGCAATGTTTGTTAGTCTAGATGAAATGCGGGGTCAGGCACTGCTTTATAACTTGTACAGCTAAGCATGGGTCTCAGCACCAGTGGCATCTCGTGTTACATCACCTATGCTTACTGTACATGGGAAAGTCATAGAGGCACACAGTCACACTGCATTCTTGACAGTGATATGATTGGTAGATGATAGTGTCAAATTAAAAGTAATGGGAACATAGTAGTTTATAAAACTATAAAAGGAAAAAAAGGGCATATTTTAAAAATGAACTTAGCATTTATAATGTTGCCTATTTGCTAATCCAATGTGAAGCTCATGTGCTCTGCTGATTTGATTTCCCCTTAATGTCCCAGTAATGAAAATGTATTTGCTTTATATAAATATTTATATCTTGTAACTAGTATCCAAGAAGTCTCTGAAATATTTTTGATAACTCAAGTAACTGTTTGAGAAAATATAGTAAAGATAGGCCAGCATGTATATTTAGTGGAGAAGCACAGTGGTTTGATAAGGGATGGGCGAATGTGGTTTATATCCGAATTCGAATGTTAGAACAATGTTATTGTAGAAATTCGATTTACATAATAGAATGTTGATAAGAACGAATATCTTAAAATTCGATTTTCGAATGTTATTTACAGTTTTCGAATGTCACATTCGAATTCGAATGTCACATTCGAATTCGAATGGTCACATTCGAATTTGAATGTTAACATTTGAATATCACATTCAAATTCGAATATTACATTTTATAAAACACAATTGTAGACTAGAAGACACTATTTCGAATGTCACATTCGAATCGAATATCACATTTGGAATTGAAATGTCACATTCAAATTCGAATATTACATTTATAAAACAAAGTATTAGACTAGAAATACTATTTCGAATTCGAATGTCACATTCGAATTCGAATATTATATTTCGAAATTGAATGTATACAGTAGCTAAACATTCTATTATTCTAACGTATATTTTTGAATTTTATGGAAAAATTCGAAAACGGAAAATTCGAAAATAGAATGTTAGAATGTTATAAAAAAACATTTGAAAATCGATTTGAATGGAACGAATGTAAGCAAAATTCGTTTTAAATTTCGAATTTTAGAAACATTCGCTCATCCCTAGGTTTGATACTTTGGGAGTTTTTGCCAGGATGTGATTTAATTTATTCAAATTAAAGTGTATTCTACATGTATTCCATCTAGCAATTTCTAAACATAAAAGCTTGTAGTGATCCAATCATTGATGGATGTGAAAAGTCCAATTAATCCTAACTAGGGATTGGCGAATGTTTCTAAAAATTCGCAATTTAAAACAAATTTTGATACATTTTTTTCGTTCAAATCGAATTTTAAATGTTTATATAACATTCTAACATTCTATTTTCGAATTTTCGTTTTCGATTTTTCAATAAAATTTGAAAATATTCGTTTGAATAATAGAAACTTTAGCTATGTATTCATTCAATTTTGAAATGTAATATTTGAATTTGAATGTGACATTTGAATGTAACATTCAAATTCAAAATAGTATTTCTAGTCTACAACTGTGTTTTAGAAATGTCACATTCGAATTCTAAATAGTATTTCTAGTCTAATACTGTGTTTTAGAAATGTAATATTCAAATTCAAATGTCACATTCAAATTCAAATATCACATTCAAATTCGAAAGTGACATTCGAAAACTATAAATAACATTCGATAATAGAATTTTTAAGAATATTCGTTCTTATCAACATTCTATTATGTAAATCAAATTTTTACAACAACATTCAAATTCAAATATAAACACATTCACCCATCCCTAATCCTAACTGGTGCAAAATAATTCTTTATGTTTATAGCATAAGATACAAATGGGATTGGATCTTCAGATAATTAAGGTAATATATCATTTTCATTACATATTTTATTTAGTTAAGAAGTTTTTTTTTATTGTTAACCAACAAGAGGCACGTTAATACATTAATGCAGGATAAAGCAAAACATAAAAAGTTTTCAACTTCTGTGAACATAAATACAAAGTTACAAGACAAATCTACTAAAATACAATCAAAGACTGTTTTAATGGCTTCAAAATGTGACACCCATGACAGCCCTAGCCTATATCCCATATGTACCTATTGTTGGAATTTTTATCTGGACAAAAGTAAAGCACATCAAAACAAAATAAAACAAGATGCAAAAAGAACAAAATTAAACCAGAAGAGAAAAAAAAATGGGAGGGGTAGTGTCCTCTCAATCCTTTCCCTCCCTAAACATCTAAGGTCTCTTTATAATATCTCTTATAGTAAACATAAGTCTATTAATATACAAGGGGGTATTCTGCTCTTATTATAGCATTCATTAGGTATTCAGTAGAATGGAGAGGGTATATTATTTTTTTCTGAGTTTCAATTGGATATGATTTATACAATTACCCCATTTTTTGAAAAAACATTCTATCTCTTTATTTTGTACATGATCTAAAGTACAGTGTTCCAGGATCATATGGTTAAATAACTGTGATTTAAATTCTACTACTGAGGGGAAGGGGTTTTAGATCCATTTTTTTAAAATCAGGTATCTAGAAACTAAAATTATTGTTTCAATTAACCTTATCTCTTTATATTTTGTGTTTTTTGGTAGTAAAAATATTACAGATTCCTGATCCACCTTTAGTTCTTTCTTTATAATTTTAGACATCTAAAAACTTATTTTATTCCAGAACTGCCTAATATGGGAGCATTCCCAAAAATAGTAAACAATATCTGCCCTTGAACTTTGGCATTTTATATATTTATCTAAGACTTTTTTTGCCCCATTTGGACATAATTGCTGGAGTAAGATATGTCTGGTGTAGAAAATTTATATGGGCCTCTCTGTAATAGCTAGATTTGGTTGTTTTCAACACTCTAGAAATATAATTTGCATTATATCTATAATATTTCGAAGAAACCTTTAATATGCCATTTTAGCATTATAAGGTTTAAATTGTCTCTTCCCTCTTTTTTCAATAATGTTCTGTACCAATTTTATATGGAATAATCACTCTTCTTATATCTAGTCAAATTTTCACTAATTAATGTCCATGTCCAGTCTTCCCCATTTGATAAGCATAATTTATTTACTAGGCTCCTCAGTTAGAGATATGCATAAAAGTCTTTTGTATGGATATCAAATTCATTTCTAAGATCTGCGAAAGATTTAAGTACTAAACTACTGTCATTTATCTCAAAAACTTGTATCACATATATCAAACCCATCCTTTTCCATATATGGAAAACTTCAGACTTTAGTACTTCAGGAAGTAAGGGGTATCCAGTAATTGTAATATATTTCTAGACTAGATGAATTAGACCAATTAATTTACAATATTTCTGCCAGGCTTTAATGATTCCCTGCACAGTACTCAGAATTTTTCTTTGGACATATCTTTATTTCCCATGTGTAACAAAGCTTTTCATGAGTAAGGTTTCACCACTTCATCCTCTAATTTCCTAGAGGTATAATATTCAACATCTAGTAACCATTCAGCTGCAATTTTTACTAGACAGGTTAGATTATATTTTTCTATATCTGGGAATGCAAACCCTCCATATTCTTTGGATTGTGAAAGTTTTTACAGCCAATTTTTCTTTCTCTTAGCATTCCAGAAAAAAATCTGACATACATTTATTAAAAAAATTAATATCTTTTTTCTTAATTATAAATGGTAGATTTTGAAGTTTATAAAGAATTTTTGGGAATAATATAATTTTAACTACATTTATTTTACCTATTAATGCTATCGGCAGGTGTTTCCATATTTTTATATAATCTTGGATTTTTTGTAATACTGGTTTAAAATGTATAATCGTACCAGTTTGCTGGGTTCTTACTGAGATAGATACCCAGATATAATATTTGGTCAACTATTTGGAATGGACTTGTTTTAATTGAATCTTTAGATTTATTTAACCATAGGAGTTCAGATTTTTTAATATTTACTTTACATCCTGAAAAGGAGCCATAGTTATTAATAATTTCTAACAATATGGGAATATTTTCCTTTGTATTACGTACAAAGATTAATAAATCATCTGCGTATAACAAGACTTTTTCTTCAATATTCCTACAAATAGCTCCTTGTATTACCTGTCGTAGTTTTATCGCTAATGGTTCTATGGAAATATTAAAAAGCAAGGGAGATAGGGGACATTCTTGCCTTGCTACCCTTTCTAGACCAACTTTAGGTGAGTTTAAACCATTTACATATATTATTGAAACTGGGTTGCTATAGATTGCTTTCATATAATTTACAATATATCCTAAGAAGCCAAATTTATCCAAAGATGTAAATGTTCTTTTTCATTATAAAATACAAATGCATGATTGGTGAGGGTAGAAGACTAAGATGAACAATTCCATTTTTTTTTTTTTATTTATAATGTGTCTTTCCTTATGGAGTGACATTAAATATTGTCTTGGGGGCCAATTTATTACAGTGCGGACAGACGACAGATGATGTAGAGTATCATGTCCATCGCACATCACTGTCAGCATTTACGATCGGGTTGATCATAAATGCCCGATCGTGGTGAACTGCTTGTGCAATGCTGCCCCATGCAGATTAACGGCCAATCGTATAGGAAAGGGGCGGATTGATGTCCGCAGCCTCAGAGCAGGCAGACAAGGCTCATGCGGAAACAGTGGCATCAAGCTCCATTGGCTGATAATTTGGCCCTATTGATTCAATAAAACTCAGGATTGGCCTTAGCAGACAAGAGTTCACATTAAAAAATCATAAATATGAGGTGTGTAACTTTGCAAGAGCTTTGTTCCATACAGAATTATATACCCTTCACCATTTACTGCATAATAAGGGCAACAGGCATAATTTTAAATATCTACATAGAAATGGCTACATATGCTTATTCTTGCTATTCACTCCAGAAACACAGTGAGCATCCCAAATTGAGTTTTTAAGCTTTCAGTAAGGCTTTATACTTCATGAATACTGTTAGGAACCTCACATTCCTAGTAAGGCTTCTTCATAAATATGGCACATTGATCTTGTGAGTTAATAAAGTGTTTCATTTTTGTCTTATATAATCCTAATAAAAATAAAGCAAATGCAAATATATGTATATAAGATTTTGTAATGTGAAATTTCAAATTCCACTCAGCTTTTTTTTTTTCTTTCTTTTATTTATTGTCTATTAGTAGTGGATGTTTACCAATTATTCATCCCTTCTGAATTATATCACAATATAGCAAACTGGTCTGTATTTTGTATGTTTACAATGAGTATGTAGGCTAATATGTATGCATTTATGGGGGGTTAACTTTTTTCTTTCTTTCAGTCTTTTACTAAAGGAAGCAGACAACTGTAAAGAGACAATCATTATGTATTTATCCATTACTATACCTGTGACGAACCAAGGTTATCCAACCCTGCGCCAGTCACTTATTTGGCACAGAAAGGGTTATCAGCCCCCTTTTACTGTCACTAATAGGTCACAATCTAGCCACACCAGGCAAGCTTGTGATTCAGTTTAGTGGGTGCAAGGGTTAACCACACTCCCTAGTCTGTACTAGATATAAGAGAAATGCCCCAAACTCCCTTTTAATGCCACCCACACTAAACCAACAATCCTATAGCTCCAATTCTGCCACAACTTAAAATTTATTAAAGGGGAAATCCTAAGAAAAAAACCCAGAATTTACACATTAACTCTCTAAATACAATTTAGCAGAAAATAACCTAAATTATACAGTTCTAATATTCCAGTCTCTTTCAGTAACGTGGTTCAATTATTAGACAAAGGCCAAACTTAATAAAGGAATTATTTATTATGCCAAAAATATTATGCACAATGCATTATTAATAAAAAGTTGTTACAAATAAAATTACACATGCAAACAGGTTAAAATAAAAAGAGGAGAAAAATAGATTGAATACTTTCCTAGTCTCAAGATCTGCACCAGGGGAATGGCAGAAAGCGATGGATTCTTACTCTTGTAGAACAGCTCCCCTTGTAAGAATGACAATCTTATTGTTAAGAAATAAGATTCTTCTACCTATTTTCCATAGATCAGGTTGACTGACCACACCCTCCTGGGCAGGCTAAGAAACCCCCCTGTCTTTATGACCTTCAATAGACTAATTTCTTGCCTGAAATTATACAATCCATTATAATTTCTGCTAGGTAACTCCACTTCCATATATACATATCAGGAATCTCCTAGTTTCATTGGGAGAATCAATTTGATACCAGATATGAGATTTCCCTTCATTTAATGTCATTACAGTTTCACACACATATGTACATAATATACCAATGTCCTTTCAGTGACCTGGTCAGTTTTTTGTGACTGAGGTCCTGTTTTGCATCATGCATTCTACTGACAGGCTAAGCCATAAACTCTATCCTGTGTATTTCTGAAATTAACAGCTTGAGGGGCTTTATGACTCAATGCATACACAATAACATTTGGTGGAGTGAGCCTTAGAAGCTATTTATGAGGCTCCTGGCACTTCAAAGAAAACACAAGTCACAATTCTTCTTGAACAAAACAAATAACTGTTTTGAGTTCAAGCTACACAGAATTAACCCCTTCTTAGCTAAATCCGGAGGTTTTCGTGACAATACCCTATATAGGTCCATATTAACACTGCAGCCTGATAGCTGTATAGTTGGATAGAGATGAATTAGGCAGGTTTTTCTGGGGGGTTTTATGTGAGAGTCTTTTTGTTTTAAATAATATATTTTCACACTCTGTATACACACATACACCAACAGAACATCAGTTTAGGCTTTTTATTGAGTACGTTTTTTTGTTTTTTTTAGAAGCTAGTGGTGAGTAGGGATGGGGTTACTGAGCGAGTCATGATAGGAAGGAAGATGAGAGAATGGAAATAGGCTGTGGGATGAGGGAGAAGAGGGGCTGAGAAAAGAGGATGAAATAGACAGGGAAAAGGGGTCTGAGATGAGTAAGACTAGAGTGCTATGGAGGGGCAGAGAAAGAGGAAAAAAAAACTAATTACAAATAAAATGAATTGTATTCTTCTAATATTAATAATAATAATAATAAAATATAAAAAAGCTCTTGGAGGCTAAAGAGTAGGGTGCTCTAGCATTAACTTTTTTTTAATGAAAGACCTATATATAATTCCTGTTCTATTTTTTAAAAAAAAGTTAAGTTGTTTTAATAGGCCCTTTCTAAGAATGATATATTATTCAGTTTGATGCCCCTTTTAAAAACATACTTCTATTAGTTTAATATTTAAACATGTTCTTATTTTGCTTTAAAAGCAATACAAGTAGTCCTAGGTAATGCAGAGATTTGTAAAATATCATCTTTAGGTTCACCTCATTTGAGAATATTTTTATAATATGAATAGAATGAATTCAATATGGCAAGCTTATTAAAGTTTACCCGATGGAAAGATTGCTACAAAAACAGCTGTGCCTGGATTATATATGAAAAATTTTTTATTTTTTTCCTAGTAAATTTTAAACTATTGTTTGAAAGAATAATTTCATTCCTGGGAGTTTTTTAGAAATAGAAATTTAGTTTCTGAAAGTGTTTAGCTTGTGTTGTACTCAAATGTAAATGAGACCACAGGGTTTTTCTTGCATCTAAAGGATGCATGTAGTGAAATGTGTAACTGAAAACAGTACTCAAATGCATGAAAAGTAGGTGAAATCAGGGCAGAAAGAGGTCATAGAATTAGGTTTGCAATATTAGCAGAGCAGCCTGTAGTTATAATGCTAACAATCACAATACATTATATATGTCTTACATACTAAATTGTACCATTTTATCTTTTCCTTCCAAAAATAACATAAATATATATATATATATATATATATATATATATATATATATATATATATATATATATATATAATGAGATTTGCAAAAGCTTAAAGGTCCACTCAACACAGTAGAATTTAGTAATTTACATATAGACAATAAAAAGACAATGCAAAAGATATATTTTATAATATCACATAGTAGACACACCTGTTAAAGGGAAATTTGCTCACACTTTGGTAAATATGTTCTGTTGTTTAATAAATAGATTTCTCACCCTGTAAATACCCCTATGACTTGCCACTGAGAGTATAATTTGCCCAAATTCTCTATTCATGCGCAGTGTCCTTGCTCTGCTCTAAAAATGTAAAAAAAAAACATAAAATATATATTGATGTACATTGAAAAAATATTTAATGCACATTGATTCAATGAAGAATTTATGCTATATCCATTCTATAGAAACTAAAATAAATGTTCAATGGGCCATTATTTCTATCATTCAGCTATGCTTTTAGCATTCACCCAACTCGACTTATAGGGGTAGATTTATCAAATGTTGGGCAGACATGATCCACTGTAACAGATCATGTCCGCCCGACATTGATAAATGTAGACAGCTTATGCTGTCTGCATTTATCATTGCACAAGCATTCCTTGCGAAATGCTTGTGCAAGGGCGCCCCCTGCACATTCATGGCCAATAGGCCGCTAGCAGGGGGTGTCAATCATCCGCCACTTCAGAGGTGGTGGATTAGTTAAGGATCAGGGGTATTACGACCGCTGCTTCTTAACTTATGTTTCCGCGAGCCAGAAGGCTTGCACGGAAACAGCAGCATACGCTGCATGGTAAATCTACCCCATAGATGGAAAATCCTAATTTATTGTCACAATATAATTATTTACTTATATAGATCACTTTATATACAAATTTGACATTACCACACGTTTACTAGTCCCTGTAAAATAAAAAATTGAAGCAGTCCACCCCCTATATTTAATATTAATAGATCAATACCTTTTACACCTGACAGTTAAATCATAGTGATATTAGTAAAATACAAATGTTTAACAGTGTTAGAGGATGTGGCTGTTTGTTGGGTACTTCATTGCTCTGTAAACCTACGGACCACAATTCACTTCTGCTGGCCACTTGATACCATCGTAGACAACAAAAGTCAAGTGTAATTGTCTCACTGTAACTGATAATGAGATTAGGCAGGTACAGTTGTTGGAGATGTAAGTCAAGCTAATGATGAGGGGCTATGGTTTTAAGGAAATATATGTGGCTATCAATATTTACTTAAGGAAGCATGTGAAGGACAGCTGTTTAAAAGGTCTAATAAGCATGGTACAGTAAGAGATTACAATTTCTGATAACGTTTATTCCTTATCAGTTCATTCCTTTCATATCTATTTCCCAAAGGTGCTTTATTATTGTTCCAGAAATTTACAGGATTTACTACTGAAGGCTGATCCCAAAAAACAACTCAAAATCAGAAAGTGACTTAGCTATATAAAGCTAAACTTGTTTGTTACAAATGTGAAGACTGTGTGGCCTATAATATTCTTACAGAAGGCACTTTTCAACATCCACATTTTAATAAAAAAAATCTTGATTTGCCTTTGTCTTTTGTCTAAGACATTTCACAGGTTTTCCCAAGCATAGTATAGAGTGTCTAGCTTATTTACTATGTTATTTGATCACATCCTGAAACAGGGAAGAGGTGGTGACTGTGGCCTTTAACTTTTACGGTTGGAGAAAAATTGAATCTAAAAGCTGGATAATGTGGCCTTAATTATTAATCCCAATTATTGTTCTGGATTTATGGAATGTGTATCTTTTTTTTTTTTTATGAAATTATCATCAGATATGTTTTTGTTGATTGTCACTATTTTCAATGCCTATTGATATTATACAGTATGTCGTATACTGCAATATTATATTACATTGCCTCTAGGGACAATTATGGTCCATTGCAAATATTTGTTATATTTTGAGATATAAGTAACTATTTTATTTCTGCTTGCCTCTTTGTAAATATTAAGATACATGGGGGCCGATTTATCAAGCTCCGTATGGAGCTTGATGCCCCCGTTTCCACGCGAGCCTTTAGGCTCTCCGGAAACAGAAGTTGCTCCATAACTTGTCCGCCTGCTCATAGGCCGCGGACAGAAATCAACCCGATCGAATACGATCGGGTTGATTGACACCCCCTGCTAGCGTCCGATTGGCCGCGAATCTGCAGGGGGCAGCATTGCACAAGCAGTTCACAAGAACTGCTGGTGCAATGATAAATGGCAACAGCGTACGCTGTCGGCATTTATCGATGTGCAGCGCACATGATACGCTACATTGTATCATGTCCGCTCGCACTATGATAAATCTACCCCATGGTTTATTCCATCAACTGTTTTTGACTACTAATATGATGACTTTCCCATATTATGCTTCTCACTTCTTGTAAGCGCTATACTTTTTATTGACATGGCACAAGATAAATCTTGCCAATATATTGATAATTATGTAATATTATCGGTAATTTAATTTATATTTTATTGTGGTGATCAAGTCGTCAGTTTTGAATGCAATAGCTTTTGTTGTTAGACATTTTGCAAATTAAGTTAATCTATGTGTTAACTAGTGTAATGTTTTAATTTCCCAATAGTGCACTGTAAGTTTAAATTTCACAATATTCATTTATTTGATTGGCAGACTGTATGCCTCTATCTTGTTGATTGATCAAACTCTTATTTCCTGTGTATGACGTATGTTAATTGGGAAGGATTTGTGCTATTTAGGGCAGTGTTGCTCAGGGATTGGTAATTTGTTTGTTTTGTTTTTCTGCCTCTTACATTTGACAACAGTGCTGGCTGAGAACCAAAGTGTTATGTTTTCTATCTGATTTTAAAATAATTGTAAAATAATTATAAGAATTTTATGTCAAAAACAAAGAAGAAATCATCTATGTATCAGTTGGTGATTGGAATATATATATACTGTATATATATATATATATATATATATATATATATACATATATATATATATATATATATATGTATATATGTATATATATATATATGATGACATTATATACGCACATGTGTGTGTCCATTTCAAGTATTTCTAAATATTGTAATGTAGTACTCCAATATCAAATACTGGGCAAGCCTAAAGGGGCATAAAAGCCAAATTATTTATTTCATGATTCCAACAGAGCATACAATTTTAAGCAACTTTCCCATTTCCTTCTATAATCTAATTTGCTTCATTCTTTTGCTATCCTTTGTTGAAAAGCATACCTTGATAAGCTCAGGAGCTGGGAGCTAGCTGCTGATATATGCCTCTAGTCATTGGCTTACGGATATGTTCAGCTAGCTAAGAGTAGTGCATTGCTGCTCTGTCAATAAAGGGTACCAAGTGAATGAAGCAAAATTGATAAAAGAAGCAAATTGGAAAGCTGTTTAAAATTGTTTTATCTATCTGAACCATGAAAGGAAAATGTTGGGCTTCATGCACTTTTAAGATATATTTTTATCTTTGCACCAAAGATCTCTATTTACAGTTTTCAAGATTTTATTGAGTACTTATTTATTTCTTGAATATTTTTTTAATTTTCCTCAATTAATTTAATTAATTGTTTTTGTTTTTTTCTACACATTCCTACCCTTTTTTATAAGAAACCATTGCCAAGGCAAAATACTTCTAACATAAATGCAGAACAGAGAAAACACTAAGAATTCCGCCTTCATCCGTATTTCATTCTTGAAATCTTATTCTTTCTTAGAGTAACAAACATGTTTCATACATTAAGCTACCAAAACTCTTCCAAGAACATTTTCATTTATTCAGAAGAAGAGTAATGTTGTTACAGCAGTAAGTCATGTATGAGAGAAAAAAAACAGCTTGAAATGTTGTCATCAATAAATGATCCAGTAAAACTGAGAGGTAATGCCAGATGCTATACACCAGGTCCTACTGCCAAATATGGTAGTAATAGGCTCAGAGACTTAAAAACAATCTTTAAATTATGGCTCTGATCCAGGTATGTCTCAATAGGGTATTCATTTTACACATTTAATTTGCAATCCTTCTTAAACATATGTGCCCAATATATACATTGGTAACTGAAAAACACTGACAGAAAAAAAATGAACATCCTACTATATATACAAATCAAAATAGAAATTTCTTTAAGTCATACATTTCCTGAGGCTATAGAAGTGCACAAAATATCTCCTGTTTTTTACATCTAGTTTTATTTATCCAAATACTTTTGTCGCTAAAGCTTTTCCTTTAAAATATAAAAGATGTAATGTCCAAATTCTGATTTTTCCTGTACCAAAAATTGTAGAGAAAGGTTTTCCAAATGAGTATAACAGCTTTGTTTTCAATGACATAGTTTGGTCTTTAATAAATGTAAAGGGATACTTGCCTTAGGCATAAACGCCAATAAAATAAAATTATAATAATGTAATGATGTAATAATATAACATCCCTCATAACAATAGCAGGATAATTGTGAAATATTGGAATTTATTATATAGTAATATATTAGTGAACTTTTTCCAAGTAGTCATATTAGGAATCACTCAATATGCACATATTGGTCTAGATTACAAATATAGAGCAAACATATTAGCGCTATTGAGTGGTAACATCGCTCAAGTTAAATCAATTGAGCTGTTATTCTTGTGCTCAGTTGAAAGTAAAAAGTTTTGCTCGAGCAAAGCCTCAGGCGCGTTATCATCTGGAGGTACAATATGGGGCGAGCTATAAAACCCTGTTTTGGCTTTCGTTCATGTGCTAACCTGAAGGTGTGATAAGCCAATTGCGCGAAAGGTGTATTAAAAAATTGTTCTTCAAATTGTGATTTGTTATTGAATTTGTATTTTTAAATATGCAATGTATATATATATATATATATATATATATATATATACGACCGAAACCGGTCAGACTCAGCTATGCTAACTGCCTAACCACATGGTTTTGTATCTCCTAATACTTTTTTAAGGAATAAAGTGATTTGATTTTATTATCACTTTGGCTCCGTTGGCTCCATTGTATTTATATATATATATATATATATATATATTTAATATAAATCTATAGCTATGTATCAAAATGTTTAAATATATTTAAATATATATATATATATATATATATATGAGAAAAAACTTATTAGAACAGAATCAGTGCTAGGAGACACCGGTACAACAATCTATTCAAATAGTATACAAAAAAATGCAATAAATAAAAACTTATCAATATGTATAAGCAGATATAGTGTATACAACACCACTGATCCAAAAGATATACTTAAATAAACGGATAGTCCACAGTACTAAAATGTCTATTAAAGTCTGCAGGACAGGTTCCAATGTACCGGAAACAAGAGAGTTCGGAGCTTGATAATTCGGCCCCAATGTGTCAATTGTTACAAATGCAACATGAAACGTTATTCTTCTTTCAACAGAGGGAAAATGATTGCAACTAAGTGATTGCGGAAAAGTATTATTGGTCAGTGATCTATCGTTCTATCTGATTACGGTATAGAAAGTCCTATCCCCAAACAGTCACACCTGCATATTGATAAGCTCTTTGGATCATATGTGAAGGCATCCTTGGGGTCCGGTGTGTCTGGGACCAAGCTTCCAGTTTTGAAGGTAGAATCTGAAATATGGTGGTTGCCGCTCAATTAACTGGGGGGATATCTGTGATCCACCTCCCAATGAAGTGCGGCAAAAAAACAAAGAGAAAAACGAACGTAAAACCAGGATTATGTGGGTCTAGTCCGACGCAAGCTTCATGCCTTAGATTTGTACCGCTCACCTGGAACTGACGAGGCTTCAATTATAATCTGAAACAACAGGATTGAAATAGCGGACCTAGGAAAAGACTGATAGCTTGTCGCCTAGGAGTATCACACAGTGATATCTTTATTGCACATTGATTTTAGAATCTTGTACGTTTGTTTTTAAATTTGTGCTTTTGAAGTGGTCATTAAAATTTCTACCCTTAGAGTGGTTTTACGCTCATTTCATTTATGTTTTTATGGACAATAAGGAAATATCTAAGTGACCCCAAACATGCCAGTGTGTGTGTATATATATATATATATATATATATATATATATATATATATATATATATATATATAAAAACATTTTCTTTTGAGTGAAGAACAATCCTATTTCAAGCATTTATATTTTAAAAACAAAAATGGTGTTAACATTGTTTTAAATATACAATATATGGTTTATTAAAAGGTGCTGGACTGGGAAGGGCTCAAAGGATTGTATATATATATATTGATATATATATATGCGTATATATATATATATATATATATATATATGCACATACCTTGTCAGATACCATATACCTTTATAAAACTACTTTTTATACATTTATTTAAATAATAAACTTATATTTCACACACATATATATATATATATTTATATATTATATATATATGTGTGTGTGTTTGTGTATATATATATATATATATATATATATATATATATATATCAGTGTAAAAAACATTTTTTAATATGTTTTGTATTACTTCAGGTCTCAAGTTGCGCTAAATTGTTTAGAGCTGTTATGTGTTGCGCTCCAGCATCTTGTAATTGAGCGATATTTAGCACGGCTGTGATATCCATTGACAGTTTAGGGTTCACCAAAGAGATGTTATTTGTGCTAAACATTCTCTGGTATTTTTTTACTATAGACTTACCAGATTGTGGGCTAATCTTAGTACAAGCCTGCAATATTTATAGCGCACCCTGTGCTATCTATAGCGCTCCACTTGTAATCTAGGCCAAAGAGTAGTTTTGTCAAATACGTTAGCACTGAAATCAACAACAAAAAATTAAAATTATCTGCATATGATAAATAGGATTGAGGAAACCCAATTAGCTTGAGTTGCCGTGGATTCTAGTTCACTGAACAGTATTGTATTATTATTTTTTAACCAGTAATAAGTTTAAATTATTACTGCATAAAAAGCACATAGTGTAAATTATTAAAACAAGCTTTTAATACAAATTGTTTTTTTTTTTTATCTGTTTTTTTTTTGTATGTTGTAAACTTGGAAACAAAGGCTTCATTTGTTGTACAATATCAGCAAGATTAAAGCAAATTCACAATTAAACTTTCATGATTCAGAGCATTCAATTTTAAACAACTTTCCAATGTACATCTAGTATCTAATTTACTTTGTTCCTCTGTATCTTTTGTTGAAAAGCATACCAAGGTAGGCACAGGAGCAGAAATGCACTACTGGAAGCTAGAAGGTGATTGGTGGCTGCACATATATGCCTCTTGTCATTGGCTTAACATGTGTTCAGCTAGCTCCAGTAGTGCATTGCTGCTCCTTCAACAAAGGATTCCAAGAAAATAAAGCAAATTTGATAATAGAAGAAAATTGGAAACTTGTTAAAATTGCATGTTCCATCTGAATTGTGAAAGAAAAAAAATGTGTGTTTCATGTCCTTTTAAGCAAACTATGTAACCGCAGTTATATCAAAGGTACATAACAAAAAAAGTGATATTGGTTCCTTTAAAAAGTAAACTTTAATTCATTTTCATCATGTTCAAGATAATTTAACCCATCCTATACCCCCTTCCCTAAATTTACCTTAAATGGAAAGTAAACACCTAACATATCAACCAAGTCTAAACATTTTGAAAACAAGTCTTGCTTGCTTCAATCATTTTTCAGTTACCAAACTCCATTCACCATTTGTCTTGTTTGAATAAGCCAATCCAAACTTGAGTCTGCAGACAACAAGGCTAGCTACAGTCGATTGTGCATTGTTTTGCAGTTGTTTTCAGTTAAAGCCTATTAGGGAAATATATGTAGCAGGGTTAACCTTGAGAAGTCTGCAGTATGCATTTCCAATTCTGAGAATTAGAAAATCCACAATTCAGCGCTAAATTGCATGAAAAAAGGGGGCAAAATAAACCATGAAAGTATATTCCAAAGTTGTTTTACTATGCATAACTAAAGATTTTGGGCTAGATTACAAGTGGAGCACTAATTCTATCTTTTGATAGGGTGATAACTGCACTAGAAGTAAAAAATTTGCGCTCATCGGGTTGCACTAGTATTATGAGATGAAAGTAAAAATGTGTCGCTCCAGGGCTAACCCGAAGAAATGCAAAAGCCGAACTTACACTATTCAAAAAAACTTAAGCCAAAAATATAGATTTTTGGCTAGGCATAGAATGCATTTAATTAGCACTTGCTGTCCTCTATGTATGGTTTGGGACCTGGAATAGGAATGGAGTAGGTGTGGAGAGACGTAATGCTTACATTAAAATCTAACTTTTATTCAACACTTAAAAATAAAATTCCACATACATTTAAAAACACAAATTGACATAGGCCATGTTCAGAAAGAGACTGGGCAATAAAAATTGATTAAACGTTGGTGAGAGAGTAGACACTTGAAATGGTGTGGATGTGTTACTACTAGAATATCTAGTTATGATAATGTAAACGATGTTGGACAATTTTGTATCCTTGTTTATCATGCATGTATATTATTGAATTAAATAATGCATGTGTATATTGCAGATTTAAATGACTTCTCTCTTTGAGAAAAGTTGAAATAAATTCCTTAGTTATAGGTTGGTAAATAATATCTATATATTGATTACAGTATAGATTAATGTAAGGAATTAGAATATGGAAGCTCAATGTTAGGTATCTACTATCTTTGGCATAGAGAATTGAATGCAATTATTTATAATTGTTTAACTTATGTGCTTGTTTGAATTCTGTGCTCAATGCGCTTAAAAGTAAGATGTATAAATTGTATTATTTATTAGGCGCTGCTGGTATAGCAAGTGGTATACATTTTTAATTACTTATAGTAATATCTCGTGAATAAACCTGGATATGTCTTTACCCCACTGGTATAAAGTTGAATTTAAACAAGCTAGTAATAGCTAGAATGAATCGCTATTATTTCAGTTCTCAAATGATATATAAGTGCTGTCATGTGTTTTTTATCCCATAGGTATATATCTTATAGCGATTTCAGTAGAATTAAAGTTATAACCTTATAGGTTTGGAATAATTGAATTAATGTGGAGAGGCTATATTGGATTATTTTCTATCGCTAATACATAGGATTCGTTTGAGTAGTAACGAATGAAGATCTTAATAGTCATCCAAGATATTTGTTTAAAGCTCTTAAAGTTTTGACAAATATTTGTATTTAATTATACAACACTCTAATGTATAACAAGCAGTTGTTTACTACTGCTCTTTGAACATATCCGGTGATTGAGTATAGATGTTTTTTATATTTTTAGATAAGCTTTGTATTACAATCACCAGCTATAGACGTGAGTTAATTTTAGAGTGTATTTATTGTACAACACTCTAATGTATAACAAGCAGTTGTTTACTACTGCTTTTTGAACATATCCAGTGATTGAGTATAGATGTTTTTTGTATTTTTAGATAAGCTTTGTATTACAATCACTAGCTATAGAAGTGAGTTAGTGTTGGAGTGAAAGCTTGTTTTTACCTTATTTAGAACCGCAGTTTCAAATATTACATGATCTTTATTTGGGTCAGTTTTTTGCTATGCGGTTGCTTATAAGGACGCAGTTATTGTTTGCTTGCAGCTCTTAAGATTGTAACAAATACTTGTATTTATTATACAACACTACAATACATAACAAGCAGTTATATCTTACTGCTCTTTAAACATATCGAGTGATTGAATGTAGATGTTTTTTAATATATTTTTTGGATAAGCTTAGTATTGCAATCACCAGCTGTAGAAGTCAGTTAGTGTTAGAGTAAAAGCTTATTTTTACCGTGTTAAGAGCCGCTTGCTATGCGGTTGCTTATAAGGGAGCGTTAAATATTTTGTACACCACTTCTAATATCTGTTGTTATTTGTAGCAGATGTAATAGATATATGCGTATTTCTACGATTTCAACGGTTTATATACCTGCTAATACATCAAACATTAAATGCGCAAACTTAAAAATATTATTGCTGACTTGTCTTCTTGAAAAAGTGAATATATTCTAGCATAGAGACCATGTGTATCTGGATCTCACTTGCTTATGTTATAGGAAAGTTTTGTTGTTATAAATGGATCCAACAATACCGATATTTTAGTTTTGAATATTGCTAAATTTAATTGGATACCACCATCCCTGAGTTCACGTTATACTATTGCACTTAATACTACGAAAGTGTTTGCATACTACTTCCCCAATGTTTATAGTAATTCCCAGTCTTGAATTGTATACTTATTTTCGAGCATTAATCATATTCATTAGCTCTAGGTTCTATGTCAACTTGCAATTTAAAAAAACATTTAACAGGTTGAAATTAAGATGTCAACCTTTCCCTATCGTGTTTCGCCGTTTACACATTCCGGCTTTTTCAAATTCAGAGCTAAATTACATGAAAAAAGGGGGCAAAATAAACCATGAAAGTATATTCCAAAGTTGTTTTACTATGCATAACTAAAGATTTTGGGCTAGATTACAAGTGGAGCACTAATTCTATCTTTTGATAGGGTGATAACTGCGCTAGAAGTAAAAAATTTGCGCTCATCGGGTTGCACTAGTATTATGAGATGAAAGTAAAAATGTGTCGCTCCAGGGCTAACCCGAAGAAATGCAAAAGCCGAACTTACACTATTGCACGCGAGATAACCTATTCCCCATCACAAGTCAATGGAGAAAAAAAGTGGAAAGAAAAAATTCTAACACCCTACTTGGGCAATAACCCCAATTACCATAATCCCCTACTCTAATAACCCCTAAACCTCCACATAGCCCACCGCAAAGTCCCAACTACACTATTAACCCCTAAACCGCAACCCCCTACATCGCAAAGTCTTCCCTACACTATTAACCCCTATGAGAATGTCCCTCTACAAACGCAAGTTTTACATCGGCTTCTGAAATTCAACTGTTCACTAGACTGGTGTGAACAGTAGGAGAACTATCCAGTATAAGATGACTTCTTACTTGCGGAGGAGGAGTACACAGTGATTTTTTTCCCTATCTGCAAATTATACTTTTAAATCTTGTACGTGCAATTTATGTTTTGCGCTATTTTAAGTGTTCATTAAAATTTTTACCCTTAGAGGTGCTTGGGGCGCTTGTGTTTTTTGCTTCTATTCTCACAGCACTACTTTCGGGAGGAAAGTCACAGGAAACCTCTGTACACACAAAGCAGCAGCCCACTACAAACAACGTATTGGAGGACAAGGAGCCTGCACGTTGTGGGATACAACAGCCATACAATTATTCTTTAAACGCCAATACAGGAAAATATTCATATCAAAAGGTGGGTGATTTGTTTTGAAAATTATTCAAAGCTACAAGTCTCTCATACAGGACTTTGGACATATATACATTTAGACTTTCGGTGTTCCATTGTTACCCTGTTTGATTTAGGAGGACCACATTTGAGAGTCCACTAGACCATTGATATGTACCTTTAACATGTGCAAGCATTTGCTATATATTCTGCTATAGAATGTTCTGAGTTCAGGGGAAGCGCAACAGTTAATATTGATATATTATTAACTATTAACCCCTAAACTGCCAGCCCCCAACACAAAGACTTTGCTACACTATTAACCCCTAAACGGCCAGCCCCGCAATGCAAAGTCTTCACCTCCCTGAAAAGGGCATTTAGCTGGGCATTGCTTTGAAAAGGGCATTTAGCTCTTGTGCTGCCCAGAAAAAAAATCCCTAATCTTTAAAAAAGACCCCAAAATAAAAATGAAACCTAACACTAAACACCAAGATGGTACTCACCAAAGAGGATGGCGGGATTTTTTATTTTACGATTAGAGATTATTTTTTTTTATTCTATCTGGGCAGCAAAAGAGCTAAATGCGCTTTTAAGGCAATTCCCAGCCAAATGCCATTTTCACGGCATTTTTTTTTTAGATAGTTTTTTTTTTTGGGGGGGGGGGGGCTTAATGTGAGAGGCTGGTAGTTTTTTTTGTCACAAAAATAGCTTGATCACGTTAGCGCAATGCCCTACAAAAGGCTGTTTGTAGTTTTGTTTCAGAATAAGTTTTTTATTTTGAATTGGGATTTTTATTTTGGGGTGTGTTTTTTATTTTGGGGTTTTAAAATAGGCATTGCTCTCTTTTATTTTCAGTAATTTGTTTGTTATTTTTTGTAATCGTAGGTTTGTTATTTTTTTTTTTATGTTAGGGTTTGGGGATTTTTTGTTAATATTAGTGGGGTTTGTAATGTTAGGGTCTTTTTAATGTTAGAGTTTTTTATTTTAGTAATGGTAGGGATTTTTTTTTTTTTTTTTTTTTTTTTTTTAAAGGTAAGGTTAGGCTTTTTTTAATTTCTCAGGTAAGTTTTTATTTTTTTAAAGGTAGTTAGCTTTTTTTGGTAGAGGTAGGGTTAGTCTATTTTGGGTTAACTTAGAGGGTGTTAGGTTAGAGGGTTTAACTGTTAGTGGGTTATCTTGCGTCGGGGGCTGGCGATTTAGGGGTTAATAGTGTAGTTTGGACTTTGCAATGTGAGGAGCTGGCGATTTAGGGGTTAGTTGTGTAGAAGCTTACTTTACAGTGGGGTGTGTGGCGGTTTAGGGGTTAAAAGTGAAGAGGTTTAGATTGTGATGTGGGCTCTGGCAGTTTAGAGGTAGTGTAAAGAGGTAATTTTCTGAAGTGGTGGTTTAGGGGTTCATAGTGTAGTTTAGTGCTACTGTTTCCTCCGGTAAATGTGTTAGGTTAGAGGGTTTAACTGTTAGTGGGTTATCTTGCGTCAGGGGGCTGGCGATTTAGGGGTTAATAGTGTAGTGTGGACTTTGCAATGTGAGGAGCTGGCGGTTTAGGGGTTAGTTGTGTAGAAGCTTACTTTGAAGTCTGTGTGTGACGGTTTAGGGGTTAAAAGTGAAGAGGTTTAGTTTGTGATGTGGGCTCTGGCAGTATAGGGGTAGGGTAAAGAGGTAATTTGTGATGCAGTGGTTAAGGGGTTCATAGTGTAGTTTAGTGCAACTGTTTCCTCCGGTAAATGTGATTGATTTTGCGCTATTGCATTTACTTTCAACTTTTAATACAAACCATAGAAAATATGGGGAGTGTAAATTATCGTGACTTCGCGCAAACGAATTAGCAGTAATTCTAACAGTGTGCCACTTGTAATATGGATTTGAGCATAAAGAACACCACAATCGAGTTTATGCTCATTGCATAACTATAGCACTCCATTTGTAATCTAGGCCTTTATATTAAAATCTCAAGGGTTTTTACTGTCCTTTCAACCCCACCAAATAATCAGAAGCTGGATATGGACATTATTTCTGTTGCACATTTTAACTTTTCAATGTCTTCATTGATTTTCTGCAGGTGGTGATTATCACAGCCTTTAACTTAAAGGGACACTCAGGCCAAATTAAATTTCATGATTCAGATACAGCATGTAATTTTAAACAACTTTCCAATTTACTTCCATTAAAAAAAAATGTGCACAGTCTTTTATATTTATACTTTTTGAGTCACCAGCTCCTACTGAGCAGGTGCAAGAATTCACAGACTATACGTATATGCATTTGTGATTGGCTGATTGCTATCACATGGTACAGGGGGAGTGGAAATATACATACATTTGAAATTTATTAGAAAAAATATCTACTACTCATTTGAAATTCAGAGTAAATGCTATTGTATTGTCTTGTTATCTTGCATTTGATTGTTATGCAAATCTACTGTGTTTACTGGTCTTTTAGCAAAAACACGAACGCAAAGCATTTTATTTTACTGCTTTAATAAAATCATCATTTTGAAAAGTAAGTTTTCTATGAACATACATTTCCAGTTAGGGTTTACAGATATCCATTATTCAGCTAGACAGTCTGTATTTAAGCAGACTGGCCATTAACATCTATACAAAAGTACTTGACATTTATATCTACAGTTTTTCTAGTCTCTAGTGGCAGCTAACTTGTTAAGGTCTTGCATGATGCCTCCTGCATTTCAAAAAGTGACCTAGAAACAAGTGACCCTGTGCATGCACATCTCCTTCTGTTACGGGTAGCTAAGGGGTGTAAGAAATAATTGTTGTTTGTTTTTTGTTTTTTTCTGGTAATCATGAGAGTGTAAAAACATTGCTCTTTGTGAAGTACTGGAAATCAAGGGTTGTCAAGTCACTGCTGTTTATATATGGTGGGAGCAAAATAGATCTTTGAGGGGGGTGGCGCCTCCTATCACCTAAGTCCAGTATATTTTTTATATTATATTTGTGTTATCATTTTTATATACTTATAAAGTATTTTAAAGTTTAAAGTTTTTCCTTAAAGGGACAGTCTAGTCAAAATTAAACTTTCATGATTCAGAAAGGGAATGCAATTGTAAACAACTTTCTAATTTACTTTTATCATCAAATTTGCTTTGTGCTCTTGGTATTCTTTGCTGAAAGCTAAATCTAGGTAGGATCATATGCTATTTCTATGTCATTAAGGGCACCTCCTATCTCAGTGCATTTTGACAGTTTTTCACAGCTAGACAGCGCTAGTTCATGTGTGCCATGTAGATAACATTGTGCTCACTCCTGTGGGGTTACTTAGGAGTCAGCACTGGTTGGCTAAAATGCATGTCTGTGAAAAGAACTGAAATAAGGAGGCAGTCTGCAGAGGCTTAGACACAAGGTAATAATCACAGAGGTAAAAAGTGTATTAATATAACTGTGCTGGTTATGCAAAACTGAGGAATGGGTAATAAAGGGATTATCTATCATTTTAAACCATAAACATTCTGGAGTAGACTGTGCCTTTAATATATGGGCTTTGGTGCTGTTTTAATAATTATACAAAGTGTTAGATTAACTTTGAAATTACAATCATATATGAAATACTAAGTTATCTACACTGTTTTATTATCTAAAATGGAATCAATATATGAAGATGTTCCCAGACAAATATTGTTGCTTAAATGCACACTATCATCAGAAATGATTTGTGCTGGCAGCTGGAGACATTTTATTCCTGTAGGGCAGCTAATCACTTCATTAAACATTTACTGTTGACAACAATAAAATTGTCATTTTATTTCACCAGATAAGTAAATCTGGAGAAACAGTAAAGTGTCTTTTTTTCAAAAGGTTGTGTCTACTGATGCTATGGATTTAATTACTACGGGTCTGATTCTAAAAAAGTCGCCGGTCTAGTCCTCATGGGATTCTGTAAGAAAGGGGCTGTCCCTCTGAGTAGCGAGCTGTCGCGCGCAGAAATAATGAGAGCTCTCTGCTATGTAAAAGTTTGCAATGAAGGACAAAGAACATATTAAAGTATGTTTAAACTTTAATATTAAGCCTAAAACAAATTAAATTACGCTGTTTTCAGTGTACTGTATCTTAAATCCTCTGTTTTTTTCATATGCGTAGGATTCCCTTTCAGACAAATTAGTGTTTTGGGTATTTTTTATTAAAGCTTTCCAGCTTTTAGGTTTCACGAAAAAAAACTGTGAAATCTGTAGGGCAAAAATTTGTACAGAATTAAACTTGGATTTGAAAGAAAATTTCATATACGCCAATGAAAAGTCATGTTCAGCCCATTTAAAAAAACAAACAATTACACTGTGTATTTTGTATTTATAAGTATGAATTTCTAAGTGATTTTTTGCATATCCAGTATACTTAAAGTGGCAGTATACACCAATCTTCCTTTAACTGCATGTAATAGGCATTACTATAAAGAATAAAATGCACAGATACTGACCTTAACAGCCAGTATAAAACCATTTAAAAACTTACTTAGAAACTCCCAGTTTAGCTATGTTAAAAAGATTAGTTGGAACACCCACTGCAAGTGGGAAATAGCAGACACTCCCCCTCCCCCTTCCTCTGCATATGAAAAGACCCTTTACACAAACAGAAACAAGCTGGAGTAGGTATACATCAGTATTCTCCTAAAACGTTGGGGCTTGGTTAGGAGTCTGAAAATCAGCACAATGTTATCTAAAAATAAGCAAAACTATACTGTTTTTATGAAAAGCTGTATAGGCTATATAAATGGATCATCTACAAAAAAATCATTGCTAGAAAAATCTAGTGTATAATGTACCTTTAAAGGGATATGAAAGCTAAAAGGTTTATTTTGTGATTCAGACGGAGCATACCATTTTAAAACAAGTTTCCAATATACTTCACTTGTCAAATTTGCTTCATTACCATGATATTCTTTGTTTAAGAGATACCTAGGTAGGCATCTGGAGCAGTACATGGCAGGAAATAGTGCTGCCATATAGTGCTCTTGCAAATGGATAACATTCCTACAAAACTGCTGCCATATAGTGCTCTAGAAATAAATAATAATTGATAATAGAAGTAAATAAGAAAGTTGTTTAAAATCCCCTGCTCTATCTGAATCATGAAAGAAAAATGTTGGGTTTACGATGTGCATATTTAATTTGCTTTATTCCTGTGTAACTAACATTCAAATTTTACGTTTATGGTAAAATATGATTTTTGGTGAACAATTTTGTTACGATGTTTGATGCATATTAACAATACAATTTATTGCTGTGTATTTTTGTGTGAATGGTTCAATTATGCATTTTGTTTGATGTAAATTTATTTATATTACAATTTTCATTGTGTGCTTTTGTAATCTAAGCTTCTCCTTCCCATACGAAAAAGGACGTAAACGCCCCTTAGGGAGACACCCTGTTTTTAGAGTAAAAAGAGGATTTATAGAATGCCACAAGGGAATAGAAGATTTCACCAGCCTCGAGACCTTTACCGATGCTACCACCACAGAATATCTTTGTACACCTAACGCAAAAAAACAAAATACTGGAACGTAATAATACATTGTGCATTCTTCTGAAATTATTATAAAACTTAAATACTAAAGACTTAGGGATAGATTACAAGTGGAGCGCTAAATTATTGAGTGGATATATTATTGAGAGAATTATTACAAGTAGCTGGTTATTGCTACCGCGACCTCGTGGTAGCAATTAGCGCTCCGAAAATTCAACACCAGAAAAAAAGATAATCCCTTTATTACCCATTCCCCAGTTTTGCATAACCAACACTGTTATAGAAATACACGTCTTACCTCTGTGATTACCTTGTATCTAAGCCTCTGCAAACTGCCCCCTTGTTTCAGTTGTTTTGACAGACTTGCATTTTAGCCAATCAGTACTCACTCCAGGGTAACTTCACGTGCATGAGCTCAATGTTTTCTATATAAAACACATGAACTAATGCCCTCTAGTGGTCAAAATGCATTCAAATTAGAGGCAGTCTTCAAGGTCTAAGAAATTAGCATATGAACCTCCTAGGTTTAGCTTTCAACTAAGAATACCAAGAGAACAAAGCAAAATTGGTGATAAAAGTAAATTGGAAAGTTGTTTAAAAAATGTTTTGGACTTGACTGTCCCTTTAACCAAGGATTAGATCTCTGGTTAATTTTCTAAAAAGAAGGCATTTTTTGCGGTCTAAAGTTGGTGGGAGTGGGGTGTTAGAAAAATAAATGGCACAGAATAGTGCCTTTACATTGTGGTCTATGGGAACTGTGTGTTCCCATAGACTGCAATGTAAATATATCTGTATATGATTATATACGTATATATTTATGTGTTATATGTATCTACACATATTAACCACACATAAATGTATATGTATATAATCATATACATATATATTTAAAAATGCCCATCGCTGCGCTACATACCTCCTTCACTGTGCAGGCCTATGGAAGCGCATTCTTGTGAGCGCAATGCTTCCTAGCAATGCGAAGGCGAGCTTGTGTTTGCATTGCATTTAGCTTGTAATACCAGCGCACATTATTGAGTGCTGGTATTACAAAGTGGAGCGCTAGTATCGATGGCATGCAAGCGATATTTAGCGCTCCACTTGTAATCTGGCCCATAATCTTAGAGGATATATATCTTATTTAAAGCTTGTGCCAAATTATTGTGACCATGGTTTCATTTCTTATTGGTGATCCTTGGAATCACTGTTGCATTTGCTTTGTAAGACAGCAAAGTCATTTCCTTCTTATTCAGTTCTTCTGACATCAGCTAGTAATATATGTACACTTATTAGAACATTAGGAAATGTTCATAAAAAATGATATATGCACTAGTCATATCTGAGAGCACAGCTTTACTGTATTACATAATTATATACATCCAGTCAGATTCCTTGGAAAATTTATTTAAACTGTTTATTAAAATTAACCTTCTGTACATTGTGCTCTTTATAATCATAATACAATCTTCACAAACATTTAAACTGGTTTAACAGCTATGACTTACTATATGAATTGGCATTTAAGAACACTAGCTAACGTTTATAAGTTCCCTATGTGTTTGTAAAAAGCGCATCAGCCTATCCTTTGAATTATTTCCATAAACAATGTATATTTATGTTTGTCCCTGAATAAGATTACAGCTTAATGAAGACACTAACCCATACAAATAGGCTAACCCAATTAAAGTTGTTTCAGTAAATTCTCACTTTCTTTTCCACCAGCAATAACGAGGGCCCTCTTAGTCCCTAGAAAGTTAGCTTGATTTGGGGCTGGAGTTATGTGAAAGGGTAGACCACCCATTTAAAGGAAGTTTCCTAATATGTTAGTTGTTTGGTACCAACATATAGGGCTCGATTTATCAAGCCCTTCGCCTGCCTACGACTGCAGGTTCTCAGAAGAGAACCTGCAGTCAGTATTTATCAAGCAGCGGTCATCAGACCGCTGCTTTCTAGACTCTTCCTTGCCTCTTAGGTGGAGAATTTCAATCTCCCCAGTCTCGTCTGACCGGGGAGATTGACAGCGCTCACATGCAATCCTGCCCGCGCACATCCAATAACGAGCGGGCAGAGGGCGGGATTGCACGAGAGCGCAAAATAATGCTTGCGTGCAATCTTAAATTCTGGCAGTGGATTGTAGCTCGCCAGAGGGTAGCTGGGACGGTCAGGGGCGAATATGTACACCCCTGTTCGCCCAGCTTGATAAATCGAGCCTATATAGTTAATTCCCATCTTTCTATTTTTTGCTGATTTTTGAAAAACGGAAAGGGCTTTTTTTAACAAAGTGATCACAATCTTTCTGAGACAAACACAGCCAGAATTGTTAACTCGCATGAAATTTGATCTCCATTTTTCCACAACAGCACTCAGAACTACTTCAGATAATGGATGCCAATTATTGAAATTCCAAATGGGTTAATGGGGTTAATAAAGTCTGTGTGTGTGTGCTTTGCAATTGGATTGAGTGGTGTCTATTATATTAAAGTGGTAAACAATCTAAATTACATTTTATATAGGCATGATCATGTTTGAGTATTGGTGTTTTTCAAACTTTTACTATGTTAAAAAAATTTAAGTTTTTTTAATTCATTAAGAAAAATGTATTTATTTCATGTAATTGGCAAGAGTCCATGAGCTAGGAACCATGCTGCCTGAACACAGTTCTACCAAAGTTTATCTGTTGTAAACTAGTGAAGTAACAGTTGTCATGATAAGCTTTTGAATGCAGAGAAGGTTTCTATTAGTGCTAGTACAGTATCTGTTGTTCCTTCAACATCTAAAGTACATGATATCCCTGTTGATATGAAAAATTATATTGCTGATGCGATACAGAAGGCTATGGCTGCTATACCGCCTTCAAATAAACGTAAAAGGTCTTTAAAACTTCTCATAATACTGATGAAATTTGTAATGACTGACAACATACTGATATATCCTCCTCTGATGAGGATCTCTACTTCAGACATTGACACTGATAAATCATCTTATCTTTTTAAGATGAAGTATATTCGTTCTTTGTTAAAAGAAGTGTTAATAACTTTGGATATTGAGGAGTCTGGTCCTCTTGATAATAAATCCAGTAAGCATTTAAATTCTGTCTATAAGCATACTGTGACTAGTTGTGAGGTTTTTCCTGTTCCTGATGCCATTTCTGATGTGATTGCTAAGGAATGGTCTAAGCCTGGTGCTTTTTTTGTTCCTTCTTCAAGGTTTAAAAAGTTGTATCCTTTGTCAGTGGCTAGATTAGAGTTTTGGGGAAAAGTCCCTAAGGTTGATGGGGTTATTTCTACTCTTGCTAAACATATTACTATTCCTATGGAAGATAGTACCTCTTTTAAGGATCCTTTAGATAGGAAAATTGAATCTTATCTAAGGAAAGCTTATTTGCATTCTGGCTATATGCTCAGATCTTCCATTTATATGGCTGATATTGTGGCTGCATCAACTTTTTGGTTGGATAGCTTAGCACAATGGGAAAAAGACTCTGATTTGCATAGCATTGTTTGTTTGCTTCAAAATGATAATTATTTTATCTGTGATGCTATTTTTGATATCATCAAGATAAATGTTAAATCTATGTATTTAGCTATTTTAGCTAGAAGAGCTTTATGGCTCAAATCATGGAATGCTGACATGGTATCTAAATCTAGGTTACTATCTCTTTCCAGGGCAATAATTTGTTTGGTTCCCAATTGGATTCATTTATTTCCACTATTACTGGGGAGGGGAGTTTTTTTGCCTCCAGATAAAAAGTCTAAAGGCAAATCTAGAGCTTCTAATCGGTTCCGTTCCTTTCAACAGAATAGAGAACAGAAAACCACTCCTTCCCCTAAGGACTCTGGCTCCAATTGGAAGCCTTCCTCGAGTTGGAATAAATCCAAGCCTTACAAAAAACCAAAGCCAGCCCCCAAGACTGCATGAAGGTGAGGCCCTCAATCCAGTTTTACTGGTGGGGGCAGATTGAAATTATTTCAAGACATTTGGGCAGGTTCATTCAGAATCATTGGATTCAGAATATTGTCTCCCATGGGAATAGAATAGGTTTCAGAATAAGACCTCCTGTGAGAAGATTTTTTCTCTCTCACATTCCAACAAATCCTGTGAAAGCTCAGGCTTTTCTGAAATGTGTTTCAGATCTAGAGCTTTCAGGAGTGATTGTACCAGTTCCAATTCTGGAACAGGGTCTGGGTTTTTATTCAAATCTATTCATTGTCCCGAAGAAGTAAAATTCTTTAAGACCAGTTCTGGATCTGAAGTTTTTTAATCATTTTGTAAGAGTCCCAACTTTCAAGATGGTGGCTATAAGGACTATTCTGCCTTTTGTTCAGCAAGGTCATTACATATCCTCAATAGACTTACAGGATGGGTATCTTCATACTCCGATTCATTCAGACCACTATCGGTTTCTGAGATTCTCTTTTTCTAGACAAGCATTACCAGTTTGTTGCTCTTCCATTTGGCCTAGCAACAGCTCCAAGAATCTTTTCGAAGGTTCTCGGTGCCATTCTATCTGTAATCAGAGAGCAGGGTATTGCGGTGTTTCCTTATTTGGACAATATCTTGGTACTGGCTCAATCTTTTCATTTAGTAGAGTCTCACACGAATCAACTTGTGTTGTTTCTTCAAAGACATGGTTGGAGGATCAATTTACCAAAGAGTTCCTTGATTTCTCAGACATGGGTCACCTTTTTAGGTTTCCAGATAGATTCAGTGTCCATGACTTTGTCTTTTACAGACAAGAGACGAATGAAATTAGTTTCTGCCTGTCGAAACCTTCATTCTCGATCATTCCCTTCCGTGGCTATATGCATGGAAGTTTTAGGTCTCATGACTGCAGCATCGGACGCGATCCCCTTTGCTCATTTTTATATGAGACCTCTGCAGCTTTGCATGCTGAATCAATGGTGCAGGGATTATAGTCGTATATCACAGTTGATATACTTAAATCCCAACCTTCAACTCTCTCTGTCCTGGTGGTTAGTCCATCATCGGATTATTCAAGGGGCCTTTTGTTCTTCCTGCCTGGACTGTGATTTCAACAGATGCAAGTCTCACAGGTTGGGGAGCTGACAGCACAAGGAGTTTGGAATCCTCAAGAGGCGAGGTTACCAATCAATACTTTAGAACTCTGTGCTACTATTAGGGCTCTTCAGGCTTGGCCACTATTGAAGAGAGAATTATTCATTCGTTTTCAGACAGACAATATCACAACTGTGGCATATGTCAATCATCAAGGGGGGACTTGCAGTCCTTTAGCGATGAAATAGAAAAAGAGAACAAAAGAGAGGCGCTTTGTGTGTACCAATAAAACCAGATGAGTGAGATAAAAATAGGCCCACAACAGGGTACTCACATTCTGCAGGAGCACTCAGACTGGGTGCTATTAGGTACGGACTGGGTACTCAACAGCAACCCAGCTTGCTGATACGTGTTTCCAGGGGCAATCCAGGAGCCCCCTTCTAGGACTGGAAAGGTGGACTGTCCAGGTGATGAACTTCAGAAGGTCAGGTAGGTGGTGCTAGTGGTATCCAGGGCCCCCACAATAGGCAGGAGCAATCCCAATAATGGGAATAGAGGTGGTGTGTTTGGTAGAAATGATAAGTAGCCGTTCCAAGTTAAGATGTAAAAAAAATTGGTTTATTAAAACAAATTTTTAAAAAGGATTTAAAAAACTGGAACAATAGGATAGGGCAAACAGATCCCTCCCATTCACATGCGACGTGTTTCTCAGCTGTAGTGCTGTTTCATCAGGCATATATGGCAAATTGATCATAACTCTACTATATATACCTACAAACACACCAAACAAATCAATTAAGCAATTAAGCAGTATAACAAGCTCCTGGAGTTCTCCAACAGGGGAGATGTAACAGAATAATGTGATCACATTATTAATTTTACAAATACTTCAATGGTTAAAAAACTCCTTCACATTTTTCTGAACATCACATTGTATTAATTTATTATATTATTTACATCTATATTAGATGCAGGTACACATGTATGAACTTTTGTTGCCACTAGGGATGTGAAGTATATGCTATAGATGAAGGGTTAATAACCTGGGTACCCTCCCCCTGTTGGAGAACTCCAGGTGCTTGTTATACTGCTTAATTGCTTAATTGATTTGTTTGGTGTGTTTGTAGGTATATATAGTAGAGTTATGATCAGTTTGCCATATATGCCTGATGAAACAGCACTACAGCTGAGAAACGCGTCGCATGTGAATAGGAGGGATCTGTTTGCCCTATCCTATTGTTCCAGTTTTTTAAATCCTTTTTAAAAATTTGTTTTAATAAACCAATTTTTTTTACATCTTAACTTGGAACTGCTACTGATCATTTCTACCAAACACACCGCCTCTATTCCCATTATTGGGATCGCTCCTGCCTATTGTGGAAGCCCTGGATACCACTAGCACCACCTACCTGACCTTCTGAAGTTCATCACCTGGACAGTCCACCTTTCCAGTCCTAGAACGGGGCTCCTGGATTGCCCCTGGAGACACGCTGGAAGTATCAGCAAGCTGGGTTGCTGTTGAGTACCCAGTCCACGCCTAATAGCAGTGTCTGAGTGATCCTGCAGAATGTGAGTACCCTGTTGTGGGCCTATTTTTATCTCATTCATCTGTTTTTATTGGTACACACAAAGCGCCTCTTTTGTTCTCTTTTTCTTTGCATAGACGTCTTCCTTTGGTGATGTGAGAAGAGTGCTGCTGTCGTCATATATCCTTGGAATGTTCCCTGTGATTCCCACCTATTTGTCACCTTTTGGGACTGTTACCAACAATTGACTTTCCATTTTGGCTTTCATTGCTATCTGAGACATCTCATAATACACCTTGTATTCCATTTTTTAATCATTATTTATTTATATTGCGTTAACAGTATTTTTTATGGATTTTTTATGTTTTACTTTTCCATTGCTCTAGAGCGCCCCCTATCGAGTTATCTCTTTAGCGATGAAAGAAGTATCTTGAATACTTTCTTGGGCGGAATCCAACTCATGTCTAATTTCTGCGATACATATTCCAGGTGTAGACAATTGGGAAATGGATTATCTCAGTCGTCAGTCTTTACATCCAGGGGAGTGGTCTCTCCATCCATATGTATTTTGTCAGATTGTGCAGATGTGGGGTCTCCCCGAAATAGATCTGATGGCTTCCCATTTAAACAAGAAGCTTCCCAGGTACCTTTCCAGGTCCAGGGATCCTCAGGCAGAGATGAAGGATGCGTTAGTAGTTCCCTGGTTTTACCAACCTGCTTAAATTTTTCCGCCTCTAGTTTTCCTTCCAAGGGTGATCTCCAAGATCATATTGGAACAATCGCATGTGTTTCTGATAGCACCAGCATAGCCTCATGGCTTTTGGTATGCGGACCTTGTCTGGATGTCCAGTTGCCAACCTTGGCCACTTCCTTTAAGGCCAGACCTTTTGTCTCAAGGGCCGTTTTTCCATGAGGATCTCAAATCGCTAAATTTGAAGGTATTGAAATTGAACGCTTAGTGCTTAGTCACAGAGGTATCTCTGACTCAGTTATTAATACTATGTTTTGTTCAGGCTTTAGTTCGTATCAAGCCTGTTATTAAATCAATCTCTCCTCATTGGAGTCTTATTTTAGTTTTGAAGGCTTTGCAGGTTCCTCCTTTTGAGCCTATGCATTGTTTGGGTATTAAACTACTTTCTTGGAAAGTGTTGTTCCTTTTGGCTATCTCTTCAGCTAGAAGGATTTCTGAATTGTCTGCTCTCTTGTGAGTCTCCTTTTCTGATTTTCCATCAGGATAAGGCTGTTTTGCAGACTTTGTTTAAATTTCTTCCTAAGGTTGCAAATTCTAACAACATTAGTAGGGAAATTGTTGTTCCTTCCTTATGTCCTAATCCCAAGAATACTCTTGAAAGATCTCTACATTTTTTGGATGTTGTAAGAGCTTTGAAATATTATGTCAAACTTACTAAAGATTTCAGGAAGACTTCTAGTCTATTTGTTGTTTTTTCTGGTCCTAGAAAAGGTCAGAAAGCCTCTGCTATTTCTTTGGCATCTTGGTTAAAGTTTTTGATTCACAAGGCTTATGTAGAGGTTGGACAGTCTATTTTACAGCTCATTCTACTAGATCAGTCGCCACTTCTTGGGCTTTTAAGAATGAAGCTTCGGTTGATCAGATTTGCAAAGCAGCAACTTGGTCTTCTTTGCATACATTTACTAAATTTTACAATTTTGATGTATTTGCTTCTTCTGAAGCAGTCTTTGGTAGGAAAGTTCTTCAGGCAGCTTTTTTTAGTTTGATTCTTCTGCTTATGATTTAAGTTTTTTTCTTGAAATTTATGTGAATTTTTTTAAGAAAGACTTATTTTTTTGTGGATTTAATTGTTTCAGTGGAAATAGCTGTTTTTATTTTATCCCTCCCTTTCTAGTGGCTCTTCTGTGGTCTCCCACATCTTGGGTATTTCTATCCAGTACATCACTAGCTCATGGACTCTTGCCAATTACATGAAAGAAAACATAATTTATGTAAGAACTTACCAGATAAATTAATTTCTTCTATATTTTTGCAAGAGTCGATGAGGCCCACCCTTTTTTATGGTGGTTATGATTTTTCTATAAAAAGCACAATTTTATTTCCAGTTCCTCTTTTTCTATGCTTTTTTACTCCTTATTTTATCACCCACTACTTGGCTATTCGTAAAACTGAATTGTGGGTGTGGTGAGGGGTGTATTTATAGGCATTTTGAGGTTTGGGAAACTTTTCCCCTCCTGGTAGGATTGTATATCCCATATGTCATTAGCTCATGGACTCTTGCCAATATGAAAGAAATTAATTTATCAGGTAAGTTCTTACATAAATTATGTTTTTCTGCTTTGGCAATATTTTCATCCAAAATCAAGAACATAGTTAGATATTAATTTCCATTTCAATAAAGTGGCCATAACATATCTTCTATAACAGGATTTTAACAGTTCACACTGTAAATTGTGAAATTGAAGTGAAAGTGACAAGGTTTAAAATATTGCCAAAAGTTCCAAACCTCACTGTGTAGAAAGGCTTTGTCTTTGCCGAATTTGTATTATAGTAAGAAGATAGTGTTGAGGGATTCTAGATACTGTAAATAGCATTTTTGTTTTCAAAACACGATTTTTGAAAATTCTATTTAATGTAAAAACTGTAACTTAGAATTATGAAAATGAGAGTATGAAAGAAAAATAAACAATTTAAGAACACCATTGCTAAATGGCATTTCTAGATGTATCTGTCGTGATTTCCATTTCCTGCTGTTCTTGTTTGCTATAAGAGATATCACGTATGTGTCTATTAAATACATATACTGTACATATATAAATGTCTGTTCTGCCTACAAAGGGATTATATAATAATACTGAATATAGATTTAAACCCTTTGGTATTGGGAATTTCAGAGAAAATCTTGGCAAATGTACTTGAGAACGTTTAACATTTTCACTATCACTCAGTTTAACCCCTTAAAGACAAGGCCATTTTTCAATTTCTTACCCTTACGGACCAGGGCTATTTTTACATTTCTACTGTGTTTGTGTTTAGCAGTAATTTTCCTCTTACTCATTTAACGTACCCACACATATTATATACCGTTTTTCTCGCCATTAAATGGATTTTCAAAAGATACCCTTATTTTCCATAATTTCTTATAATTTACTATAAAAAATATAAAATATGATGACAAAATTGAAAAAAAAACATATTTTCTAACTTTGACCCCCAAAATTTGTTCATCTACAACCACCAAAAAACACCCATGCTAAATAGTTTCTACATTTTGTCCTAAGTTTAGAAATACCCAATGTTTACATGTTCTTTGCTTTTTTTGCAAGTTATAGGTCAATAAGTACAAGTAGCACTTTGCTATTTCCAAACCATTTTTTTTTTCAAAATTAGCGCTAGTTACATTGTAACACTGATATCTGTCAGGAATCCCTGAATATCCCTTGACATGGATATATATTATTTTTAGAAGACAACACAAAGTATTGATCTAGGCCCATTTTGGTATATTTCATGCCACCATTTCACCGCCAAATGTGATCAAATAAAAAAATTGTTCACTTTTTCACAAACTTTAGGTTTCTCACTGAAATTATTTACAAACAGTTTGTGCAATTATAGCATAAATGGTTGTAAATGCTTCTCTGGGATCCCCTTTGTTCAGAAATAGCAGACATATATGGCTTTGGCGTTGCTTTTTTTGTAATTAGAAGGCCGCTAAATGCTGCTGTGCACCACACGTGTATTATGCCCAGCAGGGAAGGGGTTAATTAGGGAGCTTGTAGGGTTAATTTTAGCTTTAGTGTAGTGTAGTAGAAAACCCAAAGTATTGATCTAGGCCCATTTTGGTATATTTCATGCCACCATTTCATCGTCAAATGCGATCAAATAAAAAAATGTTTTTACTTTTTCACAATTTTAGGTTTCTCATTGAAATTATTTACAAACAGTTAGTGCAATCATGGCACAAATAGTTGTAAATGCTTCTCTGGGATCCTCTCTGTTTATATATAGCAGACATATATGGCTTTGGCATTGCTTTTGAGTAATTAGAAGGTTGCTAAATGCTGCTGCGCACTACACGTGTATTATACCCAGCAGTGAAGGGGTTAATTAGGTAGCTTGTAGGGTTAATTTTAGCTTTAGAGTAGAGATCAGCCTCCCACCTGACACATCCCACCCCCTGATCCCTCCCAAACAGCTCTCTTCCCTCCTCCACCCCCACAATTGTCACCGCCATCTTAAATATTTATTCTGCCTTTTAGGATCCCCCCTTAGCCCCCAACAACCCTGATCCCCTCCAAACAGCTCTCTAACCCTCCCCCCTCTACCTTATTGTCCGCCATCTTGGGTACTGGCAGCTGTCTGCCAGTACCCAGTTGTCCATATAATTCTTTTTTTTTTTTTTTTTAAATAAAAGAAAAAACCCTATTTTTCTGTAGTGTAGTTTCCCCCTTCAATACCCTACCCCCCTCCCAGATCCCTTTCCAAACAATTTTTTCCCCCTCCATCTCCTTTTCCCATTCCTCTCTCTCTCCATTCCTTTAGTATAATGGCCATGCACGCACGCTCATGAGACCCGCCCCCCCCCCCGCCTCCTTGCGTGCTCACGGACACTTTCCTCACAGGATCCAGAGCACACATCGGCGATGGGCTGTCCACCCGCCTCCCTGCATTGGCTCCCACCCGCCAACGATCGGCACCATCGCTTGCCGATGCATCAACAACTCTGCAATTCTATTTCTGCAGTGCCCACTCGTGTGGCATGCAGAAATAGTGCAATCTCGCTATTTTGAGCGAGATTGTGGCAGAGAGAAGCCCAGGACTGCAGCGACGTACAGGGATTTTTTTCTGATAAATTTCAAAGTTAATTCTATTTCCACTACCCCTGTATCATGTGACAGCCATCAGCCAATCACAAATACATATGTATATTCTGTGAATTCTTGCACATGCTCAGTAGGAGCTGGTGACTCAAAAATTGAAAAGACTGTGCACATTTTGTTAATGGAGTAAATTGGAAAGTAGTTTAAAATTATATGCTTCATCTGAATCATGAATTATATGCTTCATCTGAATCATCGCCGCCACTATAATAAAGTTATTAACCCCTAAACCTCCGGCCTCTCACATCACCTCCACTAAATAAACCTTTTAACCCCTAAACCGCCGGCCCCCTACATCGCAAAACACTAAATTAAAATATTAACCCTAACACCCCCCCTAACTTTAAATTAAAATTGCAATATAACTTTATTTAAATAAATAAAAAAATTACTTGTGAAATAAAAATAAACCTAACATTAAACTATAAATTAAAATAACATTACTATTCTAATAAAATAAAAAAATACTATCAATTAAGAAATCTAAATTAGAAATTAAAAAGAAAACTAGCACTATGAAAAAAAATTAGAAATCTAAAATTACAAAAAACAATAAACACTAAATTACGAAAAATAAAAAACATTAAACTTACAAAAATAATAGATTAAATTATCAAAAATAAAAACAATTACACCTAATCTAATAGCCGTATAAAAATAAAAGGCCCCCAAAATAAAAACACCCCCTAGCCTACAATAAACAACAAATAGCCTTTAAAAGGGCCTTTTGTAGGGCATTGCCCTAAATTAAACAGCTCTTTTACCTGTAAAAAAAAATGCAAAGACCGTCCAACAGTATAACCCACCACCCAACCAACCCCCCAAAATAAAAAACCTAACTCTAAAAAAAACTAAGCTACCCATTGCCCCTAAAGGGGCATTTGTATGGGCATTGCCCTTAAAAGGGCATTCAGCTCTTTTTCAAAAGCCCAAAGCCCTAATCTAAAAAAAAAAACACCCCAAAAAATGAAAAAAAAAAAACTATCACTAACCCCGGATGATCATTGCAAACAGTGACATAGGCAGTATCACTGTCTGAAACAATCCTACAAGCTGCCTTCGTGTTGTAACGGAGCACTTTATCAATTCCCTATATGTGTTGAAATTGATGTGTCCATATTATTGCTAGGGATGGGCGAATGTTTTGCAACATTCGAAAAACTGCACAAATTTTAACACATTCGTTCGTTCGAATCGAATTTCGAATGTTTACATAACATTCTAACATTCGATTTTCGAATGTTCGGTTTCTAATTTTACGATTACATTCGAAAATATTCTTTTCAAAAAATTCGAATTTAAATTGTAATACTATTTATAATGCTTTTTCTTTAAATGTAATATTCGAATTATGCAATATTCGAATTCGAAAAATTCGAATTTAGATTGTAATAGTATTTCTAATGCTTTTTCTTTAAATGTAATATTCGAATTATGCAATACGTGTATTCGAATTTGAAAAATTCGAATTTAGATTGTAATAGTATTTCTAATGCTTTTTCTTTAAATGTAATATTCAAATTATGCAATATTCGAATTCGAAAAATTTGAATTTATATTCGAATTCGAAAAATTCGAATTTATATGTTTGTAATAGTATTTCTAATGCTTTCTTTAAATGTAATATTCAAATTATGCAATATTCTATATGGAAACATTCAAAATGATATATTTGTATCTATTTATGTATCAATTTACTAGATTCCCGCCCTACCACATGAACTATTGAACTTCTGAATAGTATTTGTTAAATAGAATGTTAAATTCGAAATTTCGAATGTGGACATTCGATATAATTATAAACACTCGAATTCGAAAGTGACATTCGAAAACTGTAAATAACATTCGATTTTCGAATTTTTAAGAATATTCGTTCTTATCAACATTCGGATTTAGAATTCGAATTTCGGTAATAACATTCATTCTACATTCGAAAATTTACACATTCGCCCATCCCTAATTATTGCCAAAATAAAGTGCAAAACCCATAGTCAGGAGGATTGTTATTGTCAAAGTCATTGCTGTCCATGCATCATAAGAGTGATTTTTCTGCTATCTTTTCCCAATACTGAAATGGTGTTATCTCTTGTATAAACTCACAACTTAATAAACACAGATCTGGAGCAAAAAAAATGCTGATAAATGAGAACAAAAAGATTTGACCCCATTCTTAGGTGCTTTTTAACATCTTAAGTAATGATTAGGACGTTCCCATGTTTTAGGCTGGACAATAATGAAGAGGACACAACACACTCCCAGAGTTCCTATGATGCAGGGACACTTTATACTTTGTTTTCCTTATACTAACATATAAAGTTGTGCTTATCTTATATGGTGGTAATTAATGCTCACTGTAAGAAACTCACAGGTTTTTCTTCATAAAAAACATACCACAGTCATCCTGTTTTCTCATCATTCGTCCTAATGCATAATGTAAACAAGAAAGAAGAATGAAACCACACAATTGAGAAACTAGACTTGCATACTCTGAACTTTTCCCATTATGGTTTACTAAAGACATAACATTTAATGATCTGTGTTAAAGGTTTTGAAATTTTTACATGTATATGGTAATATATTATAAATATTGATCAAACATAGGAAGCAAAAATGCCCCAAACATATTAAAGGACTATTAAATACAGTAGAGATGCATAATTAACAAATGCAAAGTAAAGGGGCAATGCAATAGCGCTTATTCTTAATTTCAAATGAGCAGTAGATTTTTTCTGATAAATTTGAAATGTTTCCATTTGCCGGCTCTCCATATCATGTGACAGCCATCAGCTAATTACAGACTCACATATGTGTATATATATATATATATACTAAACTGTATATATATATATATATATATATATATATATATATATATATATAAAGATTATGCAGAATTTGATAACTTAAAGGATTACTTTCTGTTATAATTTTTAAGCTAAACAACTAACATATTAAAGTTAATAAACATTAATTAAAACCTACTGACCTATATTTTCTCCAAAACGAAGTTTCATAACGTTCTAAAAGTTATATCTTTTGTTCGCCGATGATGTCACGTTATCCTGCCCACTATTTTCAGCACTGTGTGTTCAAAATACTTAAACCAATAACTTTGTTTTTAAAGCGCCATTTTGAAACCTAGGTATTGTAAACGGATTGGTACAGAGCAAAGGATACCCACGGAGTGGGTTTGGAAAACAATTACATTTGCAGACAAGATTTCTGATATACGGTAGAGATATGTTAATGAAATGCTATTGATAAAAAGCGTATTTGGGGTAGTTAGTTAGTAACAGGCATAGAAAATATTTACTTACAGTGGCCCTTTAAGTAAATTGGAAAGTTTTTTTTTGTTTGTATCCCTTTAAACTGATGCTTAGAGAAATAGATTACAAAGCCAATACTAACTACAATAGATATTGTTAGGCAAATAAGCAGTTTTAAGATATATATGACAGAACTAAAGAAAATCACATACATATAGTGTGTGTATGGAGAATCTAAAAGTTTCTTAGCGGTGCTCTACTCAGTTCTCATTAAAGGGTCACTTAATGCAGTAGAATTACATAATTAACAAATACATAATACAAAGAAAACACAATAGCACTTACTCTGTATTTCAAATAAGCAGTAGATTTTTTCTGACAGATTTATTTTTTCTCCCATTTTCCGGCCCCCTGTATCATGTGACAGACATCAGCCACCAGTCTAGTATACGCATACCCTGTGAGCTTGTGCACATGCTCAGTAGGATTTTGTTCCCCAGAAAGTGTGAATATAAAAAGACTGCAAAATTTGATAACGGAAGTAAATTGGAGAGTGCCTTAAAACTGCATGCTCTATCTAACTCATAAAAGTTTATTTTGACTTGAGTGTCCCTTTAAGTATATAAAGTTCCAAAACAATACCATACACTCAGTGGTAATATATACACTTCATGTCTAGTACTTTGTTGTCTATACCCTTAACATTACTGAGCGCTGCGGAATCTGTTGGCGCTCTACAAATAACCGATAATAATAAAAATAATAATAATAATAATAATATATATAGTTGGCAATACACATAAGCACACACACTTTGTAATACCAGAATAATATAGCAGAGATTCCTGTCAGGCATTTACTTACAGAGACACATAATAGCCAGGAAATTCAGAACTTAAACTTGGCACCCCTTGATTGATTTTGTTGATAACATAATCATTAAAATGGGAATTGCATCATTGATAACGTAACTAGTTACAAGACATAGGGGCCTATTTATGAAAGGCCTGACGGACATGATCCGACAGTGCGGATCATGTCCGACATTCCCTGCTGAATGCGGAGAGCAATACGCTCTCCGCATTCAGCATTGCACCAGCAGCTCTTGTGAACTGCTGGTGCAACGCCACCCCCTGCAGATTCGCAGCCAATCGGCCACTAGCAGGGGGTGTCAATCAACCCGATCGTATTTGATCGGGTTGAATTGCGGCAAAGTCTGTCCGCCTCCTCAGAGAAGGGCAGACAGGTTATGGAGCAGCGGTCTTTAGACCGCTGCTCCATAACTTGTGATTCTGGCGAGTCTGAAGGCTCGCCAGAAACACAGGCCCTCAAGCTCCATACAAAGCTTGATAAATGGGCCCCCATAGTATCCAAACTTTTAATGTCACACAGAGTTTGTGCTTTACAACATGTAGTTGGATAATCATGTGCAGTTCTATAAGAGTAATGTTTGCAGATGTTTATCATGTCTAAACTCTCTTATCAACCAATCCTGAGCCAGAAAGCCCTATTATAACTCATAAGATTCATCACTGAGAAGGATTTTTAAGGTTATATGATTAATTTTAATTCCATTTGTAAGTTTCTAATGCAAACATTACTTGCTCTAATTTGTTATAGAATATTATTTTTTGCAATAGTGAACCTAGATAATGAAATATAGAAACATTTTGAGCAAAGTGACATCAGGTCACGGTCAGAATATCCATTTTATTTAGTAATTATATGCAAATTATGTTTACCTCTGATTGTAGAATACAATATTAACCTCCACCATCAATATTTACAATTAGGTGTAGATGGAAAACATGAATAGCTGCCTCTCTCTGTGTTTGTGCCTTTGAGACATCACTTAATTTGATGGATGTTTATTTTCTGGGAATCCATAATCCCCCAAGACTATGTATTGTTATTTGTTACCCCATCCATAGATGGGTATATAACTTCTTGAGATCTCAGCTTTTATTGCACGCATTTACTGACAATCAATACAGACTGAATCATGAGACTGGCACTTTTGATACTTTTGGCCTTTTGACTGTTATATGTTGAGCGAGGGCAGTCTAAAAAGTCAATTTCACTGTTGACACGAGGGTCTCTGAGTTTTGGGCCTATATGCCTTTATTGCAGTGCTATGGCCTGCTTTTGTGGAAAAGAATGAGACTCTCATGATCAGTTTAGAAGAAAAATAGTGGAACTTTGTAGTCCCACTGGGACTTAATTAGTTGATCAGAGACCATTTGTGTTAATTAGCAGAGAACCAAAGACATTTATATATGTGTATGTGTCTGTGTGTGTGATTACTATTTTAATACTATAATATTTATTCTTTGCATATGGTATGATTGATATTTTATATATATATATAAATTTGTGTGTGTATGTGTGTTTATATATTTATAAAGATAAGTATTTTGGCATGTTGAATATATTATTGTTGTGCTTCTGAATTGCCTTCATCTGATCTTGCTTCAGCTACTGATAAAACATAGTTATGCCATGATCTAACTAAAGAAATGGGGACCTGATTATTTTTTTAGCTACAACTATATATATGTGTGTGTGTGTGTGTGTGTGTGTGTGTGTGTGTGTGTGTGTGTGTGTATATATATACATATGATACTGTCTCCTCAGCACTGCTAATTTTATGCTATGATCAATGCATTTGTGTAAAAAAAGATACACATTTCCAGCTAGCTATCCACTCAACATTATAAAGGGTATTAAGGGCTTCAATCCCTTTTCACAATTGTTTGTAGAGGAATAAAAAGAAGCACGCTCTTCAGAGCTTGTTGAATAGGGTCCTAAGAGTATTCGGTTTCAATCCAGATGGCTGTGTGGTGACTGTTACTGAATGATCTTTGTTATGCATCTCTTTGTTAGAATTATTGCTACTGCATTCACCACTTCTTCTCTATCTTCCTCTGTAATCACCGTCTAGCCCAAACTAAACTGTCACCCTTAAAATGATGATTATCAGTATATGTGTGCAGATGGTTTACAGATACCAGATACATTCTCTAGTGTTACTGAAAGCACTGTGTGCTCCCCCCACACACACACTGTCCATACAGCTCTAACAACTGACCTCTTGTTATGCTGATTCTGCTGACAAACCATCCTTATCTTTGGACTTTGAAACAAGCAATTATTTAACTATCTGTAATGCACATATATATATTTTTTTTCCCACTAAGCCACCTTCCCAAAGGGAGATGATAGTTTTAATTGCCAACTCAATTTTTTTTAATACTGGACATTAATCAAAACAGATATATACAAATCAGTTTAAAAAAAAAATATGTGCATTTGATTTTTTTAATCTTAGGATTTTTCATGCTTCTCCAAGCAGTCCAATTCATAACAGCCTTATTGAATGCCTCGAGTTAGAAAGTAGAATTTTATTTACACAACACAGCACATTAAATTAATCCTTATTTCAATATTGAAAAATGTCATAAAATCATTTGGACATAAACACAGTTTGAGAAAGACACTTTTCATATTCATTCAATGAAAAACCTACGTTTGTTCTCAGGGTACAATCCAGTGAAGTATCAATCATTACAATCCAGTGAATAAACTCTACTGACATGCATTAAAAATGTTCTCTGACTGAACAAACTTTAAACCTTAAGGGTGCTTTACAGGGTAGTAATTCATTTTGTTCCCTAACCATTAAGTTGCACAGATGAGTGGCTAGTACTAATGGGAAAATACCGCACGGCATTTTCAGTGCTTAATAATCCCTTTTCTCAAAAAGGCAGAGAAATAAAAACATATATTAGCTGTTTCAATCCATTCTACTCATCAATTGTAAGCTATAACATGAACTGAAGCAATTCATATACAAGAGGAATGATCTCAAAGGGATAAACAAAACTAAGCGAGATAAAATTATTACTATAGAAAAAAGTTTATTGCCATCATATATTTTTGCTGATTGTCACATTTGGTAAAGTGAGAAAGCCCCTGGCTAACCCCTTCAATGGCAGATTTCCTGTGTGAATTATAAGACAATAGATTTTTTGGTTTATTGCTTTGTAATGTAAGGGAAAGTTATATCTGGAAGGTTATGTTTTGAAATAAATGATTGATGCTGTGTATTTAGGAGGGCGATGGAATGATACAGGAAGTGCAAATGCTTTTTAGTTACTCAGATTATTATGTAGAGGTAGAAAGATTACTATCTTGGAAAGTTTGCTTAGCTTTTTCATTGAAGACAAGCCAATCAACCATGATATTACTTTAATGAGTCTACTTATGTATTGTATTAGCATGCCATTGGCTCACCTCAGTAATATGCCAATCTCTGATTGGCTAAAAAGTGTGCAGTTTCTGATGATTATTATTCTGCTTTCTTCAAAGGCAAACCTGTATACAAATGTATATTTTAATATAGAGCCTGGGAGAATAAGAATTATTGCATCTTAGATTTAATTTGTTATATGGAGTATTATTTCATTAAAGGGACACTGAACCCATATTTTTACTTTCGTGATTCAGATAGTACATGCAATTTTAAGCAACTTTCTAATTTACTCCTATTATCAATTTTTCTTTGTTCTCTTGCTATCTTTATTTGAAAAAGAAGGCATCTAAGCCATGGAGCCATCCAATGTTTGGCTCAGGACTTTGGATAGCACTTGTTTATTGGTGGGTGAATTTTTACACCAATAATCAAAAATGGACCGGCATCTAAACTTACATTCTTGCTTTTCAAATAAACATACCAAGAGAATGAAGAAAATTGATAATAGGAGTAAATTATAAAGTTGCTTAAAATTGAATGCTCTATCTGAATCACAAAAGAAAAAATTTGGGTTCAGTGTCCCTTTAAATATGCTGAATAACTTGGCTTTGAGGCATGAAACCTGTTATGCCTTCATTTAATTAAACATGCCTAAAATTGATAATGAAATGATAATAAAAAGGGGGAGGACACTTAAATGTGTTAGAGTAATATGTAATATAATTGATATTGGTTAAAAAATAGTGCATACCTGGAAAATGAAATGGCTGCAATATTCCATAGATAAAGATGTGAACACTGACAAAACAGGTTTTAAAAAAAGTATATAGGTAAACGTTTTCCCGTATCTTTGTTTCATAAATGCTTAAGGAATATAATAGTCTCAATATGAAACTATTTTACACTGTCTAGTGCAAACTTGATAATAGTATTTGTATTTTCACCATTATTATGTGTATACTTATTATTGATAGTTTTTTTTACATTGTATTTTTTTTTTTTTAAAGTAATGGTTTGATAACTACTTTTTGTTTCTTTATCACATAGTTGTGGCTGTTCATTATATCTTACAAACCCAGAAGTGTTGAAATTGTATGTGTGTGTTTAATAGATAGATAGATAGATAGATAGATAGATAGATAGATAGATAGATATACAGACAGACAGATGGAGAGACAGATAGATAGATAGATAGATAGATAGATAGATAGATAGATAGATAGATAGATGATAGATAGATGGATAGATATAGACATGGTTCTGTTTAATGTCCTGAAGATTAGCATAATCCGGTAAAATTACTATAGTTAAATAGAGCGAGTGCTCAGTATTAATTTTTTTTCCAAATGACATTGCTAGACCTCTCTCAGTAATTAACGCAAGCTCTGAATAAGCTTAAAATTACAATGTAATTACACACTAAAATGTTCTGTAGTAAGAAAACATGCCTCAGTGCAATTTTAATAGTTTGTCAAGGCATTATCATGTGCTATGTTAACAACACTACTATTTCTTAATTGTACACAATTTGAAATGCTTAAAAAATGCCATTAGTTCTACTGTACTTTAGTATTATGGTGATTCTGTAAATTGTAGAAACGTTTAGATTTCAAATGCTCAGATAAACAGTACAAAGCACATATTTGCTGGTTAAAAAAAAAATAACTTTTTGGGGCCTTTGGATGTTTAACTTTGATTAAATTGGATATTTAAAACTAAGATTCTTTGTGAGTCACTTTCAATGCTAGAATTTATCCTGCAGACGGTTCACATGAAACTTGAAGTCCATTTACTTGAATAGGTCATAAAAGGTCATATTTACCTAGTCATACTGGAAGGTGTCATGCTGTGAGGTTGTAGTGAGAAATAGCCCTGAACACAACCGTTTTAACAACAGTTTAATTCTATTCATTTGATTTATATTGTCTCATATGGTGGACACTACATGGGATATAACACCCATACTCAAGGCAAAGGTACATTTTTCCCTTCACTTGACAAAGAAGGGAGGAAACTATGAAACTTTTTTTGTGTGTGCAGTAATTGACATAACTACTGCAATAGAAAGAAGTGTTGAAGTGAATATTAGTTCACAGATTTCCTAAATCTATCAATTCCATTTTATCTTTTCACTCCCCTTCCCACAACTATTCCACCTGTACAAAACCCAACACATGTTAATCGGACAGTCTACTTGATTATTTTTATTGCTTAAAAAGATAGATAACACCTTTACTACCCACCCCCAGCTTTGCACAATCAACATTGTTATAATAATATACTTTATAACCTCTAAACATCTGCCTGTTTCTAAGCCCCTGCAGGCTGCCACTTATCTCAGTGCTTTTTATTAGCTTTTTACAGCCAGCCAGTGCTGGTTAATGTGTGCTATAAAGATAACATTGTGCTCACTCCGTGGAGAATGATAATGGTTATACAAAAAACAGAACTGATTGGCTAAAATTCAAGCTAATAAAAAGCACTGAGATACAGGTAATCATAGAGGTAAAACGTGTATTAATATAGCAGTGTTGCTTATGCAAAACAGGGGGATGGGTAATAAAGGGATTATCTTTTTTTTCAACAATAAGAGTTTTCAAGTAGTCTTTCCCTTTAAATAAACCAGACTAGTTCAGAACATAACGGTGTTATTATGACAACAAGTTGCGGGATCTTTAATATAGCAATATATAATATATTCAATAAATTAAAGGAAATAAATGCTGGGATTTTATTCACAAACAATTTATTCTATACTGTATAGTATGACAGGACATGGTGAATATGATATATGATATATATATATATATATATATATATATATATATATATATATATATATATATATATATATATAAAATACTCAGAAAAATATGCATGCCATATTTTCTTTGCACACCTGTCAGATGAATAAAGTAATAATTTACTATATATAAATACTATAAGGTATTATCATAAAATATTAGATATTGAGTGGCATCTGGAATTCCAGTGCCGCAAGCACACTATCAAAGCTATATACATCCTTCTCCTCCTTGTAAAATATATATATATATATTTATTTATTTATTTATATATATATATATATATATATATATATATATATATATATATTTAATCACAAAATCCTATTCCATGATTATCATGACTGGTTTCCTTTAGCACACATCCAGTCATTTCTCCATTAATACATATAATTAAAAAATGACATATGTGGAATATTTGTTTTTATTGCACTAAACGCTGTGCCCTTTTTTCAATCTACTCTCAAGTGGTCACATATATACAGTATATAAACAGGTAAATATTTGCATAATCTTTGTTAGGGAAATTCATTACATTCTCAAAACCCTAGCCTATGTTGATGTACACAGCTGTTTAGTCTCTTGTATACATTACATTCATGTGCATTCATCAATGAATTACAATGGGATTATGACAGGCAAAGCCACTTATCTTGTACTTTTAAGGAACACTATTATGATGTTGTGTCACATATTTTATGTTCAGCACTCTGATTTCCTCTCATAATGGATGTGTTACTAGTCATTTAAACATATCACTTTTTAATATGGTTTCCATTGTTTTTCTATTAAGAACCTGTGATAATCTCTTTAAGACTAAACTTTAGTGCATCACATTAGTTCTATTGTCATCTTGAGACAAAAATGCCTAACAACCACCATTTGACATTAAACAAAACAAACACAAGAAATGGAAACTCCAGGGGTAGTGTTAAATCCCCAAACAATACAATGGACTAATACTGTGGTGACCCATGATGAAAGTGCATAAATGCTGACAAGTAATGGTCAACCTATTAAATCTGGAAGTTTGCACATTGGGTCACTGACAGCTGAAAAACGTTACAGTTTTTATCATTTGTATGGGTCCGTATAATTTGAATAGTATATAATGTAATAATAATTATAGCATATTCATGGAAAAGTTAGGGAAAGTGTTCTGTAAAGTAAAAATATGACACTTGTGAGACTTAAAGGGATATAAAACACCATTTTTTTTTTCTTTCATAATTCAGATAGAGCATGTCATTTTAAACAGCTTTGCTTTTCTTCATTTTCTTGGTATCTTTTGTTAAAATGCAGAGACATAAGCTCAGGGGTGTGCATATTTCTGGAGCTAAATGGCAGCAGTTTTGCAAGAATTGTATTAATTTTTAAGAGCACTAGAGGGCAGCACTATTTACTGCCATATAGTGCTCAGGACACCTATCTAGGTATCTCTTCAACACAGAATACCACGAAACAAAGCAAATTAGATAACAGGAGTAAATTGGAAACTTTTTTTGAATTGTATGCTCTACACACAAAATACGTTTGTTTTGGGGGTTTTTTGTTTCACATCTTTTGAAAGGGTGATAATAATCAAAAAATGAAATGCTGTGCTAATTTTAAGACCCTAAACTACTGTGTGTTTAATCCCCAAGTGGCTCTTCTCCTTTGCTGGTGTTAAACACACAGTAGTGTAGGGTCGATGGTCTTTATATTACATACTATAATGAATTACAGCATGTCATTTTTTGACTACTATGGCACTTTCAAATATTGTGTAAGGGAATATAGCATGTCACCTTTAAATCACTTTTTAGAACATGTATTTAAAAAGTAAACCTTTATTTTGCAATTAATATGTTTAAATGGGCATAAAACCCCACATTTTTCATTCATAATTCAGATAGATTATGCCGTTTTAAACAACTTTCCAATGAACTTCTATGATCTAACTTGCTTTGTTCTTTTGCTATCCTTTGTTGAAAAGCACACCTAGGAAAACTCAGGAGTAGCCATGTACTAATGGGAGCTAGCTGTTTATTGGTGGCTGCACTAATATGCTTGTTGTCATTGGCTTATCCAGTGTGTCCAGCTAGCTCCCAGTAGTGCATTGCTGCTCCATCAACAAAGGATAAAAAGAGAATGAAGCACATCTGATAATAGAAGTAAATTGGTAAATTGTTTAAAAGTGTATGTCGTGTTTAAAATTATTTCAATATATTTTGTATGTGTATTGTTAAGCATGTTACACTTCACATCAGGTCTTCAAAAGCGTTACATTATTTGAAGCAAGAAAGAAAGTCAAAGCTAGGCACAAATTACAATTGATTGCCACTCCAAATCCACCTCCCTTCAAGTGGAAACGGTAGAACAGACAAAGTACAGAAAAATAGGAGGGCGCTAAAAAGCCAAAAGTGGCGGTGTATACTTCGTACAAAAACATTATTGAATGTGATGATTACGTGCTTGAACGTTTACCCAAGACTTTTACATTTTTATTTGTTAATGGTGGTATAAGGAAGGTTCCACAAAATGCTTATTTTATATGTACATTTTCTTTACCAGGGTAGACGTCCCTTTTTTATTGTATTTTAAAAAATTTGCAGTGTCTCTGAAAAAATGTGTAGCGTCCTCCTATTTTTCTGCACTTTGTCAATTTTATATATTTGAAAGAACACTAGATGGCAGCACTGTTTCCTGTCGTGTAGTGCTCCAGACGTGAGTATGCTACCTATCGCGATATCTCTTCAATAAAGAATAACAAGAGAATTAAGCAAATTTGATAAATGATAATAAATTGGAAACTTTTTTAAAATTGTATTCTCTATCTGAATCATGAAAGAAAAATGTTGGATTTCATGTCCCTTTAAGATTCTCTGGTAAACCTTGTTTACCATTCGTTTGTAATACTAGAAAATTGCTATTCTTAACACAGGGTCATGCAAAGCATAACGCACCCTATAGAATGCCCTCCACATGTAATCTTAGCCAGTATATTTTATACATTTTGCTAAATATTTTCCATAGCAAATATATAGTAAATTGCAGTATAACCTTTTAAATGCAAGCCAGTGAATATTCCCTACTGTATTAGAGTCATTTTTAGCCAAAGATGTCATGAATTAGTCAGCTATATCTGCTAATTAATGGGAAAATTAAAGTAATAATTGCATGCTCTAATTTGTCTGAACACGTCATTTTTGCATTATTGATCATGTATTATGTATTTAACCTCTGCAAAAAGGTTAAACACATATGTAAAGTCCTAAGCAGACCACAGCCAGTGAGCCAATCAGGAGAGACGATTGCACATAGCCACCAATTACTAGCAGTTTCCATGCGCTTGTGGCTTCCATGTAGGACTTTAGCTGTATGTTTACCCCTTTACTTCACTTAAATGCTGCAGGTGAAACGAGGCAGATAAACCTTAAAAAGCATCACAATTTGTTAAATAATGGATTAATGGATTGTTAGTTTTATTTTTAATTTGTATGTTATGTAGTATATCTTGAATTGTCAACACAAGATATGAAAAATGAATGAAATTGTCACAACACTCTTCTTTATTATTGTTCAATGTTTTTGCTATTTGTCTTTGTATTTGTCCACTAAATAGAAAACAAATCTGAGCTAAACGATAGACAATAAAGTATTGGCGTATGTGCTTGTGACATCTAGCTACACCATAAAACTGCAATACAAAACTGATACATTATAAACCAATACATTATAATTATGTGTAAAGCATTAATCATTTGTAACTGATACAGAATGCATTTCAAATAAAGATCCAAAGACAGTGATGCAAAACTGGAATTAATTGTGGTGCAGTACACTTCATTAATCATTGCAGTTAATGTGTCCTACTGTGATTTTAGTTTCTATCAGGCACACGCTGTGGTACTTGCATACCTATTGCAGTATGTTGTCTGCTATTTACTCCCAGCTAGGTCACACTGTTTCTATAAATAACCTTTGATGCTGGATAAAACTGGATCTTAAAAACAAGCCTACTGCTGCAGAGAGACGGCAATGCAAACATTCACTCATAAAGGTTTTTGGGAGTTGCCTTGGAGGTGGTGTGGAGCTACAGAGTACAGATTCCTTAACAGTAGGACACCCTAAGGAAGAGAACTAACAGCAGTCAAGAACCTAAACACACTATTCAGCTATTTTGCAATAAAAAAATAATTTTAATCTGTAATGTGTTACTAAACACTTAAAGTCAAAATAATAAACGTTCATAATTCAGATAGATCATATCATTTTAAACTACTTTTAAATTTACTTCTATTGTCAAATTTACTTTATTGTCTTGGTATTCTTTGTTGAAAAGTAACCCTATGTAGGCTGATAGAAGCTTAGGAGTTTGCATGTGTCTTCAGCATTCTATGGCAGCAATGTGTAACATTTTTATAAACATTGTTGCAAACACTGCTGCCAGATGGGTATGATCATTGTATTATCCATTTAATTTTAATTACAAATGTACTGTCCCTTTAAGTGCATAATAGGGGGGGGGGGAAGCACTTGAAGCCAGGTAAAATATATCTAAGGAAATTGTGGGACCCAGTGAGCATTACAATACAACACACACAGATGTCTAGCTAATAAAATTAGAATTGGCAGAGATTGAATGTTGATTATTATTCATAAACACATTGTGAATGGCAGGATTTTTTAACTGCTAAAGTAACTAGTTTTTATTTCAAGCAGAAACATCTAAACTCAATTGCTATTATTTTATTTCCTTTCTAAAACGATGGATAATGATGGAGCAGTTTGCAAGGTACACTGTGGATAATAAAAGGATATATAGAGGACACACTGAGCGTGTGGAATGCACACTGTTCTGTGATAAGAACTCATGCCCCTAATTACAATTCATGTAATTGGGAAAACATTTCTGTTAATGGAAAAGCAATTCACAGAAAATTAAATAAACCAAGGTTCTTAACAAAAGAAGATGCTTAATCCTCATTATTTGAACAGTGGTCAGCATTTGGGGCAAAGGCAAAAAAAATCTTTCTACTGGTTTAGCTAATAATAAATAGCGCATAATTAGAGATGTCGGTTCTACTTTTCAGACAATAACAGTAAAACTATTTCATAAATATGAGATGTGGTGACCTCTGGTACTCTGACTTTTTTTTGGCTGCTCATTAATGTAAATTACCTTATGAATTGTTCTTTATTTAAATTAAAACAAAAGCCTTAAAGGGACACTCAAGTCAAAATAAACTTTTATGATTCAGAAAGTGCATGCAATTTTAAGATACTTTCAAATTTACTTCCATTATCATTTTTTTTTTACTTTTTATATTCACACTTTCTGGGGAACAAGATCCTACTAGCATGTGCACAAGCTCACATGATATATGTATACTAGTCTGTGATTGGCTGAAATCTGTCACATGATACAAGGGGCTGGAAAATGGGAGAAAAAAAACTATTATTAATTTTAATTATTAATTTGTTATTTGAAATTCAGAGTAGGTGTTAAATTATTGTCTTTTCATTATGCACATGTTAATTATATCATGCTACTGTATTGAGTGGTTCTTTAAGTTTTCATTGCATGAACCCTTTTCTAACATGAAAAATATGACCAATTGACAGCTGAATTGCAATATCAGTTTAATCAGTATATGCACGTGGATATAAGAAACTGTTATATCTTAATCTTGGGATAATGGCTACAAACAATCTTGCACCTGTATACAGTAGAATCATTTCTGAACATTGGCTGGTATTGTCAGTGTGTTTTTTCCCAGTGACCACAATCCTAAAATGCTTATGCTCTCAATACCTCACAAACTCAAAATTTGAACCTCTCAAAACAACACGAAATTGTTATCTTTATTTTTACTCTTCTGATTTCGTACTCCAAAAACAAAATTCACAGTATTAAAAAGATATTAAACCGTATGCAATTGTAATATAAAATAATACTAATTATTATTATCGTTTATTTATAAAGCACCAATATTTACGCAGCGATGTACAAAGGTATATTACAATCATAAGGGTACAATACAATACAAACGTGCAATTAGATATTATGTAAGACTATGCCCTGTACATTACTACACTTACATTAACAAACATAAGTAAAAGGAGAGGGGCGCCCTGCCCTTAAGCACAATCAGTTGTAGATGTACTTTTATACAAAGTGAGCTACAGTTAGAGAGGCTCTCAAGCTTATACATCTAAAGGAAAATACATAGGGAAGTTGAGGGAGATGGAAACATAAGTAGTAGAGACATCTTAAAGTGAATGTAAATTATGATGCTTAAGTGCCGTTTTTTAAAAATTCTATTAAATACAGGGGCTCTTTAATTCATCAAAATTTACATTTCACTCCTGTTGTGAAAAAAAACTTACCTTTTAATCTTGACAGCAGCTCCAGCTTCCTCCAGTCGTCGCAAGCCATTTCTGATGTCAGAAATGATGGATGGGTCATCCTCCAATCACGGCTTCCCCCCGGGGAATCAGTGTCTGATTCAATGCCGTGATTGGAGGAAGCAGGATTCCTCATTTTAGACCCAGGAAGAGGCTTTGCAAGGGGTGGAGGAAGTTGGAGATGCTGTCAAGTGTAAAAGGTTAAGTTTTTTTTCACAACAGGAGTGAAAATGTAAATTTTGATGAATTAAAGTGCCCCTGTTTTTAATCTAATTTTTAAAAAACAGGCACTTTAGCATAAAAATTGACATTCACTTTAAAGTAAGTTGTATGCGTCCTTGAACAGAAATGCTTTTAAGGAACCCTTGAAGCTTTTGAGACTAGAGGAAAGTTTGACCGAGCAAGACAAGGAGTTCCATATAATTGGTCAGGTTCTAGAAAAGTCTTGCAGACGAGAGTGTGAGGAACTAATGAGAGATGAGGAGAGACGTAGGTCTTCGGCAGAGCGGAGGGGCAGGTTGGGGAGTATTTGCAGACAAGGGCAGACATATAGGAGGGTGCAGTGTTAGCGAGGACTTTGTATGTTAGGGTCAAAATTTAAATTTTATTCTTGAGGCTAAGGAAGCCAGTGGAGGTGTTGGCAAAGAGGAGCAGCAGATGTTTAATAATGTGTAGTTAAAAAAACTTTGCACTATACTTTCATTATTTATTTTGTTCCCTTTTCCTGTAATTTAACTCTGAAAATTGTTGGTTTTCTAATTTCCATAAAGTAATGGGTGCAGCCATGTTTGTCTTTTTAAGTTGCCCCTTATCTGTTTTCAGTGCTGAAGACAATTAGAAACATACCGGTATATAAAACAACTGCCCAAATAAGGCTGTGGGGAACATAAAATAATCTAAAATGGATTCCACACAGCTTTGTTTGCACAGAGATACATAGAAAACTAGCTTAAATATGGAATTGTCCATTACTTTTTAAAAACATACGGCTAGATTATGAGTTTTGCGTTAGAGGCTATGCGGTGTTAACGAGACAGCGCTGGTATTACGGATTTTTACAAACCCGGCATTAACCGCAAAAAAGTGAACGTAGAGCACAATACCAGCGCTGCTTACATTAGCGGTGAGCTGGCTAAACGTGCTCGTGCACGAGAGCCGGCTGAAAAAAACCTAACACCTGCAAAAAAGCAGCGTTTAGCTCCTACTCCAGAAAACTAAGAAGATATTCACAGAGATGTGAATCTCTTCTGTAAGTATGCACTTATAAGCACTCTGAGCCTAGACTGTAAGACGTTTTTTCCGGACTGAGTTGAAATAAAATATAACTTTTATTAGAAATTGCACTTAAAATAAGGGTGACACACAAATTAAAATTGACACTAGCACTATCATGTGATCAGACACTGTATATTTATCTAGTGGAGGACTGTAATATCTGTGGCCTATAGTCAATTGATATGTGCCTCCTAAGCAGTGCTGTATTAACTAAGCTATATTTAGTATAAAGGGTCCCAAATACTGGGTATGTATTGTATATCAATATCTTACGTAATCTATACCGTATACCGGGATACCCTTGTGTTTTTGATATATGTGATATACGCCAGGAAATTTCACTCTAATCCCTGTGTATTATAGCTGATTAGTTGCTTCTATTCAGAACAATCTATGTATGTTATTCAGGAGTTGCCTTTGTGTGGCTATATAATATCACGATCTCTTATGTACTTGAACGTGAAAATATTAGAAGATTTAGTTTGAAAGCAACTCCGGTGTAATGTACTGTTTTTCACCGTTATCAGAATAAAGCTTTTTATACAGTATATTCTCTGTGTCCCTCCACTTCAAGAGGGCTGCCAAGAGACTTGCTTTTATTGCAAATACTCTTCAGTGAGTGGTACATGTGACTCTGGGTTGCAATGTATTTTGTTTCAAATTACGTAGCAATTTCAGTTATGCTTAGTGTACATTTTGAACATACAGCCTAAATACCAGTATCAAAATTTAAAGACAACATTAATTTTGTGTTGCCTATGTTAATATAAATTGTATTTGGCTATATATGCGTTGCAGGCATATAACCCGCACTTGTATAATGGCTTAATTGGAAGGAAGCATAAGCTCTGTATTGCCACTATGTTTCAGAATTATATTTGGCTCCGTTTTCTCTGCAACCAAAGCCTGTATTGGAGTAAATACTCGCTTATTCTTATATTTGTCGATATTTTTCAGTTATCTTTCTATTTTGTAAAAGCTAAGTATAGCCAATATTCACTGCCTCTGGCACTATCTCAGAGTGTATATAATTTAATAAATACCTATGTTTTAGGTTACTTTAACACTGGCTAAGTCTGGCACAACCCAGACTGTTCAACAGATTAACTAAGTATAGCTATAATTTTCTATGTGGCTAGATCAACATGTAGTGCTAGGCTGTTAAAACCAGAGCGCCCAAACGCTCAAGCTGACTCCTGACTAGTTTCGCCCCTCCGGCCTTTGACAAAGCCCGGAGGGGCAAAACTAGTCAGGAGTCAGCGTGAGCGTTTGGGCGCTCTGGTTTTAACAGCCTAGCACTACATGTTGATCTAGCCACATAGAAAATTATAGATAAATATACAGTGTCTGATCACATGATAGTGCTAGTGTCAATTTTAATTTGTGTGTCACCCTTATTTTAAGTGCAATTTCTAATAAAAGTTATATTTTATTTCAACTCAGTCCGGAAAAAATGTCTTACAGTCTAGGCTCAGAGTGCTTATAAGTGCATACTTACAGAAGAGATTCACATCTCTGTGAATATCTTCTTAGTTTTCTGGAGTATTGATTTTCTATGCATCTAGCACCATTCCCTATAAAATATAAGCTTGATTGACCAATAAACATTAAGTTTAGAAACATATAATAATAGGGAAACAGCCCGAGTGGTGCCTTTGTTCGTGTGTTGTACCAGCGTTTAGCTCCTAACTCAGCCTCATTGATTCCTATGGGGAAAATACATTTATGTATACACCTAACACCCTAACATGAACCCCAAGCCTAAATACCCCTAATCTTACACTTATTAACCCCTAATCTGCTGTCCCTGACATCGCCAACACCTGCATTATATTATTAACCGCTAATCTGCCGCTCCGGACACCGCCACCACCTACATTGTATGTATTAACCCCTAATCTGCTGCCCCCAACATCGCTGACACCTAGATTATAGTTATTAACCCCTAATCTGCCACCCCGAACGTCGCTGCCACTATGTTAAAGTTATTAACCCCTAAACCTAAGGCTAACCCTAACACCCCCTAATTTAAATAAAATTTAAATAAATCTAAATAAATATTCCTATCATTTAATAAATTATTCCTATTTAAAACTAACTACTTACCTATAAAATAAACCCTAAGCTAGCTACAATATAACTAATAGTTACATTGTATCTAGCTTATGGTTTATTTTTATTTTACAGGCAAGTTTGTATTTATTTTAACTAGGTAGAATAGTTACTAAATAGTTATTAACTATTTAATAACTACCTAGTTAAAATAAATACAAAAGTACCTGTAAAATAAAACCTAACCTAAGTTACACTAACACCTAACATTACTCTAAAATTAAATAAATTAACTAAATTAAATACAATTAAATACAATTAAATTAAATTATCTAAAGGACAAAAAAACAAAACACTAAATTACAGAAAATAATAAACAAATTACAAGAATTTTAAACTAATTACACCTAATCTAATCCCCCTAAAAAAAATAAAAAAGCCCCCCCCCAAAAAAAGCCCTACCCTACACTAAATTACAAATAGCCCTTAAAGTAATAAGCTCTTTTACCTGTAAAAAAAAAAGTACAAATCACCCCCGCAACATTAAAACCCACCACCCACACACCCAACCCTACTCTAAAACGCACCAAATCCCCCCTTTAAAAAACCTAACACTAACCCCTTGAAGATCACCTTACCGGGAGACGTCTTCACCCAATCGGGCCGAAGTCCTCAACGAAGTCAGGAGAAGTCGTTATCCAAGCCGGGCGAAGTGGTCCTCCAGATAGGAAGAAGTCTTCATCCAGACGGCATCTTCTATCTTCATCCATCCGGCGCGGAGCGGGTCCATCTTCAAGACATCCGACGTGGAGTATCCTCTTCATCCGACGGCTCTTCTGGAATGAAGGTTCCTTTAAATGACATCATCCAAGATGGTGTCCCTTCAATTTCCGATTTAGGGGGATTAGATTAGGTGTAATTAGTTTAAAATTCTTGTAATTTGTATTATTTTCTGTAATCTAGTGGGTTTTTTTTTGTACTTTAGATAATTTAATTTAATTTATGGAATTAATTTAATTATACTGTTGTGTTAGGTGTAATTGTAACTTAGGTTAGGTTTTATTTTACAGGTACTTTTGTATTTATTTTAGCTAGGTAGTTATTAAATAGTTAATAACTATTTAATAACTATTCTACCTAGTTAAAATAAATACAAACTTGCCTGTAAAATAAAAATAAACCCTAAGCTAGCTACAATGTAACTATTAGTTATATTGTAGCTAGCTTAGGGTTTATTTTACAGGTAAGTATTTAGTTTTAAATAGGAATAATTTAGTTAATGATAGTTTATTTTTAGATTTATTTAAATTATATTTAAGTTAGGGGGGTGTTAGGGTTAGGGTTAGACTTAGATTTAGGGGTTAATAACTTTAATATAGTGGCGGCGACATTGGAGGCGGCAGATTAGGGGTTAATAAATGTAGGTAGGTGTCGGTGATGTTAGGGACGGCAGATTTGGGGCTAATAATATTTAACTAGTGTTTGCGAGGCGGGAGTGCAGCGGTTTAGGGGTCAATATATTTATTATAGTGGCGGCGATGTCCAGTTCGGCAGATTAGGGGTTAATTTTTTTATTTTAGTGTTTGCGATGTGGGGGGCTTGGTTTAGGGGTTAATAGGTAGTTTATGGGTGTTAGTGTAATTTTTAGCACTTTACTTAAGGGTTTTATGCTACGGCGTTGTAGTGTAAAACTCTTAACTACTGACTTTTAAATGCGGTACCAGTCTTGACAGGAGAGGGTCTACTGCTCACTCTTTGTCAGACTCATAATACCGGCGCTATGCAAGTTCCATTGAAAAAAGAGGATACGCAATTGACGTAAGTGGATTTGCGGTATTTCCGAGTCTGGCCAAAAAACGTGAGGGGTACACCTGTACCTGCAAGACTCGTAATACCAGCGGGCGTTAAAAATCAGCGTTGGGACCAGCCAACGCTGCTTTTTAAGCCTAACGCAAAACTCGTAATCTAGCCGTAAACTTTTACAATTATATTTTCAATATTTAAAGAACTGATATAATTGTAAAAATGGCTCTACATTTTATTCTAAGGCTAATATTTGCTTTGAATACATCATTATGTCTAGCATGTATTTACTGTTTAACATCCCTTTAACATCACAGGTTGATGGATCTGTATGTTGATTGATACATTTTATTAGTATGTAGTGATACCAATAGGTGACATTTGTGTAACTAACCTGTAGATCTTTAAATCTAGGCATGTGTATTCGGACTATTTGTTAGGAAACAAATGCTGAGTATGGCCCCCGCCAGTGACATTAAGATATTTTGGAGCCGGATTTCTTCTTGTGAAAGTGCAATACGCTAAGATCTGGATTGCACAGACCCTAGAGAATTGTGTCCATGTCTCTCTAAGGGATTTGAACTTGGGTATTATCAATGTAATAGGAATGTGTGCCTGTTGCTTTATTGACTTGTTATTTTGTATTAGTGTAAAAGTGTTTATTATTACTTTGTTTGAACAGGTATTGTTTGTATCTGTTTGATGACGTTGCTTCCTAATGCCATTCAACATGGTGGGGTAAAACTGCCAATCCGCTACACTAATCTAATATTTGAAAACTTTTTTGGGGGGTACTTATTTATAATTTAAAAAACTTGGGTTTATCAAGTCATTTTAGCAGTGGAATTTGATACGTGAAAACTGTCCCAGTAACTATGTAATTAATTATTGAGAATTTGTATTGTGGTTACCTGAACTGGACTGACACATGTTAAAGGGACCTTGTACACTAGATTTTTCTTTACATAAATGTTTTGTAGATGATCCATTTATATAGCCAATCTGGAAGTATTTTTGTAACAATGTATAGTTGTGCTTATTTTTAAATAACATTGTGCTGATTTTCGGACTCCTAACCAAGCCCCAAAGTTTTAGATGTATACGGATGTGCTCTCAGCCCCTTTAAATGGGTGTCCCAGCCTAACCTCACCAACAGTGCTGAATTTGGAGCTTCTAAGTAAGTTTTTAAAATATTTATTTTGGATTAGTTTATCAGTATCCGTGTATATTCTTTTTTTTATAGTACTGTCTATTACATACAGTTATATGAAAATTTGTGTATACTGTCCCTTTCAACAAAGGGCCATTTTTCACTAGGCCAATAATGAAAAAAAAAAATGCTGATAAACAATGAAAAAGTCTCAGCTGCAGCTGTTAACATGTCAATAATTATAAATTACAGATTGTGATAAACCTCTTAATGTGGTAAGGATAAAAAATGGTTTATTCATTACATTCAAGAAAAACCTAATAACACATAAAGGGCCAGATTACAAGTGGGGCACAAATGTTTGTGCATGAGCAATAAGGGGTTTATCACGGGTGTAGTGTTTGTGCTCATCGGCTTACTGCCGGTATTACGAGTTGAAAGTAAACGCGATCGCTTGAGTGCAATTGTGATTTACTCTAAAATGATTAACGTGCCCTTAGAGCTCTGGTTAACTGGTTAAAACATTGCACAAAATGCATAAAAAATACACTCATAATAACACTATCTAATAAAAAATTATTCCAAAAATATTGCACAAAAAAGTTATAAGGGCTCAAAGATATGAGGTCTTAGGTGTTACAAAAAAAAGGCAGGCAAACAGCTTTAACATTAAGCTACATACATATATAGATGTATACATATGTGTTTATATGTCTATATATGTATACATATGCATTTATATGTGTATATATGTATTTACAGACATATATATATATACATATAACACATATGTATACATATACAGACATATAAATATATATATATATATATATATATACATATAACACATATGTATACATATACAGACATATATGCAATATTCATATTTAATAAATGTTTTAACTATTTATTTACTGTAAATATTTGACATTCATAGCAGAATATGTTCTAAGTATTTTTAAATAAATATTTCTATATAAATCTATACCTTTATATAATCATCTATGTACAGGTATATAGGTATAGATATATATTGTACAAAAAACATCAGATATATGTAGAAATGTATTTATGAATAAATAGAACATATTCTTGTATGTGATAATCATTGGAATGGGAAATATTTATATTTTCATATCAGGTTAGCGCACATGAGAATTTGTGATCGTGTTTGCGCAATAGTGGGCTGATTTTTCCACTTTTGTCTCCATTGATTTCTGTGGGGAATACGTGAACGCAAACACAATATTCTAACTTAGACTTTTTGCCCTCATTGGGTTGAGGCGCAAGAAAAAACTGTTTACTTACAACTAATAATACAAGCGCAACTGGAAGCGAGCAAAAAACGTACTTCTAGCGCAATTAACGCTCAAACAAGAGCGTTAATTAGTGCTCCACTTGTAATCTAGCCCATATTTGGCTTATTTCCAAAGAAACAAGCCCACTTTTTTTCTGCTGTAATCATGATTTGTGACATGCTTTAAAACCTCTGTATATATGTATGTTGAACTAGTATGGGATATAAAAACCTTGATGTTTCAAAATGATTATCTATTATGTACAAAAATAATTATGACTCATATGCAAAGTTGCATGTTTTCTCAGAATGCTGATCAACAAGGTCCAATTAGCACATAAGTAATGCAATAACTACCTTGAACGCTTGCATCTAAGGACTTGTTATTAATACTCTTTTATTTAAAGATGATAGAAATAAATTGATCCAGAAAGTGGAAACCACTAATAAACTTAAGAGACTAATGCACTATTTTAAAAACTCTTCAAGTAAACAGATCCCTCCAATTCATATACTATCTCACAGAGCTTGTTCACTAAAATGTGAGATCACTCTAGATCACTGGTTTTCAACCTGTACCCAGGCCTCCCTAACAGGCCAGATATTGTGGATATCTGAACTGGATCACAGGTCAAATAATCAGTTGATTAGTAAACATGCGCCTAGATTTAGAGTTCTGCGTTAGCCGTCAAAACCAGCGTTAGGGGGTCCTAACGCTGGTTTTGGCCGACCGCTGGTATTTAGAGGCTTGTAGGTAAGGGTCTAACGCTCACTTTCCAGCCGCGACTTTTCCATACCGCAGATCCCCTTACGTCAATTGCGTATCCTATCTTTTCAATGGGATCTGCCTAATGCTGGCATTTAGAGTCTTGGCTGAAGTGAGCGTTAGAACTCTAACGACAAAACTCCAGCCGCAGAAAAAAGTCAGGAGTTAAGAGCTTTATGGGCTAACACCGGTTCATAAAGCTCTTAACTACTGTGCTCTAAAGTACACTAACACCCATAAACTACCTATGTACCCCTAAACTGAGGCCCCCCCCACATCGCCGCCACTGTATTAAAATTTTTTAACCTCTAATCTGCCGACCGCACACCGCCGCAACCTACATTATCCCTATATACCCCTAATCTGCTGCCCCTAACATCGCCGACACCTACATAATATTTATTAACCCCTAATCTGCCCCCCCCAACGTCGCCGCTACCTTACCTACACTTATTAACCCCTAATCTGCCGACCGGACCTCACCGCTACTATAATAAATGTATTAACCCCTAATCCGCCTCACTCCCGACTCAAAAACCCTATAATAAATAGTATTAACCCCTAATCTGCCCTCCCTAACATCTCCGACACCTAACTTCAAGTATTAACCCCTAATCTGCCGACCGGACCTCGACGCTACTCTAATAAATGCAATAACCCCTAAAGCTAAGTCTAACCCTAACACCCCCCTAAATTAAATATAATTTAAATCTAACGAAATAAAAGAAATCTTATTAAATAAATTAATCCTATTGTACCTAGTTAAAATAAATACAAAGTTGCCTGTAAAATAAATATAAATGCTAAAATAGCTACAATATAATTATTCGTTATATTGTAGCTATATTAGGGTTTATTTTACAGGTAAGTATTTAGCTTTAAATAGGATTAATTTATTTAATAAGATTTATTTTATTTAGTTAGATTTAAATTATATTTAACTTAGGGGGGTGTTAGTGTTGGGGTTAGACTTAGCTTTAGGGGTTAATACATTTATTAGAGTAGCGGCGAGGTCCGGTCGGCAGATTAGGGGTTAATACTTGAAGTTAGGTGTCGGCGATGTTAGGGAGGGCAGATTAGGGGTTAATACTATTTATTATAGGGTTTTTGAGTCGGGAGTGAGGCGGATTAGGGGTTAATACATTTATTATAGTAGCGGTGAGGTTCGGTCAGCAGATTAGGGGTTAATAAGTGTAGGTAGGTAGTGGCGACGTTGGGGGGGGCAGATTAGGGGGTAATAAATATAATATAGGGGTCGGCGGTGTTAGGGGCAGCAAGTTAGGGGTACATAGGGATAACGTAGGTTGCGGCGGTGTATGGAGCGGCAGATTAGGGGTTAAAAATAATATGCAGGGGTCAGCGATAGCGGGGGCGGCAGATTAGGGGTTAATAAGTGTAAGGTTAGGGGTGTTTAGACTCGGGGTACATGTTAGGGTGTTAGGTGCACTTAGGAAGTGTTTCCCCATTGGAAACAATGGGGCTGCGTTAGGAGCTGAACGCTGCTTTTTTGCAGGTGTTAGGTTTTTTCCAGCTCAAACTGCCCCATTGTTTCCTATGGGCGAATCGCGCACGAGCACGTTTTTGAAGCTGGCCGCGTCCATAAGCAACGCTGGTATTTAGAGTTGCAGTGGCGGTAAATTATGCTCTACGCTCCCTTTTTGGAGCCTAACGCAGCCCTTCTGAGAACTCTAAATACCAGCGTTGTTTAAAAGGTGCGGGGGGGAAAAAAAACATGCGTAAACGCACCCCTTTGGCCGCAAAACTCTAAATCTAGGCGATGGTTATTCTACCTGCTCTCACCCAAGGTAATCCTGAAAATCTATCTTGTTTGAGAGGCCTGAGGACAGGTTTGATAACCCTGTGCTCTAGAATTTAGTGTCAAATAAACTAGAAATGTCTTTCCAGATAGTTATTTACGTTTCTATGCATAGCTATATTTGGATGAAGTATGAGTGAACCATTTAGGTAGTATATTGTATATATTCTAGAAGTTAACATATGTGTCACATGCTTTGCTTAAAATGTGTGTTCTGCAGTCTTTCAAAAATGTAAAAGCATTAAGAACCAGAGCCATAAAATATGTATTTTACAGGATATGTAGATCAAGTGGTCTGTTAGCCATTGTCAATCTTTTGAGTAACAATCATAAAATAAATATGCTAAAAACCCAACACACACACACTCTGTTAAACTGATTGTTTGTAAATTGCAAAAGTAAAAAAACGTGTGCACAAAAAGAAAGAATTTAAAATTAAAAGGACACTAAGCCCAAAAATCTTTCTTTCATGATTCAGATAGACTAGAGCAGTGTTTTTCAACCAGTGTGTCGTGGCACACTAGTGTGCCGTGAGAGATCCTCAGGTGTGCCACGGCAGACTGACAACAGTGTGACATATTTTTTAAACTTTGCTTGTTTTTTACTCCCAGTGCAGGGGTAGTTTGTAGGAGGCATGGCATAACAGCACAATACATACAGTATGTGTGTGTTTGTGTGTATGTGTATATATATATGCTGTATTAGGCTACAATGTGTGATTTTTTTAAAATTTTGGGATGGTGGTGTGCCACAG